>NW_017728964.1:14291597-14305556 GCF_001723915.1 Gavialis gangeticus
AAAAGAGAAGGCTGAGGGGGGATCTTGTGGCCTGTTATAAACTGGTTAGGGGGGATCAGCAGGCGCTGGGGGAGTCCCTGTTCCCCCGAGCGCCGCAAGGAGTGACCAGGAACAATGGTCACAAGCTGGCGGAGGGAAGGTTTAAGTTGGACATCAGGAGGTGCTACTTCACGGTCAGGGCGGCTAGGGTCTGGAACCAGCTTCCAAGTGAGGTGGTGCAGGCTCCCACCCTGGGGGTTTTTAAGAGGAGGTTGGATGACCACCTTACTGAGGTCATTTGACCCCAGTGCTCTTCCTGCCATGGCAGGGGGTCGGACTAGATGATCTGCTCAGGTCCCTTCCGACCCTAGAAACTATGAAACTCCCACGGGTAGGAATATGCAAAGGCCATCTGTAACCAGAGTTCCTAAAGATGACCCCTGCACATTCACACTTACTGCCCACCTTCTTCCTGTAACCTCATCTGATGTCTTTGGAAAGTGTGCAGATTTCCATGAATAAACAATGGGAATACAAGCACTACAAGTTAACATAGCTTTACAGAGAGAGAAGTTTTCTCAAATAAATTTTGTTTTATTCTTTGAGGAAACAAGTTTAGTTGATAAAGATACCTGGCATTTTAAGGCATTTGGCATAGTCCTGCATGGCATTCTCGTGAGAGAACTTTGCCTAACACTGTGCGTCAATTGAGCTCATGTTGGATTACTTCAGAGCTGGCTAATTTCAACTCTCTACATACTCGTCAATGGGAAGTCATCAAATGGGGGTGTGTTTAGTGGAGGTAGGCAGAGATTGGGTTTGGACCAGAAGCTGTCTGGTATGTATATTTATGATAAAAGAGTAATATAAAAATCTTCACGTTAGTAAATATTGTTGAGGACCAGGCATCCATGCACAGCAGAGCAGGTTTGATTTCTTTTTAAGCTCAGTCCGTTTGTGCATGTTTGTGTGAATAAAACCAACTAAATGCAAAGTCAGACATCCAGGGACAAAGTGCTGCTGCTCATATTCACATGACTTTCCATGGGATGCCATGGCGCAAAAGGACTAATTCTGTCCTTAGTTGTGTACAGTACATAGAAGGGAAACAGTTTTTCTCTCTGTATATGGTACTGGGACACTGAGGAAATACTGCATCCACTTGTGGTGGCAGCTCTTCATGATGTTGAAAACTAGATGATGGGGCAGAGATTGCAGGTTGGCAGATACACCATACACCGCCAGAACCTGGAGCTCAGTCTAAGTCATCTCTAGATTTTTGATGCATGAGTGTGTTGGTGTCTTGTCAGGGAGAAAATACAGGGCACATAACAGGCTCTTAAATCCATCAGATAACAGCATAATGAGAGCTAGTGGCTGAAAAGTTAAAGCCAAACGACTTCAAAATAGACAAAGGCACAATTTAAGTGAAAGTGAATAGGCACTGGAAGCGACTACAAAGGGATTTTCCATTTCTTGATGTCCTCAGCTCAGGGCTAGATGCCTCTCTAGATCTTCTGCTGTAGTCAAACGCAGATTACTGGACTCAAAGTGGCAATGGGGTGACATTTTCATGGCCTCTGTTGGGCAGGAGGTTAGACTGCATAAGATAATGGCCGCTTCTGCTTTAAAATCTGAGAATAGATTCATGAATGTTGGACCTGAAGTGGCAGTGGATCTTAAGCAGTCAGTGTGCTATGGCTCCTCCTATGACCAGGCCCTCCAGTGTTTGGAGGAGCAATAGGGGAGATATAAACACCCTAGTGGGCGCTATTTCTGAAAGGTTAACCCTGTTCAGCTTGCACAATCAACACATCCCAGGAATATGAAAGCGCAGAGATTGTCTTGAACTCTGGTTGCAGGTGAGTAACCTTCATTTAGGGCTTTCACAGAAACTACTTAAATGGAACAACTCATGCTTTCAAGTTAGCAAGTTTTTTTTTAAGCACCTTAGATACAGAGTAGTCAGCACCTTGTAGGGTCTAGCACATATACAACAACTCCTGTTAATACAAATGTAGCCTGAAATTTCTCTCCTTGGTTGGAAGGGAAAGCATTCAGATGCACTGTCCTACTGTATGTGGGAGTAGGGGACTAAGTCTTTCTGTCAAAGGAAAATGGCCAGTACCAGTGACAAAGGGTCTAAGCAATGTACCACTCTCCCAGGCTAAGACAGAAGCTGGAACAAAAGTACTTTCGAAATAGTTTTTTCTTCATCTCCTGATGAACAAACCTTTTATTCATGCATTAATCTTCATAGAGATCATATTCTATGTAGCTCTTCAACCCCAGCAATTTTACCAGCTTTCTCTGAAGAGTTTGTTTTGTTCCTTTTAAAATATCCGTTACTACAGAAACTTCTTATATAGATCTGAAACGAAGGACCTTCAAAAGTATGTAGCTGCAACTGCAAATTTAGGTTGGCTTTTTAGTCATCTTTATCTATTTGGACAGTGGAACTGTTACAAATGGCTGTCTTTTCCCCCCCATCTCAGAATAGCATTCCCTTCGAACACCATGGCAAGTAGCTGCTCGTCTCCTCCTTGGAAGGCAGCACTGGGTGAGTCCCTTCTCATTAGACACCGAGTCTTTGGAGGGGTGGGATGAAAACCTGTGGAAACATTAGATTGGCTGCTGCTTCTGTAGAATCCTAGACTTTATCTGCATCCTACAGATGCCAGGTACTTGATGTGGCATTATGCTTTCTTCTGAATGTAAAAGCATCCATCTTTCCGAGGGATGAATTTATTGACTACTGTTCTGCTTAGATTCTTTAGTGGAGTTACCTGCAAAGTATGATTTGGGGATGATTTAGTTGGACTTTATTAATAAAAATAACCATATAAGCAACCCTGAATCAAATCTTTCCTAGAACCACTTCTCATTCCACAGAAATGCTCACAGTCTGATATCTACTCAATATTACCTTACTCATTTTTATAATTTGCAGCTTAATGATTTATGATGGGCAAATTAACTGCTTTACTGAAGTGAATGCTCTCTTTTTGCGTGAGTTGAAAAGACTATTAAAGCAGTTGTCATTTCTCAGTTTTTAAATTCTCTTCCCAACCCTCATGACCTGCCAGAGAATAAGAAACATTTTCAGATGAGCTTTGCTTTGGTGTAGGTGGCACGTGAGCATCTTGTAGGTGGGCAGAATGGGACTTGGATACTCAAAAATTCCTTGGCTGTGATCCATGAAGAAGTCATTTCGGCCTTTGTGTGCAGTTTTCAAGCTTTTTGAGCCATTTCTGTTTTGGCTCAAACATCAGGGCAGCAATAAGTTCAGGTCATTATTTGAACCTTGCTGCATTGAAGAACACTGTTTCTTACTATTTTCAGAGCTTCTTTGCTTTGCTTTATATTAGTAAGACTGTTGACTTTTCTGTTCCTTGTGAAAATGCAAAGTAATGCTGCTGCTTCACTTTCTCTGTAAAACTCCAGCTTGCACTAATCCTACATCTTCAGTGGGTGTAGAATCCTGCTCTTCCTCCTCTTATTTAATTTTCTCCTCCTGTTTTGTGTGCTTGGCTGACTCCACAACCTGCTTCTTTCTTGTGTGATGCTTGTAATATTCAAAGCTATCTGTAAATGAGACCCTACAGTCAATTATCAGGCCTCACGCAAACAAAACTCCCATTGAAATCAGTGGAAGGCTTGCATGAGTAAGGCCTGAAGAATCAAGTGTGATCAAGATCTTGTCTGTTATAATTGACCTTTGTGACATGCCAAAAAACCATGTAGCTGCTTAAAGACTTCAAGACTCAGATAAACAGTGACTTGGCTGCTTTGACCTTTGCTGCCACTCAAACTGAAACTTCTGCTGGGTGTCTCACTTTCCTTGGACAGCATGTTACTTGAGGCAAGCTTCAGCTATGGAAATGATAATGTGAAGTGTCATTAATATGCCCTCACCATTACAGGCCAGCTCTGAGGGGATCTTGTTTGTTCATTTTGGATTGATTGTTGTTTTGTTTTTGAAGGAATTGTTAAACTTATCATTCATCTTGGGATTTTTTTAACTTTGAATTCCTATCACCTCTTTCTTTTCCTTTTTTTTCTTTCTTTTGAGCTTGGCTGAGGTTTAATCTGATTTATCCCTTCCTTTCTGTGCATGTTTTTGCTCTGATGGACTTGTTCTTCAAACTCTTTCCTTACTGAAATGGTGCATTTCCTGTTTAAAACCTTTAATACAGAGGGAGAGTGCAGATAACTTCCCACAGATACAGGTGGGTGTAAAAGACAACATATCCATTGGTCTACAGATTCTGAAATGGAATAAGAATCTTCTAAAATGGTCTTGTGTCCTAATGTCATTACAGGTGGTAGACGCTGTCCGTCTACATGCAAATCAAAAGACTTGTGCTGACATTATCCTGTTGTGTTTTTTTTTGGCTCTGATAGATTCCTGCTCGGGTGACTCCCAGTGTTCTCCAGTCTGCTGTGCACCGATGAAAATTACTTTGCCATGGAGGGCAGATAATGCATGGCTGATCTCCTGTATTACCAATGGCTTTACTAGCAAAAATACCCCAAACTAGAGCAGAAACATTACAGTTGGAGTTCTCCATGCCACTTACAAAAAGATACTCACAAGAACATGGACAGAGACTCCAGCAGCTGCCATTACAGGACGCTTTTGCCAGAAACCCAGTGACCTTAAGTGAACTCTGTAGCAACAGGGCTGGAAAAGGAAGAGATGGTTTACAGAGTTAACCGCCTGTTATTGAATAGCCATTTCAGTTCTCCCTCCACAGGCGGCAGACTTTACCCCTTTTTATTATTCTACTGTAACTATAAAACTTTTACTTAGTTTAAGAGAATTTTTTGTATCATTTTGCTAAAATTATTGGCTTAATTCTCTGTAAAGAATTCTGTCTTGCTTTTGTCTGATTTAAAAATGTAGAATATAAACCATCCTGAATTCAAGATGATGACTTGAAGTTTCTTGTAAAATTTAGTCTGGCAGGGAACATGTAAATGAATTAAAGCCATCTGATTTTATTTAAACTGTTTACTTATTTTGTATGGGCCCGTGCTGGGGGTTTTCTCCTGATGTTTGTTTGTTTGTTTTAGTACACATTATTTTGCTTTTTCTGTCTTCCACCTTTTCAAATTTATTCTCCATGAAGCACAGAAGCAATTTTGATTTTTATTCTTCTATACTATAATTAGTAAGAGCAGCATACATTCTGTGTCTAGTTCCAGCAGAGGTGGTGGTAGTAACTTTTTCCCTGAAGAATATGAAGAATAAAGAGAGTGAAGAGCTCTTATATTTAAGGAGAATTTGGAGCTTTAACATTGAAAGCATGGCACATCTCTCTTCCATTTGAGAGGGAGGGTTGTGCATCTTTCTTCTTGGTAATATCTAGGGTGGTTCTTTTTTTGGGGGGGTTGTTTCGTTTTTTGAGAGAGAGAGGTTGGGTTGGAGAGAATTATAAAAGAAAATGAATGTTGTCATTGCAGTTTGAGTGAATTTGCACAACACTTGCTTCAGCGCATCCATATACTTTTTTCCCTTTTTTTTAAAGTGATTCTAGTCTCCTGTTTTAATGCCAAGACACAAAAATAAATGCATGCTCCTTCTGTTTGAAATTCTGATTGAGTACACTAGGGTGTGTATTTAATTCTTTAATATTAGAGTAATTTGGGTATATCTGGAATCACTAGTCTTTAGCTGGAGACAATTTATTTTATGACAGTTTTTGTGTAAATCTAAGCACAGAAAGTGCTTTTGGCAAATGTCTTTTAAGGAATATGGAAAAATCCTTGTGTTTTTTAATGTAGAACATTTTCCTAAAGTAATATATGTTTCTCCCTTACAGTAATCGGAATGTTAGTAGAAGTATTAGTCGCACCATTTGAGCAAAATAATGTCCGTTACCATCTTTGTAACAAAGGTAAAATACATTTGTGTGTGGAGGGGATTTGGCTTTTTTTGGCTTAAACCAACAAATCAAATTGCATCCTACTTGCAAGCCAGTTGCAAACCAATCAATTTATGGCTTCCAAGACCCTCAGTTTTTGTTAGGAATATCTTTGTATTGATCCAGAATTTTGCAAACTCCTTTTCCTGTCCAGAAATTCATCGGCTATATGTCAGTCACTTTTTTTTTTTCTTTGGGTATTTCAGACCATTATTTAATTGCTTGTGTACTCTAGATCTATACTGGGGGAATCCTGTGACTGGGGGAGTGCAATGGAAAAATTGGTTTGGTCCGTGGATATTTTTGCATAACAATCCATTCCTCATTTTACTGTAACTTGAGTACTGTAGGCATGTGCACTACCATTTGTACAGTTCTACACTTCACTGTGCTTTCTTTGTAAATATCTGTGGTTAATGATGTAATGTTAGAGACGCTTACAAAGGCAGCCTCTTCCTTCCCTCTGTATCTGGAACACTTAAATTGATGTACTATACTTAAAAGGTGACTGCAAATTTCTAGAAATGTACTTGTTTGTGGGCAGTCTTGCCCTTTCATGATCATTAAGTCCCATCACCTGCAGATTATAGTTAAACTGTCTCTCTAAACCTGTGTATTGGTTACCAATATCTCAGAACACCTCATTTGTACTACCACTGTATTTGTGTACTTAAACAGTTGTGTAAATAAATTCATAATGACTTCTGTTCTTTTCCTTGGTGCAGCTTATTTGTCTCTCTAGTGGATTCTCTGCACAAGCACAGGCCTTTCTGACAGTTTGCAGACTTTAAGGTAGTACTGAACTCTCCCCCAGAATATCCTGATCGTTGATTCCCACTGGATCATAAGACCTAATTTAGAACAAACAGAAGACGGGGGTTGAGGAAGGCATCCATACTATGATCACTACAAACTGTGGAGGGGAGAATCTAGGACGGTCACAGCTGTCCTTTTTGCACTGACCAGGAAAGCTGGGTTGGCTTTCATGAGGAAGAACACAAATTGTACCTTGTTAAAGAGGTATCTCAGCTTGAGAAGTGGGTGGTGTTGCCTCTGCCAATTCTGGGTCAGGACACCACTACCCTATTTCACATCTCTCCCTCCACTGTAGGCATTGATAGAAAACCCACAGTTTAGCCTCAGTGGGTGCTTCTACATGTTCAATTAATCCGATGCAATAAATTCCAGTGCAATTCATGCCACAGTCGACTGCTCCTGGGCACAGTGTCTGCACATGCATCCAGGACCACAGCAAATTGAGCCAGAGCAGAGGGACTAGCTAGGGCACAAGAGTGATGAAACTATGGAGCAGTGTAGCTGACCCCCTGCCTGCCGCCAGGCTCAAACTGTTGTGGTCCCAGTCACTGCCCACACATGCATTTCTGCACAGTAAGTGACTCCACCATAAGGTAGTACTGCCCCCAACAGTACTATATTATGGTGGAGTTACTTTACTGCTCCCTAATACCAGTGCACATGTAGACAGTGATGCTTCAGTATGGAGCTAATCAGTCAGCTGCACAGTAAAGTGACTCAACCTCTGTATCAGTCGTCAGGAAAAGACAATGGAAGGCAAAGAGCACAGGCAGGCAGTTTGTAAGGAAACGGGGCTTCCTGGTTCCTGTCTTAGAGCAGTGGTTCTCAAGTGGTGTGCTGTGAGGCCCCTTGGGGATGCTGCAGTGGCACTAGCCAGATAAAGCTGCCCTGCATACTACCCCTGCATTAGGGCTCTAATCAGCTTAAAGCAGGCAGCAACTTTTGCTTGCACTGTGTAGCTTTTTCTGGTCCCTTCCCCTCCAGTACCCCTCCCACAAACAGGTACAGGTAGAACTCTCCCATTCCCTTCTGTTTCTGGGAGAAGCATTGGGGAGCCTTGACCAGAAAGAGCCACACAGCACAAGGTAGCTCCTGCTTGCTTTAGGCTGAACAGAGGCCTAATGCAGAAGGAGTACAAGCTGTGGCACAGCCCCTCCCAGGCTCACTTGGCAGCACAGGGATGTTTCCTCACAGTTGCATGGCACCTCCTGGCAGCAGAACCCGGGTGAGCACCACTGAGGGAGCGCCAACAGTGGCTCTCAGCCAGGGGTGCTGCTGCTTTCAAAAAATGGTGCTGGGGGTGTCCTGATCCTGAAAAGGTTGAGAACCACTGTCTTAAAGAAATAATGGCATGGTTTTTACTTGTTGAAAATATTTTTCATGCTTTAATCTAAGTAGAGCTTGCTTCTGTCTAGTCTTATAAAGAGAAGCCTTGTGCAAATGTTGTTTGTTCTTTTATGTTTTATCTTGTTTATCGGGGATTGCATTGAGTGAAAATTGGAAAGACAGTTGCTGAACTGTATGATGGTGCAACTCACAGGTAGGAGCTGTAGATTAAAAAAAGTATGAGTACTTAGCATTGGTTCTTGGGTGATACAGTAAGTGTATTGGCCCTAGCTATAACAGCACTGTTCTCTGATATTTAATCTTCAATTTTATATTAAATCAATTGTGTCCTGTTTTTGAAAGATCTTTTAAAAAAAAACGTGCTTTAGAAACATGGAGCTTTTTGGTGCCACTTTGTACTTTGGTTGAAATTGAACTGTGTGTTTAAAAATAGATCCAGCCTTTCACTGGACTTAGTACTCAACCAGAATAGGTTTCATTCACAGTTTCTAAAGAAAATGGGTTTGGACAACCTCTGCACTAAAATCATAAATGCATCTGACTGCAGTTGGATCTGTTTTGCTCTGAAAGCGAAAGAATCTTTTAAAAATAGGCTATCACACAAATACGGAATATAGTCAACATATATATACAAATTCTGTGCTTCAAATGTGTTGCTCTTTATGTAAGTGCGTTAATAACATCTGTAGGCAATAAAGGCTCATGGCTAAAGACACATTTCCTCTCAAATGACATGAGGCGAATGTCTGGACACCTGGAATTGAAGAGCCTGGTGCTGTTAGATGTTGAATGCCTCCAGTGAGGAGTTCAGTGCCTCTAACACTCAGCAGGGTTGGGCCCTGACTTGGGGGAATAATTGCATGTAACATGGCATGTATGCTATTGGGAGCCTGTAAATGTTGTATGTAAATGTAAAAGAGGTTGGACACTGGCAGCATCACTTCATGAGAAACATTTTAACTTGGGGGACACTAATACAATGCACTTCTATTCTCGTGGGTAGCTTAGTATGAGTTTCTCCTTTTCTTAAGTCCATCATTATGGGAACAGTAGGTTGGGAACCTTGTTTAAGAAATGCAACCTGTTGAAAAACAAGGGAGCTGATAACACTTAGCCCAGATGCGTCTGTGTATATAGTATATACAGCAGGGGAAAAGAGCATACCAAATCTCTACAAACGTTTCATTTCAACAACTTCATCTATTTATGCGGGGCTCAGTATACAACACTGATATTCAAACGAGGGGTGATGGGAGAAGTAAAACATTGCGTATATTTTAAATAAAGATCATGATGCATTGTTGCAGGTGCATATGATTCCATTGTTTGATTTCATCCCATCGGAAAGAGGCAGCTGTCTACATCTCCCCAAATGATACTTTTGACATTCAGCATCTCTCTGGGGTAGAAGTCCAGCCTGAAATAGTTGTCCAATACCAATTGCTACAAATACTTTTAAAATGTCAAAATGCTGGGCATTGCCTCTCTGTGTCTGACTAGCTGAATAAGTGTCAAAATAGGTGGTTGTATTAGTCTCTAATTACCACCACTCCTGTGGTATGTATATTGCTAAATGCTTTAAGTAGTTTTTTCCTCTGTTCTGCTTCTCCAGTATGGTTTTTCTTGTAAAATAAGGTAAGTCTAATTTTTTTAAATATTTTGAGTTATGTATTAATTTCTTGATGCGGCAGAAGGAATGTGAAACTGAAGAAAAGGTTAATGGTATTTTGACTTTTTTTTTAATAGCTGTTCTTTGGATTTACTGAAGATCCCTCCTTTGCCATCTCTAATACTGCCTGCTTCAGTCTCATTCATCTGTTCAGAAGACATACATGACTTTGGCCGCTATTTCTTTTAAATAGTATTTGGCCGTATGGCCAGCTACTCCATTTAAACGACACAAAAAAAATCTATATTTAATCTACCTGGAAAGTGTAATCCAACAAGAGTTTAAACCTACAACCAAAATTAATTTCTGGAATTCACTGTTTTAAGTAAAAACTGAAGGTAAGGATCACACAAGGCCATTTTTCCTCGGCATGCCAGCAGCTGCTCAGAGTCCAGGCCAGCTGCATCCAGGAGGCTGCAAACAGCTGCATGGGGCTTCATAGCCCCAGGACCAGTTCTGACTACAGCATCTGCGCACGCACCTCTGGGCGCATGTCCGGGAAGGGACCTGGGGCAGCGCAACCCTGGCTCCTCCCCCACCATCTGCACAGAGGCACGTGTGCAGCTGCCACTGGCATGGAGCCGGTGCTGGGGCTAAGGAGCCCAGCACAGCTGTTTGCAGCTTTCCAGCCACCCACTACAGCTGCCCAGAGCCCAGGCTGGCTGTGGCAGCCAACCAGGAGGCTGCAAACAGCCGTGCTGGCCTCCGGAGCCCTGGCACCGGCTCTGTGATGGCAGTAGGTGCACGCGTGGCTCGCAGCACATGGCAGGGAAGGGGCTGGGACAGTGCAACCCTGCCCCCTCCCCCACCATCCACTTGGAGGCGTGCACGCAGCCACTGCTAGCAATGAGGATCGGGCCCCTTGCAGCTCCCCCATCTCTGGCACGCCAAGTGGAGGCCTGGGTGGAGGTTGGGGTGATTTTTGGCACTCTGGCCAAAAATGTTGGCAACCCCCTGATCCAGATAGTTTTGTTGTTAGAGGACATGGTACTCTAGAGATTGGATGGACCATAACAACTTAAGATATTTATTATTTTTAAAAAATTGTGAATTACTGAACTTACATGTGCAGAAACTGAATAACAGTAATCAGTGGGCCCTTTTTCCATATCCTCACTGCAACCTTATATTCCAACAGCATTAAAGGATTTTTTTTTTTTTTTCTCCCTCAGAAACTAGATTTAAAGGTTGTCTTTTAGGAAGCTTGTCACCTTGACTGGTAAGGCTTTCTAGCGTTTGTTTACTCTCACTGCTGGGAAATGATATCTTATTTTAAAATTGAGTTTTTCTACCTTTGGCTTCCAGCTATTGGGTCTTCTCATGCCCCTGTCAGAAAGATGGACAAACAGTCTGCTTCTGGACATCTTTTGTAAATGAGGTTTTTGTTTCCGTTGGTTTCAAGGTCTTCTACAGTACACCCCTGAGGAGGGTTTGAATGCCAGCACTTCCTCACCTTCTTTGAGAGAGGACAGGAGAAACAGGAAGCAGAAAAGCAAGAAATCCCTGTTTCTTACCTTGTCAGGCAGGCATCTTGGGACAAAGGTGATGTTCCCAGCTGGCATGTGGGCAAGATTAAACTGTGGCGCAGGCAGTAGGAAGACCCACTCAGGTGCCAGGACTGGGACCAGAAGTAAGTAGCATTTTTTTTTATCTTAAGCTTCTCAAAGCCTTTCAGGCACAAGCTCCCCCTCCCACAGTGAGGCACAGAAGCAAGCGAGGGACACAGAGACATAGAGACAAGGAGGAAGCAAATCTTTATTCCCTACATGCACAAAGGCAAGGTCAGTTGTGAGACATGATAGCTGCAGAAATACACACCCTAAAGCCAGCCCAGTTGCTAACAATGCCTCAGTTACTGCAAAACCTGCCACCCCTCTCCTAGTAGTGTGTTATCTGACTACTTTCTGGCTGCTTCCTCATTCAGAATTCACCACTTGGGAAGCAAGGCCTACGATTCAAGTTTCCTTCCCATGTGTGGACTAGAACCCTCAGACTTGCACCGGGAAGGGTCCTCCCCACTGCTGTGCACAAGAACAAAGGGACCGGTGCAGCTGTGGACAGAGGGGGACAGGCTGGGCTTCTTTTGAAAGCCACCTTGATTTAAAAATGGCAACACAAAATACCAAACTAATTTGACATGAGCAGTCTCCTGTGCAGCTTTTCCTTTTCAGGGGTGAGCTTCTGCATGCACCCACCTGAGAGGAAAATGATAACAGTCCTCACAAAACTATCCTCTGTGGGTTCTGATCCCTCCCACGAGACACAGATGAAGATAACATCACTTAGAAACCTTGACCTTGGCCCTTAGGCTTCTTGACCTTATCCCTGTGTAACATTTACAATTCCTGCCTTGCTTCCAGCTTGCAACTGAAAGTGCGGCAAAGCATCCAAACAGCTTGATCTGGAACAGATTCTTCTGTGTCTCAGTGAACAAATAGAATCATAGGGCTCAAGTTGTATCTTTATTGTATTCAGCAGCCACTGCTGAACATGTCCAAGGAAGCTGAGCAGCAACTAATGTAGAAACAGAACTATTCTTAAAATTAATTCATTCTAATTTCACCGTGGACCTAATCTACAGAGAGACTAGATTCCCTGCCTTCTGCCCCCATGCTTCCACACTGGTGCCTGTGCACCATTTCCCTCTGCCTGCCCCTGACAGACCCTGCATGCGATGCTGAAGCGGAACAGGTAGATGGGTGCTGCATAGTACTGTCTCCTAGTTGGTAGGGTTGGAAGTGACCTGCGCAGATCATCTAGTCCAACCCCCTGCCATGGGCAGGAAAGAGTGCTGGGGTCAGATGACCCCGGCTAGGTGATTATCTAGCCTCCTTTTGAAGACCCCCAGGGTAGGAGCGAGCACCACTTCCCTTGGAAGCTGGTTCCCATTCCTAGCCGCCCTGACTGAAATAGCGCCTCCTGATGTCTAGCCTGAATCTACTCTCCGTCAACTTATGGCCATTATTCCTTGTAACTCCCGGTAGTGCTTGGGGGAACAGGGACTCTCCCACTGCCTGCTGGTCCCCTTTGGCCAGTTTACAGACAGCCACTAGATCCCCCCTCAGCCTTCTCTTGTGGAGGCTGAACAGGTTCAGGTCCCGTAGCCTCTCCTCGTAGGGCCTGCCCTGCTGCCCCCTGACCATGCGAGTGGCCTCCTCTGGACCCTCTCCATGTTGTCCACACCCCTCCTGAAGTGCGGCACCCAGAACTGGATGCAGTACTCCAACTGCGGCCTGACCAGTGTCGTATTGGCACATGCTGTTGGTGTTTGCAGCTCTTTTGCTGCAAGTTATGCACTTTATGCAACTGTAGCTCAAAACGGCTAACACAGCAGCTGCTTTGGCTCCTGCAGTGCAGACCAGGTTTGGATGTGCCCCAAGTGGGTTTAACCTCCCAATACACCTCTCCTGGGCCTACAGCTCCTGGAAATACAGGCCAGTCTCAACCAAAGAAATCAGGCCTTAACTGACCAAAAATTAGAAATTCCCCCACAGGAAAGCACAACAAATCTGGATTCTTTTGGAGCAAGTAGAATATGGTATTTGCTGTGCTGAGGGATCCTGACTGAGAAGGTTACATTCCAGTGCATCTCCCATTTAAATCTAGGAGCTGTTTGTTAGCTTCAATAGACTGCTGACTGCAGTTGTGAAACTGTCATATGAGGATGGAGACAGGTCTCAAATGGCAGCCAGCACTTAAAACACTGGAGACTTATTTTATTAAAAGATCAAAAATAGCTCTTGAAACTTCAGTAAGGCAGAATACAGGTGTACCATGGTCCCTGCAGAGTGCTGTGAAATTACCAGCTCGCTTCTACACTAGCATCAGCCTCTCTATAATTTACAGGTACACTCTGCTGAAAAACCCATGGTGTGTGTTCAGTTTGGAAGTGATGAAGGTCTGGATCACTGAGCAGGTTTTCATATCCAAAATAAAAAGCACCGTCTCCATGCTACTATGGGAACTCCCTCCAGACATTGTAACACTGAGTAGTCAAGGGAATTATTTTTCTGTAAGTTATTTTACAACACCACAGCTTTCACAACACAATAAATATTTATTCACTACTTTGCAACAGATAATTATAAAAGCATTAAACAAATTGAAGTATAAATGTGCACATGACATTAAAGTGCATTTATAGGAAAGCAGGGACAAAAAGCAACCTCACCTGCATGGACCTGGCGCACACGTCTGCACCCCCCCCCCCCCAAAACACAA
>NW_017728964.1:14310556-14310877 GCF_001723915.1 Gavialis gangeticus
CACCCCCCCAAACACAAATGAAACGGGCAGAAAATCTTCCTGTGTAATTTTTGTAGCGTACGCAAGTTTTGTTCTGGAAGTCCTCTATCATGCCTGCCTGCCCCTTAAACTATAGCTGTTCTTTGGGAAATAAAAAGGTACACACTGTATGTTTAAAGAACAAATTTGCATAGACTCTACAGAGTGTGTTATTTAGGTAGGTCTTAATATGTATTGTTCATGAAAGAGAGGCCTCTCCAATCCTAACTATACCAAAAATCCCTCATTCTCAACTGTGCGGGATTGCTGCTGATGAGTTAAACCAGGTGTCTCAGGGGGATG
>NW_017728964.1:14315877-14317273 GCF_001723915.1 Gavialis gangeticus
TGTGGGGAGCTGGCTGCTTTACTAGCAGCCACTTTTTAAAGTAGTTGCTACAGTGTGTTAAAGGGGAAGGAGAGAGGGGAATGGACCAAGGCTCATTCTCACTATTTTAAAGGACTCGTGCCTTAGTTCAAGTTTTTTTGGTTCAACTGCTTCCTTGAAGGTTCCAAATAGTTATACAATATTTATATTTAGAAACAGAATAAAAACAACTGAATGTTTGCCATTGTGCAGAGAATCATCATTACCTCACTGGCTATACAAAAAGCAAACTGCTACCTCTCCTCCAGTTTGATGCATACATATATGTATGAGTACTGTGTATGCTGTCTATGCGCACATACTTTACTGTATGTGGAGGCTATTTAAGGGTTCAAGATCCATACATAATCAAGCACAGAATATATAACTGTGAACACTATAGTACACAATTTATAGACTGTACAAAGATTTAAAAAAAACACTTAACAATTATAACAGTGTACACAGAGAGAATCATAAAATCATAGAAAATGAGAGCTGGAAGGGACCTCAGGAGGTCACATATAGTCCAGTCCCCTGCTCAAAGCTGGAAGGGCCCCCCAACTACATCATCCCAGCCAAGGCTTTGTCTATCTGGGTCTTAAAAACTTCCAAGGATGGAGATTTTGCCACCTCTCTGGGTAATCTGTTCCAGTGTTTTACTGCCCTTCTAGTGAGAAAATTCTTCCTAATATGTAGCCTTGACTCACCTTGCTGCAGCTTGAGCCCATTGCTCCTTGTTCTGTCATCTGCCCCCACTAAGAACAGTCCAGCTCCATCCTCTTGGCACCCCCCCCTTCAGGGACTTAAAGGCTGCTATTAAATCTCCCATAGTCTTCTCTTGTCCAGACTAAACAAGCCCTGTTCCCTCAGCCTCTCCTCACAAGTCATGTCCCCCAGCCCCCAACCATTTTTGTTGCCATCTACTGGACTTTCTCCAGTGCATCCACATCCTTTCTGTAGTGGGGGGCTAAAAACTGAACACAGTACTCCAGATGTGGCCTCACCAGTGCTGAATAGAGGGGAAAATCACTTCCCGTGATTTGCTGGCAACAATTCTACCAATGCAGCCCAGTATGCCGTTAGTCTTCTTGGCAACAAGGGCACACTGTTGGCTCATATTCAGCTTCTTGTCCACTGTCACCCCCAGGTCCTTTTCTGCAGAGCTGCTGGCCAACCCATCAGCCCCCAACTCGTGCTGGTGTGTGGATTGTTCTGTCCCAAGTGCAGGACTTTTTACTTGTCCTTATTGATCCTCATGAGATTTCTTTTGGCCCAATCATCCAACTTGTCTAGGTCACTCTGAATCTTAGCCCTACCTTCCAGCCTATCTACTATCCCCCCCCCCCCCCCCCCCCCCCCACCCCCACCCCCCCCC
>NW_017728964.1:14317491-14325529 GCF_001723915.1 Gavialis gangeticus
CCCCCCCCACACACACACACACACACCAGCTTGGTGGCATCTGCAAGAGGGGAGGATATTCTGTTCTTCATTATTTTCAGAGATACTATTCCATGAAAAGTCCTTTAAACAATATTACACTTGGATCTTGCATTTGTATGAATAAGCAGTTTCATCCACAGTTCAGGTGAACCATAGGGCTAAAGAGAGAGTGCAGTTAAAGAGGTTTGGGTGTAGAAAAGCAGTGTTTTCTCTAGAATTTGTGGTGGTTCAAAAACACAAGTATGATAAACTTTCTCTCTCCATTTTTGAAGCAGGAAGAAGCTCTGCTGGTCTCTCAGACCCTGCCACCTGTCACTGCACAGTTCTCTACAGGATGTGGAATGTTGTACAGATACTTTGGTAATGTCCATTCTGACAGTAATTCAACCAGCTAAAGACTGCATACCATGATTTCTTTGATGGACCCTTCTAGCAAGAGGTATGGTACATCCATGGAGACTCTGAGTACTTTCATTGCCCATCTGCATAGCTGAGGAAATGCAATCCCCCTCATTCTGCGTTTTAGAGTGTGTGTATTCCCAGAAACTGGAAGGTAAGAGACCTGGGCAGAATGAGGGGACAGCTTCCACCGGTGTCCTTCATGCCAGAATTGTGAAAAGCAGAAAAAGCTAAGAATATCTGTAATTCTTCTCCCTCCCTCAGTAACCCTTTTTGACCATGTGTAAACTTGTCTGTAACACTGCAGAGAGGGAAGAATAATTATAGAACATAGAAATCTGTCCCCACCCCCCCCAATTTCCACAGCATATTTGAATGATTGGCGGGGGGTCAGACTCGATGATCTGTCTAGGTCCCTTCTGACTCATTGATTCTATGATTCTATGATTGGTTGTAGTTAGAACAAAAATACCCATGTAGGGCCAATTCCAGCTCATCTGACTGCTGGTCAGTCCCACTGAAGTAAATGGGAATGTGTACAGGAGTGAGATTTATAGATATTTTCCTTGGCATTATGCAGCGAAGGCCTCCAATAAGGCATCACTGCCTGCTGCTGCCTCTGGGGGTGGGGCCTGTGCGCAATGGGGGAGGGTGTTTGGAGGGGAGAACGCTCACGCACAACCCCCATACACATGTACCCACATCCTCTTTGCACCACCATACACGCTACCCACACTCCCCCATGCATACTGCACACCCCAGCCACCCCAATCCCTCCACACACTCACAGCCCCCCACCCATACCCACACACATTCCTGCATACTCCCCCACCCCCCACATACATCCAAACCCCATACCTATGCACCCCCATAAACCCCACACTGCCCCCACACACCCACCCATACCCCCAAGCCCCCCACACAATATACAAAAGTAAGACATCCTTTTAAGCTATTATATAATTGCCTCTCTGTACACTACACAAAAGCATGTAAATAAGGACAATAATATTTTCTAAAATCAAATTATTGTATGTTGTAATAGATGTTTGATTTTTAGAATATAATTTGGGTTTTTTTTCTAGTTCCAAGGTAGCAGTCCCCCTGCTGAAAGGAGTACTTCTGGGGGCAAGGGGAGGGACTTCTGGTGGCAAAGGTCAGGGGTTAGGGGGCAGGACTTCCAGTCCCAAGATGGTGTCCAGGGGGGCGGGCCACCTGTCAAGGGGCAGGGCTGCCATGCGGCCCTCGACATCTCACCAAAACTCGTTAAGCGGTCCTCCAGACAAAATAATTGCCTGCCCCTGCTTAAGAGAGCAAATTAGCATCCAGAGATCTTTTTGGTATTGCTTTGGTTTAATAGAAATGGGAACACCAACTAGTGAGCCATATTTGGCCCCCACCAGACAGTTTGGCCTCTAGGCTTGCCACTAGGATAATCTGTGGATCCCCTTTCCTTCCATTGCTTTCATGTTGTCAGCCGCTAGTTCTCACATTACTTCCCTGCGTGAACCTATGCGTTCTATGGAAAAAACTGGATATGAATTTTGTAACAAGACTCATGTGCAAGTGAACAACTGCTGCTCAAGTAATTGCTTTTTAAAAAATGAATGGAGTATGAAAATAATATGGTTGGTGCGGTATTCTTCATGTTTTCAGTTTCTGCACGCCTGTATTCTAAAATAACTGTGTTGTAGAGGACAGCAGGGCAAGAGGTGGAGGTTTAGACAGCTTCATAGGGAATGGTTAGGAGTGCAGATGTAAGCAGGCCAGAAAGCTGTTTGGGACAGATGCATTTGGGACGTGGAGGCTTTTGCTATAATGATGAGCAGGTAAGTAGTGAATAATGCTGCCACTTAGGCAGTTATCATTAGGTTTCATCATTCTTAAGTCATTTTAAGATGAATAGACTAGTGCATTTCTCAGAGACTGTTTCAGTGCTGGGTGTAGATTCAGGAAACGGAAACCACATTAGTTACACTTTACACTGACTTCCGGGGTGGAGGTGGAGGTATAGGGGTTAGGCAGCTGCATAGGAAACAGCTGGGACTTCTGGAGCTTGCCCAGAAAGCAGTCTGAGGTTCTGGAGCACAATTAGGTGGCAAGGCTGGGGTTCAGTGGTATGAACCGTGGAATACAGAGGCCCTTTCTCTTCCTTTACTTCTCTTTTGGTTCAGTAGGAATTGTTGTTGACTGCTGCGTTTGTGCACTGTTGAGCACAGTGGGCCTTGGTTGGTCCTTAGGCACTGTTCTAATAAACAGGATCAATAATACAATTATCTTTCCTTCACTGACCCTAACATGTCTCCAAGAGCCTATCTAGATGAGGCAAATATGGGGCCATTCTTTCCAACAAGGAGGAATAGCTGGCTCAGGGAAAAGTGTTAAAACATATATCTGCACTGGTGCTAATATACTTTAACCCATATTTAATTAAAGTGTGTTAGGTAACTTGTTTAAAAATCACCCATTTCTTTTTCCTAAGTTAGCCAAGACCCGTATCTCTGTTATGTTTGACCTAGAACACATTTTTAGTTCTTACATTTAAACATGCTGGCAATTTTCTGTTAGACATATCTTAGTGACCTTAGTATCCAAACCTATATTCTCTAGGTTCCTTTTGAAAATATATCTGTACACAGTGATGGCAGAAGTTCTCTGGCAAGACTTTGGAAAACTGACATCAAACTAAACTTGTTCTCTTCTCGTCTGTTATGATTAATACTGCTTTTCTTTTCATTTTCATTTGTTGCTATTTGGGAGTAGTAGCTGTGTCCCACTGAGGGCACTATCTCTCGGATGCCCCTCAGTGTACAGTATTTCCAATAAAAATTACAGTTACAAAAATGACAAGTTGAGATAAAACTTACATAAATACATTTACATAAGCCCAAGTAATAGTTATTCATATTATCAAAATTAGGTTAGGGCTGAGCCAATTAATCTAAAAATATCTGAAAAAAGTAAGAGGTTTCCAAGACCTTATAAGTTCCTGAGATTTTTCCCCCATCTCAAGCTCTCCACGTTTGACAAAGAACAAAGAAAGGGAAGTTGCATTTAGGTGAACAACACATAGCAAACAAACAAACAAACACTTTCACCCATGTTGACAAAAAACACACATCATTCCTCTTCAATGACAATATTTTTTTCTTTCAAGTGAGAAATTTCTGGCGATGCATAGCAGGACTTCTACATGTGTTTACAATGACTGTTTAAGTTTTGTTAAAAGTTATAACCACAAAGCTTCACTTCTCACTGAAAGAAAGTTTTCTGAGAAAAGGCTTCCCAACAAACCAGTTTCTACAGAATATGCTATGAGCTGGTTTGCTTCCATGTAGCAAAGCAAGTGGCCCAGCCCTAAGGTAGTTCTACTTCTAAAATAAATAGTGTTGAAATTCTTTGACTCTTTCCTAAATACTTTGTCACTCATCTTGCCACACTCACACGCAGGTTTCTGGGTTGGTCACAACTTCCCCATTTCTTTCAGGCTCATCTTTCAGGAAGTGTTCCACTTCGATCGAGTCCACCTTGGCATCTTCAGGGGTTTTGTCTTCCATTTTGTTCAGCTCCTCTCTTTCTGCTGCTTCCTCTTTTGTTTGCGGCTCTTCTGATTTTTTCTTAATACAGCAGAAATTTCCTAAAGCCAGCACGAGGGCTGAGGCTGTAACTTCAACTCCAGCAGTAACAAAAACAAACATGTACCTGTTCGTGGCATCCAAGATTTTGCCTAAAAGACATTAAATTCACAGGTTAGTAAAAAAGAAAGAAAAACAAACATCTCCTGCAATGAGGATAATGCTGTTTTGTTTAAGAGAAATCATGCTCTAAATCACCGTTGATGTGAAAATACAAAGCCACAGTCAGCCTTGGAAGAGATTTCCAGAAGTACCTAGAACATATAAAAGCAGAAGTCCCACTGAAAGACAGCAGCACTCCCAAGTAACTTATGTACATTTCGGAATCCTCCTGAATCCCGTCTTGTAATCTACTTAATCTTTAAAACAAGTGAAGATATTTGAATATATGACTTGTGCCCTGGAGGTTTCCGCTACATTTTGTTTTATAGATGCATTTTTCTGTTTGTTTAAAATGTTTTTCATTTCCTGTTTCTATACGAGAAAAACACACTATCAAAGTGGCTAATTACCAGAGAGGCTGGTGGGGGATGGAAACGACATGGCAGGACCATGAAGCTGACTGTGCATAAAGCCCTGTCAAATGCTTGAGATAAACAAATTGGGGGGAAAACTTACAAAATTGTTTTTTCTATGACTTTAAAAGATCACAGTTCTTCCTCATCTTTTGTTATGTAGATTACTAAATTGATCGGGTCTTTGAAAGTGGCATATAAAGGGCCTGATTTTTCCACTTTGCTTTAAATGATCGATTCAGGTTCCTAGATTGTCCTTGCTGCCTCATCAGACTCTCTTGGGATGCCATGCTTCCTTGATGCTCTGTGTTCCCAGGAGCACATACTCTATGTCACACAGTCAGCCATGATTCTGGAATAAGTTGGGTTTTTTCCCTACATTCTGCCTTCCAAAAACAATGCTTGTGTTTTATGTGGGAGCATTGGTATGTGGGGAAAATAAAGTCTGTGTTGAGTAGCATGGTGTTTCCTCAGCTTCGGTTTGAATTGTACATCTGGCTGGTTTGTAATCTTGCTCATTCCTGCGTTATGAGATGGGGAAAATAGAAACCTCTGCTCTACACTATTCATTACTTCAACCCCTTTTAATCTCACCTCCTTTCTAAGATAACAGTCCCTGCCTTTTCACTCCCTCTTTCTCCAATAATTTTTCCATGGTTCTGGTTGTTCACCTATAAAGGTTTTTTCCTCCTTCAAGTCACCAGGGACAATGTACAATCAATTTGGTTGAGCCTTAAAATCACCTGACAGATTCCAGGACAGTTTTGAACCAAAGCCCCAACTGAGTTTCAGGGAAGTGGTTAGCTGTGTGCTGGGCGCATCTCTGAGAGGCGAGCGTGTGTCAGGTAAGTGTGCGCATTACCAGATCCATATACACTCTCGGTGGCTGTTTTCACTTGGATCTCAGTCTTTGGCACACAAAAAGTAATGGAACAATGCAAATGCTGTTAAACTCTTAATTTAATAGATTATTTACCTGCTGATGGCGGGCCGACTAGAACGGCCATTGCTTCGGCCAGCAGCACCAAGCCAATGGCACTGGAAAACTTCTGAGTGCCGACGATAGCCATGAGAACTTCAAACTGAAGGGCACCTACCATTCCATAGGAAATGCCAAAGAAAATACAGAAGACTACCAAGCCACCATAGTCATCAGCCATGGATCCCATGAGATCTGTAAAACCATTAAAAAACATAGCAAAGCTAAAGAGGTAGACGCAACGTGGTCTGACCTGCTTGAGACCAGCAACCACTCCACAGATGGGCCGGGCAAAGATATCGATGAATCCAAGAATGGTCAAAAGAAAAGCCGCTTTTGTGTCTTCGTATCTCAGGTCCTTGGCATAGCTCACCACAAACACTGGCGGCACAAAGAGGCCCAGCACCATGATGGAGGCAGCCACAGTGTAGATGACAAAGCCACTATCCTTAAACACACTGAAATCCAGGAGCTTTTTCTTTGTTTTTTTCTCAACAATTTCTTTGGTAACTTCAGAATTCTTGGGAGGCTCCAAAGGTCTCATTAATGCTCCACAAACACAGCAGTTGAGCAGCATCCCACCCAGTATAAGAAACCCCCCTCGCCAACCATATTCATGTTGTAGTATCTGCCCCAGAGGAGAAAGGGCACAGAGAAACACAGGGCTGCCAGCAGCAGACAGCCCATTTGCTAAAGGTCGGCGCTTGTCAAAGTATCGATTTAACATGATAAGCGATGGCTGGAAGTTGAGTGCCAGACCCAAACCTGGAATAGAGGAGAGACAAAAGTGAAAGCTGACCTGCAGTGTCTGCATAAAAATAGCCACTGTTACTGCAGTAGTTTGATTCACAATTGAGGACAAAGATGTGGGGAGACTTTCCTGCTTCCTCCATCTGGAAGAAAGGTTCTAGATAACCCCCAAAACTGAGAGAGCGCCCTTCATAATAGTATTCCCCTACCTAATAGCCACACCTTGGGAACAAAAGCATCAACTAAATTTCACAGAAGAATTAACACTTGTAAGAGCTAAATCTGGCCAGTCCCTTCCACTGTGAATGAGGTTCTTGAGAGAGACTATTTCTAAGGATCCTAATGGTTTAGACACTGCCCATGCATACCAGTTTCAATATCTGAATCTAACTGTAACCCAGCCTTTTCCTCTTCAGGGCTGCACCCCCGCTTACCAGTGATAACGCCTGCAGTGAGATAGAGCTGGATAATGTTGGTGCAGAAAGAAGCCGTTACCATCCCTAGCGAAGCAAAGAGGCCCCCAACGAGCATGACGGGACGACAGCCAAACCGATTGACGCATACACTGCACAGGGGGCCTGAGGAAAAAAAGAGAGATGAGCAACTGGGACAATGCAGGTGCTCCTTTGTAATGTCTGTTTGAATTTCTTCCCATGCTTTCCCCACATGCTCAAGCTACTCCCAAGACACCATCTCCTTTCCACAAATCCACATACTTGGCATTTCAGAGCTCTGTAAAACTTTGCCATTTCATCATCTGTAGCTGACAAGTCTCAAAGGCTGTTTATATAGGATGGCTACACTCAAAGAAAACCTGTTATCTTAAGTATTGTTGCAGCCAAGTATTTTTTTCCTTCAAATGCCTAGTTGGCATGCAAACGGCATTTCTAATTAAGATCAGAAGAAAAGGCCTGACTTATTTGCTTCACATGCGGCATTGTTTAAAAACAGATACTGCCTACCTGTTCCATAAAGCATAGCCAGTAGAATGGAGGAGATCCATGCTGTATCACTGTATCCAACACCAAACTCCCGGATTAGCTCTTTAAAGAAGACACTAACTGCCTTAGGAAAGGCATAGGAGAATCCTGTGATGACAAAACAGCCGAAGAGAATAGCCCAGCCCCAGCCCCCATCAGGGGCTTTAATGCCAGATGGACCATCATCAACTACGACAGCTCCCATAGTGAAACTCTATGTGTTCCCTTAAGAGATAAGAAAAATATAAATAATTAGATTCTACAGGCATCAGGATAGGAATTCACTCAAAACAGTGCCACTCGGAAGAGGTCATGGGCATGTGCAGAAATAGGTGAAAAACGAGTACATTCCAACTACAACTAATGTAGCTGCTTGGCTGTGTGGGGTTTCTTGTTCGTTTTTTGTTTGAAAATGCTTGTCATTATTTTATAGAAATATGAGAATTTGGTAGGATTTTAAGCGGATCACAAAATTATAGGGAAGTAGGGCAGGATGGGACCTCATGAGGTCATTTAATCCAGCCCCCTGCCCTGACTTAAACCATCCCAGCCAAGTGTCTAACATGCTCTTGAAAACTTACAGGGATGGAGAGTCCACAATTTTTCCAGGCTGCCTGTTTCACTGCTTGAACCCCCTCAGATTTAGAAAGTTCCTCCTCATCTCCAACCCCGGTTTCCCCTGCTGCAGCTTGAGACCACTGTTTCTACTCCTGTTGCTTACAGCCACAGAGAAAAGCCCATCTCCATCCTCTCTGTCGT
>NW_017728964.1:14325583-14329362 GCF_001723915.1 Gavialis gangeticus
CCCCCCCCCCCAGCGCGGTCTTCTCTTCTCTGCACTGAGTAACCCCAGGTCTTTCACCCTTTCCTTGTAAATCTTGCCTCCCAGACCTCTAACCACTTCTGTGTCTCTGTGCTGGACTCACTCCAATCTGTCCACATCCTACCTGAAGTGTGGGACCCAAAACTGAACACAGTGCTCCAGGTGAGGTGGCACCAGTAGATAATATAGCACAGTTCACCTGAAGTCAGACTAGCATATTGTGATGTAATTGAATATGTTTTTCTATATGCTAAGGGGCCACATTAAGATGGAACAGATAATTCACATTCTGACATGTCCTACTTTTTAGACGTTTGCTTTTGCAAACTAAATTTGTCCAAAATCAATTGCCAAAAAGATTGATCACAGTCACCTGGGGGGCCTGCCCATTTATAGCCCCCAAGTCAGTCTCATCTCTGAATCCCTGAGAGAACAGATGGGTTTTGCAGGGTATCTGAAAGTTAGCATCTGTGCAGATTACAAACAGAGCACTAACCGTTTAGAAGGAAACTCACTTGTCCATCCTGCTCCATGCACGGAGTTTGCTAATGTATTGCATTATCTTCAGCCCTGATGTCTTAGTGCAGCGGTCAGCAACCTTTTCAGGTCACAGGGCACAATGATCCAGCTTGGGGCAGAGCAGGGCATGGACTAAGACTTTGTGGCTGCTGCTGCTTCTCCCCACAGCAGCCTGAGAAGGACAACTACTGTGACAGCCCCATATCCGTGGGCTGGACCAAATGGCTTTACAGGCTGTGGTTTGCCGACCCCTGTCTTAGTGCGATTATCTTCTTACATGATTTTTCTCTCTCATTAGTGATAGTGCATTGTAAGTACCTAGTACATATTCAGTACACAAGGTTTGCATTCGCATGTTACTATATGGGTTTATATATTGTTGCTACTTTAGTTGTATTTGTATGTTGCAGTGACATGTACTATTCAATGTGTCCATCCTGCGGGAGAAGTTTTCCTGCGTACTTCCCACGCAGGGTGGCCTGCAGGGTTCTCTGCTGCCAGCGTAACCTGTATTCCTTTGTGTGCAGGGGAGGCTGCTTCTGTCTGTGTTTTGTTTCTTACGGGCTTACGCAGCTTTCCTGTCATGAATGATATGTTAGTGAGCAGCTTTTTCTTGGGGCCTCTGCCAGCTGGGTTGTGCAATACACCTGGCCTGTCAGTCTTCATATATCAGCATGACCTCTTAATGTACCCGGACTACATGGGTCCTATTCTGCTGTTCAACACCAGTGTGCATGGTCACGCCTACTTTGTCTTTACAGACTCACAGAAGAACTATTAACAGCATAATAGCACACTACAGTATTATTCCAGGATAAACAGAATAGATTCCTGTTGCCTGTTTTAAACTTTCACTGGATACTGCATGCACACAGTAGAATTCACAGCCCTTTTGCATGTCACAGCTCCCTTGGCCTGTGCTGCCCTCAGTTGCACTAGTGTAAATCCACAGTAGTAATACCATTGGTTTAAATGGATTTTGTCTGGATTTGCGCTGAGGTCGGAATGCTGCTCGCTCTCTCTGGAGAGTGCGAGTTGCCATTGTAGAGCAGGAGTAGCTTTTAGAGTCAGCGCTATGCTGGGAGACACCCCACAGAGCCCCCTCTCTAAAGTGGAGGGGAATGCGGGGTGTTTTATCTGCCTTTGAAAGAACCACCCTCCCTGCTTAAATGTCTCTGGCAAAAATGACTTATTCCTGCAGCCCATCCAATTCAAAAGAGCAAAGAGTTGGTATATAACATACAATAGATTACAGTTCATTGCAGGTATGTTTAAAAGAATTTCCCATAAGGAGAGAGCTGCCTTCTAGAAATGCATCCTGACCCGTCCTCCCTCTAGCTAGAGAAACAAAACAGACTGCAACACCATCAGAAGCTACAGTTCTTCAGGAACTAAAGAAACCGGGTTGGAAGGGGACCCAGGAGAAGTCTGCCTAGTGGCACTGCCTGCCTCTTTGCATAGTCCAAACCTGATCTGGAGATAAGAGTTTGATAGAGGTCTGCTTTATATAACAAACATGTTTTGTAACAAGTGTCTGCACAACACAACCAGCCATTGTGAAGTGGCTGCTACTATGGCCTCTTCAGTTTCCCAGACTTTCCCCAGTGCTGACGTGCTGTTTCAATGCAGAAACCAGCGGGTCCTGCCCATGCTTCTGTAGGACCGTGCCCTCCCCTGCGCTGGGGCTGATCAGTGGGTCTGCAAGGACTGTCCTTGTGAGCCCTTAGCTGCCATAATCAGGGATCTCTGGTTCACCAGTGCTCTTGCTTTGGTGACACCGAGCCAGGGGTGGCCAAGCTGCAGCATGCTCACCACAAGTGGCACAGGTGTGGGGTACACTGCAAATCAGGGAGGGGACAGGTGGCACAGCAGCAGATAAAGCAGAGCAGCAGTAGGCATGGGAAGAGGATCAGAGTGGCAGTGTAGGGCTAATTTGTAGTGTGCCTGCTGCAAAGGTTGGCTTGGAGCGCTTCTGTTCCCTGTAGCTCCCAGAGCACCCAAAGTCCAGGGGAAGTGCCGCTAAATCTAGATGCGTCTTAGGCTGCCATTAGCACATGCATGCCATGGAGCAAGTAGCCTCAGCAGCTAGGGATATTACTTAACGTGTGCCACATGGAGCCCAGAATCACAGACAGGTTTGTGGAGGTGGACTTGCTCTCTCTGGTGTTGGCCTGCACATACTTCCTCACAGCTACAAAATGGACTCCACTGGAAAAGGCAGGAAGAAGTGTGGGCAGGGGGGTCCCTTCATTTATCTATGGGGAGCCCCACAAAGACAGTAAACAGATGTGGCTCAGGCAACCCACACAGCTACCTCCTGTTCGTACACTAGCAACTGGTGTCAAGGGAGGGCACAGCTGCTGCCTTGGCACACTGTCATTTGTGGCTGTTGCACCTGTAGTAGGTTCAGTACCAGGGGTCGCTCCCAGCTGGAGAATCATTTAGAAGGAAAGGCAGGGCCCAGCCCAAAACGTAAGAGCACTTGGAGTCGACCATATGCCTACACCTGATGCAGAGAATGCTCCAGCCCTGGCTTTTCCACAGCATTTCGTTTTGTATCCACATCATGGAGGGACACTTGGACTCTGCCTGCCCTTCCAACTAGTCCTGTCCTGCTAAGGGCAGCCACGCTGGGGTTTGCAAGTGGAGGGGGCATGAGTGTGCTGGGGAGGGGAGGGCTCCACCCAGGACAAGGGCAGCCGGCCAGGGGCCAGGCAGCAGGGTCCGGGCCCTGGGGAGCCGGGCAGGCTGAGGTGCGGGTGCTGTTCCTTGGCAGCTGGGAGGGAGCCTGGCTTCGGGAAGCAGGTGCTGCCCATCCCTGGTCTGAGCAGGAGCCCCTGCGAGCTGGTGTCTCCCTTGGACCCCCTGAGGGGCAGGAGGAAGCATGTCTGAAATCTCCTGGCTCTCCAGAAGAGCCTGACAACGCGAAGCTTAAAGGCAAGTGGGGGAGAAAAAGGCCCCAAGAGTCTCCCACAGGAGACCGTGGCTTCAGAGCAGGGCCCCGGCGGCCACGCGCACTTCCCAGGAGAGCCCCAGGGCCGCGGGCGGGCGGGCGCGGGCACTCGCCCAGGCCACGGGCTGGGAGGCAACTGCGGCCCAGCAGCACCCGGCGGCGGAGGGAGGGAGGGACGGACGGGCATCTCGGCGCTGCCCGCGGCGGCTCCGGGGCAACGCAGTCACCTGCTGGCTCGGCCCAGGGACGCTGGGCCGCTCCGCCGGGAGCTGCCGCCGGAGGCGCCGGG
>NW_017728964.1:14329756-14342735 GCF_001723915.1 Gavialis gangeticus
GCCGGGGCCGGGGCCGGGAGAGCGCGGGCGGCTCTGGGGCAGAGATGACCCGGGCCACAGGCATTACCCCCGGCGCGGGGTGAGGCGTGGCTGCGCGTGGAGAAGCAGCCCAGGTCCCCGGCATCCGGGCGTGTGGCTGAGCCGGGCCTGGCCTGGCCTCCTCGAGCGGCCCCTGCCCCTGGGGTGCAGCTCCCAGCAGAGCTGCCGACGGCCGTGCGGGGGCAGGGGCCCCACAGGGGACCTGCTGCATGCCTCCTCCTCTGGGCCTAGCTGTGGGGGAACAGAGGGGGAGGTGGCTCTGCTGAGGGAAGCGACCTTCCTGGAGGGTGGAGGCCGAGTTGGGGCACGGGGGCTGAGCCCTCAGGCACAGGAATCAACAGCCTGGAAGGGGTCAGCGCAGTAGGTTGGCAGTGCTGGTGCTAGCGGCTCCAAGGCAGCCGGTGCTAGGCGGCAAGACTTGGAGGCCAGGGATGCTGGGAAAGGTGGGCCAGACTCCAGGTCCCACCCCATACGCCTATGGTGGGGTCACCAGGCGAGCAGTGCAGAGGCACCTTGGTGCTGCAATCAGGAGTGAGCCCCATGCAGAGATGCTGAACGTGTCTCTCAATGCTCCCCCACAAGTGGCCATACCATGTTTTCCTGTGAGCACCATGGGCCCAGGAGCCGTGGCAGCCAAGGAGGCCTGGACACCCCTATAGAATACAAAAGGAACACAGCAGGGTCAGTCCAACGCTTGCAGAGCAGGGAATAATTGTATTTTGATCACCTAAATGGTGCTACAGGTTTGTATGAGGGATGAACTGATCTTGCCTGAGGCCTACCACCAAGGCAGGGGGGCAAGCGCCTGGCTCCTTTATACAGGCAGTGCTGATGGTGTTGGAGCTTGTGGGTAAAAAGCCAACTGGTTGAACCCACAGCAAGCACACTTCCCTCGTGGGTGCCACAGACAGAGATGGTGACTTGCCTGAAGCTACACACGATGTCAGTGGGGCAAGGTATTGAGGTTGGGTAACCCAGGCCAACACCTCTGCTAGCACGATCCTCCCTCTTCCTTCCGCAAAGTCCCTAAGTTTAATTATCTCCATCCTATTTGAATCACTGCTTTGTCATGGCAAGTTATTACTATAAAGGAGAATTTCTGAGTCCAAGCTCATGGGTGTTCTCGAGTCATTTGTAAACAGTGATTTTTCCATAACAGGGAGAGGTGCGCTTGCAGTCAGCAGGAGGGAAGTCTTCACATAGCTGTCTGCTGTTGTGGCAGTAACTGGAAAACTCTGGTCACCATCACTAGAGGACACTTCAGAGACTAAGACTATGGGGTTGCTAAATGAACCTAAACAAAAAAAAGATGCTCATAATGTGTAAGAGTCAGAAGAAAGAGAACAGCGCATCCTGTCGGGTCTGGTAGAATCCATGCTCACCAAAGCTCGTATGTAGGCTCCAACCCTGCTGCAGGTGTTTGGGAGCTAGAGTTTACAGCTGTGAGAGAGCTTAGGGATCTGGGCTCCATTTAATTCTGAAGGCAGGAAGATTCATTGCCATCTTGCTGTTCAGAAGAAGTGAGCTCATCATCACAAGCCCTAAGGGTCTCACCCTTGTAGTTAATTATTCTATTATTCCAGGATGAATGCCCTATGCTGAGAGCAAACATCTTCCTGGTGGGTAAAAGCAAGGCTAAGTGGAGCCTTCAAAGGATGCTTTGAAGACCAGGACCAAATTCTTGGATTTGATTCAGCATTTAACATTCAGCAGTTAACGAGAAGCTAGTGTTGCGAGCAAAGTCCCATAGTGTTATGCCTACAGAAACCTGGATTGAATCTAGGCAACTCGGAAACCCTTGGAATTGATAGTGCCTCATGGTACGCAGAAAGATATTGTATGTTTTTAAATATTAAAGGTTTTGTCACTGATTTGTACAGAGGGCATGTTCAAAACAGACAAAAGGTGTCCAAAGAGGCCTTTGGAAACTGCTTTCCAGGGTTAGGTAAATAGCCACACCATTTTCTGTCCTTAATGTCATTGCTGCAAGCACGCTAAAACAGCCACACTAGCATCATAACTCTAAACCAGGTACTGTGCTGCATTTGATACTACTCAAAAGTAGCCTCTTCTGCAGCTCAAAAGTAGTTTTACTACTCATGGTTGCAAATGTTTGTTTTTTGCTAGATTCTTCACAAATATGTGTATGGGTAGGTGCCAAGATTTGGCCCTTATATTCTGTATTCAGCATGCTCTTCAAGTATTATGTTTGAAGCCCTGGTATTCATATTTATGTTGATTGATCACTGACATACCTCTTGCTGTTTTTTTTTATATATATATATATATATATATTTTTTTAATTTAAAAAGCATGTCAGTTCCATAAAAACTACACAATCCTAAAGCCACACTGAAGCCCAGATCATGCATCTTTTTGGCTGAGGTGACATCAATGATGGTTGACAATACCTACCTTCACAAGGAAATCTGCACTTCTCATCATTTTTCTCCTCCTGATTGAGTCCTTACACCACAGTCATGCTTCAGCTGGCACTTTTTCGTGTTCAGATGCATATTTTTAATTCCTCCAAGGAGTTCTGTGAATTTCTTAGATTTGATCCTATATTGCTTTCCTTAAAAACACAGTGGGAGGTACAGAGCTGAGATTGTCTCTTTCCTTTCAAAGTGTGGTTGGGTAGGTAACTCTTAGGCATGCTGTTGTCCCTGCTGCCCCGAATAGCAGTGGCTGAAGCACTGTTTCAGAGGGGGCTGGTGGAGGCTGGCAGATGTGGCTGCAGCTTTGCTCCTGTGGAGCTGAGTTCCATGTGGCTGGGGTCCTTCCTACTACCTTCTTCCAAGTCTTGCAGAAGCAGAGTGTATCTTAGGAGTCTTGGGGGGCAGAAACAGAGTATCTTAGGAACACCTTCTACCTTCTTCCAGGCCTTGCAGAAGCAGAGTGTCTTAGAGGTCTTGGGGGGGCAGCTGCTCCAGTGGAATCCCACCACTCTTTGGAGTTTAGGTGACTTCTAGTTGCTATTCCTAAGATGCATGGTGGTTCCTGAAAGGCTTGTACGTATTTGGCTTCATTAAGCTCTTTACAGTTGTCTTTTAAGGCAAAAATGTTCTCTTTCTCACACTAGAATGATACGTATAGCAAGTATTATGCTTTGGGTAACATTAAATCTGTAACACTAAACCTGAAACAACTATTACATTATTTCATAGTTGTCATTCACTGATACACTGCCATAGTCTTTGATTTTTAGCTCCAGTCTCACATGCCAGGCAGTACAAAGGGCCCCTGTCAGATCTTTATTGCAGAAAGGGCAAATAAATTCAGAATTGAAGTTTCAAACACCTTAGCCTTGCTTCTAACCAAGTATGATAATGGGGTCTTTTCTTCTGTGACACAGAAAATACATGGAGCAATGCACAATGTAAATCCATTTAATGGTAACGCATGTTAAATACAAACCCATAGTATATGGTCCAATTTAGGAGACAAACATTAGTAGCAGATGCTTCAGACTTGGATCCATGTTACACTCCTAAATCCTTATGCCGGTTCCCAAACGGTGGCTGTATTTCAGATGTGCTGACCCTCAGCAGTCCCTGTAGAGTTCATTGGGAGCTGCAGGTTCAAGGGTCTAGAAAACGGATATGTTTTTATTTAGAAGTCTAGTTTTAAGTTTTGAAAATTGTGGTTCTAGGTTTCTTCTGTTGCAACATATGACTATCATGTATAAGCATACAGGGGGAAAATTATATTTGGAAGAACATTAACTCTGAATATAATGAAATTTCTGCAAATAAGCCTGAATTTTAATGTTGCATTAACATCATGTTTGCACTTGGATGCTGGAGTATTTACAGTCAGTGGCCCAACCCTTCTCCATTGTGAAACTGTTTGCATGTTTTGCTCTCTCATGCGCTTACATCACAGGGCTGGGGCCAGAAAGCAGCAGCAGAGAGATGGCCTGCAGCCTCTTTTGCCTCACCCGTACTTTCCGCATTAAGCACTGCCTGACTGGATAGCGCTTCTGTCTGTTCTTCATTCCTGACCCCTTTTCTTACAAGAAAAAGAAAATGTTCATGTGTTCATGAGACCGGACATCCTCTGCTTCTCTTTCAGATGCGTATGTCTGCCTTCAGGGATGCAGCGCCTCTTGAAGGCCCTGAGTTTTGCTGACTCACTTTGATGTAAAATCGACCCATTAGTCCAATACCAGCCGGCAAGCTGCAAGTCCACCAGAGCGTGCAGGAACGGGCTCCTCATCTATCCTCAAAGGAAGCTGGAGCATTAGTTCGTAGCTGTATAGACCTGAAAACAACTTCCAAGTGCGAGTTTAAACCAGCATTAACCATGGCCTATACAACTACATCAAGGTACGAGGGTTACACGGCCTGGGTAGTAGCTCACTGCACCGGAAGATTTATTGTTATTCACAGTATTATTTACTGAAGCCAACGGATCATTCTAGTGAAACCACCAAGGAAACCGGCGTAGTCCCAAGTACAGCAAGTGCCTCGTGGCCCTTCCCCGGGCAGCACGCGGCTCCCTTCCCCGCCGACCCCTCTCCCTTGTCCCGGGCTGGCTGCCCATCGCTCCGGCCCCCCCGTCCGGCACGGCACGGCACAAATGGAGCTGGGCTTTCCGCTCCACATCTGCCGAGAAAGGGGCAGGAGAGGCGGCGCGGGGCTCGGTCCGCCCGGGGCAGCTCGGGCTGTGTCTCGTTCTTGCCCGGGCCCGGGGCGGGGCGGGGCGGGACTGGCCCAGGAGCTTCCTCCGCCGCAGGTCACGTGGTACCGGCTGGCTGGCTGCGCGCGCAGAGCCCCGGGCGTTGCCATGACGACGCGGCCTAGTCGGCAGGACGGGGTGGGATTCGCTGCCGCGGCCTGGAGCAGGAGGCAGCCCTGGGAAGGGCCTCGTCCCGGTGCGGTGCTGACGCCCGAGGCGCTTCTCCGTGGCTGGTCGCCTGCCCGCGCCTCCCGGAGCAGCCGCGTGTCGGGCCCTGCCGGAGACCGTGTCTGCGCGTACGTCGAGGGGAGGAGGAGGAGGAGGAGGAGGAGGAGGCCCCGCCGCGCCGAGGCCCAGGGGCGCTCCGAGGGCTCCGTGCTCGTGCGGGCCGAGCCCTGCTGCTCCGCGCCCTGCCTGCCTGTGAGGAGGCGGGGAAAGAAGGGCAGGTGGAGCCCGGAGGTGGTGAGTAGCAGGCACGGCCCGCCCGCGCCCGGGATCAGGGGCCAACTCCGCAGAGCGCTGGAGGGCGAAGACGTCTGTGGGCACAACCAGCCTGCCCTGGCGCCGTGGCTGGATGCCAGGCAGCTGCCTCGGACGTGTCTGGTCTGGTCTGGTAGCAGGGGCTCTGTAGTCGCTGCCCACCGAGGCGCGTGTCTGTCCGAGTGTCACAGCATTGCGTTTCTGCCTGAACTGTGGCATCTCGGAACGTAAAGGATGCCGGGCTGGTATGGGTGGCGATCCTGGGGAAAGACAGCGCGATTGAGCCTTTGAGGAGGAAGAGAATTTGCCCATCGCCGCTCTCTGCTCCTTGTGGGAGAGAGGTGATTGGCCACTGTCCCTGCGCGCGTCTCTCTGCTGCTGTGTTACGCTGCCAGGCGAGCAGCATCTTGGGAGCTCCTGGGTGCGGAGCTGCAGGGAGGTCCAGCAGTAACACACCTGGACTGCTCGCCTCTGTCCACACAGACGTTTTTGCTGTTTACTGTGCTACAGTTCGAAGCACGATTGTTAGATATCCAGGATATTGGTGCAGTTGCTCTGCAAAAGTCCATAGCAGTTTCCACAACCCTCTTTAGAAACACCTCCTGAGGTTTTGATAACTGCAGACTGTGTGAGTATCAATGCTGTGCATGGCAAATACTTTTGTACTCATTTAGGGTGCCTTTCCAGGAAATACGGTTGCTCATTGAGGGAAAAATGGTTTCTAACAGCTTCTGAAAGGTGTGTTTTCTCTTCCAAATACATATATATGACCCCAAGGTATCTCACAATGTAAGCGGATCCCAGTTTTGGGTCCTTGGGCAAGAGCAACACTTTCCCATCAACTTTCCACTGACTGACTTGTTCACGTTTTGTAGACTAACTTTATTATAGTTTAGAGACTAAAAATGTTTTTAACTTGCTAGTATTGTTAAAATAACCAAATGTTTGAGAAAACAATTTGCCTGCTATACAGTAATTTTGAAATTGTAGACTTGAATGACATTTTCAGTAAAATAAAAGATTTGAATATTCTAAACTTTTTGCTCCTTAGCCCCCTTTTAATATATCATGACTTCAGATAACTGACATTTAAGAGGAGGTAGTAGAGAGGCAGTGAGCTGGAAGGTCTTATTTTTGGTCCCTTTGGACTGTTACAAAGGTCTTGTGTAAAGATTGTATTGCTAAGTTTAGCCAATGAAGCACGTCAGAGTTTTTAAAGGGCACTTATGACAGTGTTTTGATATCACACTGTATATGGGCTGGCACCATAGACTTTTATTTAACAGTGCAGAAACTGTTCAGTGCATTAGAAATATTTTGAGATAAATGGATTCTGAACTAATGACAGTACTGTTCCTTTCTTTACATAGTAAGCTTGGTGCTTGTTCATTCCTGCATTAGAATTACGTTACTTCATATTTTTAGCTGTGGTAAAAGCCAAATGCGTTTGAACCAGCAGCAGCTGAGAAGAGTAAAAGGGAGATATAAAAAGGAAGATACCTTTCTGTATGTTGTCCATTAAGCACTTCAAGTAATGTTGCTGCTAGTAGAAAATCTCAATCTTTGCCTACTCCACTGGAAAAGATAACATTTATAAAAATGTAAATCAGTGCCTTCTCCAGATGTATCCAACTACCAATTTTAATCTAAAGAGAGCATTTGCTTAATTTTTCTTTTCTTAGTGAAGACTGAGAAAACTAGTGGAAAAACTGAGCCAAAGGAATTTTAAAAATGGTCAGACCACTGAGTCCTGTAGTGTAGCTTCTTCCCTTTAGTAAAGGCTATTACTTGATGCGTCATAAAAAGGCAAAGCTCTGTCTGATTACTGTGCTTGTCACGTCCATCCCAATTTCCACAGCCCCGCACCCTAAAAATGAGATTTGTCAGGTCTTCGTTGAAAGAAATGACGTTTAAATTGTGGCATCCTTTTGGAGCAGGGATATTTTTATAAGGTTGACTGTTCTTAAAATCTCTCTTGGCTTTTAAGAGATTAAAAAGCCAGCACTGGAAAGACACGCTTGTCTGAGTTATTGTTCTGTGTATCCCCATGTGCACGCGGACAGGATTATCTGACATGACCAACACAGAATAGCATTGCACTGTGAGAGAAACTATACTGATTTCAGAGATTTAGGGAAACAGGCTAAGTGGATGTTATCATTTATTGTTTTTATAGGACCGAGAAGTATGGGTGGCACCGTAAAGCACAAATGAAGTCATGGTCTGTGCTCTGAAGACTTGGGTACAATACTATATAGTGATGCAAATGAGCAAGGCTAATAAACAGTAGGAAGAGATTGAGGTGAGGAAGAAGAGTTACATATGCATACTCACTTTAAGTTTTTGCGCCTCTTGATAGTTCCAGTAAAAAAATATTTTAAAATATATGTATTATTGATTCATATCACATGGATATTGTGAGAATGCACTGTGGATGTATTTGAATGAAGGAAGGATACATGGTTTGGCAGACTCAAATTAGAAGGAAATGATGTGGGGAAAAAAGGGTACCAAGATTTTTGTGGGAGAAGTTGATAAATGGCCCATCGGGGTTGGCCTCATAAGCAGAATGAAAGGGCCAGGTAGGCTGTGCAGTAAGAGAGCCAGTTTGTTGGATTACAGTTTGAGTCAAAGTACCACAGGTGTCCTTAAGAAGAAAAAAGGCATGTATGATCCATAGCTCTGCAAGTCTGAAGTGGGTGGTGGCAACCCTGGACAATGGGAAGCTATGGCTGTCTTTTCCAAGGGGCACTAGGAAAGGCAACGTTTAGGATTTTGTTGTGGAGCTTCTATAAATATTAAATTATTTTGTTTTGTTCATCCATTTTCTACGTACATTGCCAGTACCTTCCTTAAAATTGTCATTACTTTGCAAGTGCAGATGGACAGTCATGTCAGCCAGTGAAACCTTCCACAGAGAGCAAAAGTATTAGGGACACAATATGAGGAGGAAGGTTAAGCAGGTATCTTGGGATTTAGAACACCTGAATATGCTTCCCTGCTTCACCACAAACTTTCTATGTAACACTGGGAAGCTATTAGTTCTCTCTCTACCTCAGTTTTCCATCCATATAACTAGGACAACTGTGCTTCCCTTGCTCTAGCGGATACGGTGAGGATAAGAAATTTATCAATACAGTACCTGCTGTTTCAGGAAAATTTAGTAATCTACTCCTAGCTAGTTAAGCAATAGTAGAGGTGGGAAGTGGGGAAGACAGATGCATGGTTTGTCACTCATGAAGCCACAATGAGTAACTTTCTGGTATTTTTAGGCTCAACAGTGCTACACATGGAAAAAGACTTAAATGAGCTTCTTGTGTGGAAAGAACAGGAATGGAAAGAGCTGCAAGCTCACCAACTCCATTTTCAAAAGACAATACTACAAGACTCCAGAAAACAGCTCCAAGAAATACAAAAAAAATTTAACAGGTTAAAAGAAGATTTCACGTATAATCTGAAAGTTCTGGATGAGAGAGATCAGGAGCTGGCGCACTATGATGCTATGTTTGCCCATCTGAAGACACATGAACATACTAAAGAAGCAGAGGTTAGCGAACTTAGGATACAGATGGACAAACTGCAGGAAAAACTTGACAAGGAAACGCATAAACAAGAGCATTTGCAATATCAGTATCAACAGAAACTTAAAGAACATCGGTTAGAACTGGAACAGCTGCAGAGGTAAGAGAAGAGAGATTGACTCCCTGCCACTTGGACAGAAGCTGTCATGGGGATTCCATGCAACTGGCTAGACTGCTTCCGGTACCCAAACTGGTTCATTGAAAGTTACCACAGGTGTCTCTATAGTACATGATAGTTTTCGGTTTTAACATATACAGAGAAAGTATTCAGAAAACTCATTGCCTATATAAATAGTCATACAGTCATTCCTGCTTCACATCACCACACTAACTAGCTGCATATTGAAGGTTGTGTCTCTGTGTGTGAATGTTTTCAGCTTGGAGGAATATCTGAACATAAGAGACGTCTAGTGACACCCCAAATAGGTTAGTCCTTACTTGAGCAAGGAGTTGACCAAGATGTGACCTTCTGAGTTCCCTTCCAGCCCTAATTTTCTATGATTCTATGGTGGCCTTCTCTTCTGGATTAGGTTGTAAGCAGTACTCAAAGTATGTGAATAGATGTCCAAGACTGGCATAACTTGTGGAGTATATAACTGACTTAAGGGAGTGTGAGAGAAGCTACAGCAGGCTTTCAGAATTGTAAATAGAATTGTTACTGCTTGATTTTTTTTTTTTTTATCATACTGATTTTAAAAGTAGTTGAAATTCAAGCAACATCAATTTAGTTTCAACACAAATGTGTAATAGCATTTACTTCACCACTTTGAAAGTCCCCAGCCTTGTCAGACTTCTTTTTACTGGATCTCATGCTATGTTGTTATACTGTTATGAAAACAAGGCACACTTTTTTTTACATTTGCTGTTGAAACAGCTCACCAAAGTGTGATGTATATTCTGTCAATAATGTCCTTCAGTCCCGTATGGACATATTTCTGAAAACCCAGCCAGATGTTACAGCCTTTGTAATGCAGGAAATCAAACTAGATGGTCACAAGGGTCCCTTCTGGTATGGAAAAGCTATGAATTGTTCATTGTTTATGTATTATTTAGACTTAAAACATTGATCTTGTGTTTATTTGTAGAACGAAAATTTTTATTATGTACTTTTCTTTGAAAAATGATATTCTTGCATGTTAAGTTTTTGTGTATACTCTGTTGCTGGAAGGACCTTCCATGAGCATCCATCAGCAGGATACATTAGGTCACATTTTCATGTAAATCTGTTTTTTATAGTTCCAAGAACAATGACCTCCACCAGCAGCATGAGGAGTATGTGAAGCTGAAACAGCAGCTGGAGAGTAAACTCCAAGAGGTTGAAGGAGAGCTTGTTTTACAGAAACAGGTACAGGGGTTTACAAGAGAGTTTTGTGTTTTGGGAGCCATGCTAGCTAGATTTTTCTACCTTATAATCCTTCATTTTTTTTATAGGCAGCTGAAAGGATGCAGTATATCTCAATATCCTGGATAGGCACTTAACAAGTAATCATTTAGACATTCCTTCATAGCTGTAATGTCACATTTATATGAGATGTGCAGTAGCCTTGCTTTACTGCTCTGTGTCAGCAGTACTTGTGGCTTTTGCTTTACTTATTTGTTTGGCAACCTCTCCTGAGGAATCAGTAAGATAGTGTTTGGTAATCTGAGAGAGTGTAAGATTCTTTTAAGGATACATCCAGTGCACTGTGCTAAATTTGCCAACCTTGAAATTTCAAGGAAGGTCAGCTCCTCTAAATCAGAAACGGGTTTAAGCAAACATGTAGGCTATATAATCACAATGACGTGCCAGCACCTTGTATTTATAATTTCAGGGTTCCTTTTTTTCCCCGCAGTTCAGGGGATCAAACCTGGGTAAGCCATTAACCATGTCCTAGACTGCTTGTTAACATGGCTATCCCAAGGAAGCCATAAATTGCCGCAGTATTATTAAGCGGTTTAAGCACCTAATTAATATGTAAAATGAAGTATCTTATTGAAATAAAGAAAGGGACACCATGAATTGCAAGTAATACTGACTATATACATGTTTTTAAGTAATACCTTTTACGTACTTAATCAAACTCTTAAACTGAAATACCTTATGAAAATAAAGCTGTTCTATGCACAACATGAATTGTAACTAATACCAACTATATACACTTTATTAAAGGATGTTATGAGAGAGAGTTTACTGAAACTGAATGTTAACCTTGAGACAGGCAGTTCATGCTATGTATTAAATGCAAGCATGCTGCCTGCCACCCAGCCACAGTCATTGGAGATATTCTCTATCTCTGTGGGGTGATCACTTGTCTATACACTGGGATGGCACACTCAGCATCTACCGAGGTTGTTAGACTTGAGGCAGTGTCTTACCAGGGCATAAAGATGTTGAAACCAGTTACAGTGGAGTCGCATCTTACGCGGGGGTTAGGTTCTAAAGTCAGCGCGTAAGGCGAAAATCGCGTGTAGTCAGAATTACAGAATCTTGATGGCACAGATGTTAGATTCGGTCTCAGTTCCCACGTGCCTCTCACGCTGAGAGGCACACAGGAACTGAGACTGACTGAGGGAACAGGAGATTCATGTCTTCCATCTCACGCTCGCTCCAGAGCATGTGCTCATTGAGTGGAATGACAGGTGGAATCGCCTGCACTATTTAAATCGTTATTTTTCTCTTTTTTTTTTTTGCCAAGCGCATATTGTTGAATTCACGTAAGTTAAATGCACGTATGATGCAACTCCATTGTACAGAGTCCCAGAACACAGGCACAGATCTGGGCATCTGGCACTCTTTGACAAGGCTCACATAGGCAGCATATTCATCGTCATGCTCTTTCCCCCATCCTGGGATTGCTTTTAGTAGCTGAGGGTCAAAACTCAGCAAAGACACCTGGTTGAGGTCCAAAATATGAAAATCCCTAAGGAAGGGGGCAGCTGACTAGCTGAACTGTGGTGGAAGTGACATGTCATACCTGTAGTAATGTTTCAGCTTCACAGCTATTGCCTGGACTTAGCTCCCTTTTGCTCTGGTTTTCAGAAGGGCAGCTTGACAGTTCTTGCAATGCCTTGTCTTTGACCCAGCTTATCAAATCTGTCACCTGATTTTGTGCATGGTGGATTGCAACCTGCCAGCCTTCAAACCAGGTCAGGAGCTCCATGAACCAGGTGGCCATGCTGGCCACAAGCATCACTTGATCTTGAATGTCGCCTTGCTCTAAGAGTTTGCAAAGCTTTAGCATGCACTGTGCGCTGGGTGTGATTTTCAGCTCCTCACTCTCAAACTGGTGGTAGTGCTGTGTGTACTTGGTGTGGTAACAGACTGTGTTGAACCAGGAATTCCGCTGTATGACCACAGGTTCCGGTGGCAGTGGCACAGTGGCATGTGAGTGCCCACTTTGACTGGCAGTGAACATTCTGTACCGAACCTTATGACCTCGACAGTGCTTGAAGGCTTTCTTGAAAGAAAACACCAAACTATCCACCTTGGGGAACTGCATGTGCCAGAAGTGATTTACTAGGGACAGAATGTGTGCGTTGCAGGCGACACGAACAGTGTCGGGCAGCGTTCCTTCGAGTACATCGGAGAAAGCCTTGCACATGTACATGGCATTGTCAGACAGGAACGCTGACATCTTGATAAAGTCTATGCCATCGCTAACAGTCACCTTCATGATAGTGTGGGATACAGTGGAAAAATTGACAGAGGTGAGGTGGACTGGCTGAGTTTGGTTAGTCCAGCTCCCCGGTACAAATGCGCAGTATGTAGTTGTCCTGAGGGTTGGTGGCTTTGTCAGCCACAATAGAAAAGGAATTATACTCTGCCCAAAGCAGCCTTCGTGGACTGTACATGTGAAGCAATCACTGAGGAAGATAGTCCTGATGAAGCTTGTTGGCACACAGAAAACTGCTGGCGTTGGGCTCATTTTGTTTCAGGTAGTTCCTTAACTTGGGGTGATCAAGTTTCTCTAGTGCAGTGGTCACCAACCAGTGGATCTTGATCCACCGGGAGATCTCAGAGCCTCTTGGAGTCTATTTGAGGCCTGGATGGGGGGCTGAGTGCCCACACGTATGCATGTGCGTGCCTCAGGTCAGTCCATGGTGGAGGCAAGGGGTAGGGGCTAGATTGAGGTCCCTGTGGTGAGGGACAACAGTGCCTCAGAGACAGGAGCAGGGTTAAATTGAGTGGGGCCCTGGCTGGGTGGGACTTACCTGCTGGG
>NW_017728964.1:14347735-14348704 GCF_001723915.1 Gavialis gangeticus
CAAAGGTGATCTTCTACTTAAAAAGGTTAGAGACCACTGCTCTAGTACAATTCTGGCTGCTGTGAAAGCCTCTGTGAGGGAAGAAGCCGTGTCTCGCCTTGCCAAGCCACTTTTCATGGTCCCTTTAAACAGGGAGGACATGGTCACTTGCTTCTTGCTCTGACCTTCAGCTTTTGCAGCAGCCTTCCTCTTCATGTGTGCCTTGGGCTTCAGGTGACAACTGATGCTGGATTTCCTGGACGCACCCAGAGTTAGACTGTAGATGGTACAGAAGAGTCTGCCATCATCTGTGTGCAAGGTCCCTGCCGAATACTGTCCTGTATGGTCCACTGCTAAAACGTATTTGGCAGTCTTGGAAGATTTTTTTTTTTATTATTATTATTCATATCTTGTCTTTCTCATGCAGACTGAACAGCCATGCTACGGGAGCATGCCTGCAGGTGCTTTAAAAGCTGGTGCCAAAACCATCCCATCTTCTCAGGCTGGCCCCTGACCAGCTCCTGGACTGAGCCTACATCAGGGGCTCAGCCTCCAATTTGCTCCTTCTCCCCCCTCTTCCTCCCTACCATGCCTCAGGATGCCAGGGCTTCCTGCCCTTTTCTGTTTGCAGCTCCCACCCCCCTCCCCTACCCGCTCACTGGCTGTTTTCGCACTTTTTTGCAGTCTCTTCATTTTGCAGTCCCTGTGCTTTTTTGCAGGGGACCTAGTGATTTCATGGTTTCTGTGAAAATCACAAATCAGATAGGTCCCTATATGTAAGACATTGTTTTATGTAATGCAGGAACTTGGTTTCCACTGATCTGTTTTTTTTTTTAAATTCCCCAATATTATTGTGGCACTGGTGGTGTTCCATTCATGCAAGCGGTGCTAGAAAATCTAGCATATATCAGATACCTGGTTTTAGTCAATGTGGTGTTAAACTCTTTTTAGAGCATATTGAAGTAACACAGTGGTTAGAACACCAGTGAT
>NW_017728964.1:14353704-14359304 GCF_001723915.1 Gavialis gangeticus
TCTGTTTTTTTTTTAAATTCCCCAATATTATTGTGGCACTGGTGGTGTTCCATTCATGCAAGCGGTGCTAGAAAATCTAGCATATATCAGATACCTGGTTTTAGTCAATGTGGTGTTAAACTCTTTTTAGAGCATATTGAAGTAACACAGTGGTTAGAACACCAGTGATGGTTGGGACATGGCATGTACTGGAGTACCTATTACTATATATATTAGTGAGGCTGCACTAGCAGTAGCAACAGTGGGAAATTGTGTGCGGTGAGTGTGTGCGTATGCATGCATGCGTGCGCATTCATAAAATTCCTTATATACTGTATTCCACTACAGGAACTGCTGGCAGAGTTTGATGCAGAAATGAAAAAGCGAGAACTTGAGTTTCAACAGCAGGAAGATGAGATGAGTAATTTAGTTTTGTCTCATAAACTCAAGGTAATTCTCATTAAGCTTCTTTTTTTTTAACCTAAAAAGGGCACATTTTATTACTTTAATCCCAAGTTTTATTTATTCTGTAAATGCATAGAAAAGTTATATACTTCCTTGCTTCACCAGTAGATTGAGGGCATTGTTCCAGGACAGTAGAAGATAGAGATATTTGAAAGGTGAATTTTAAATTTTGCTCATGGTTATCACCAGTGAGAAAATGTATATATGGGTCTGTAGAGGCCTTGTCACATTCTCACAAGATTAGCCAAGAAATGTACAGAAAGCATAGGTTCTGCACAGAAAGGTCAGTTCAACGTAATTTGAATAAGATGTTTTTGTTACTAATATCAGTTTATTTTAATAAGTTGTTGTTTTTTTTTAAAAGGGCTGATGAAGTTTGTACCACTTAAAGCTAGTTAAAGTATATGTTGACACTTTTGCAATAAATAATGTGACAGAAGGTTGCCTAGAGGCCAGTCGCTACTTTGGTCCGCCCACCTGTCTAGTCAGGCCACCCACCTGACTATCCTGCCACACCTTTGTTGTATTTAAATAGTTGTTTGTAGGCGGGAGACTGCCCATTTAATTCCCTAATGCCAAGGGCATAATACATGGCTCCAACCTTTCCTTTACTATGTCCCATGCCTTGCAGATGGCATCCAAAAGTGACTTCCAACTGTCCTGGCCCCATTGCTGGGTTGCACTCAGCCTCTGGCTCAAGCTTGGCATCAGGTGTCCTTAGACATGCCTAGACCACATGCCCCCTCACTGGGGCCTCTGCTCCGGCCGGCCTACACATAGTCCTGAAGGCCCCTTTGGACCCTGCTCTACGCAGCCTCCAGCAGCCCTCAACTCTGCCCCCTCGCTAGGGCCTCTGCTCCTGCTGACCTACGCATAGACCTTCAGGTTCCCTTGAGCCTTACTCTACGCGGCCTCCATCAGCCCCCTCGCCCCCTCACTGGGGCTGCTGGGCCTTCTGCCCCATAGGCCTCCGGTCCCTCTAAGTGGACCTGGACCCTGTCTCAGGCCCCACTCAGTGGGCCTGGAACACAAGTCAGGCCCCATTCAGTGGACCTGGGCCCCTGTGCTTTTCTGTTGGGGCATGCTCCCCTAGCCTTTCACCTCTCTGGGATATCGCAAGGCAACGGGGGCTGAGGCTTTATGGTGTCCCATCCTCACCTTTCACTGGGAAGGCACAGGTGTGGCATTTCCTGGAGACTGCCCCACCACACCATCCTATCGCAGCAGGTTGTAGTTTTAGGTCATGCCCCAGGACCAGGAATGTCCTCCATCCCCATAGTTCCTATCTTGAACCTCCAGGTGTTCTTGGAGCAGCAGTACACTACTGCAGCCGGAAGATGTTCACTCTTTAGCTTCCCAGTTGCAACTCCTGGCCCTGCTCCATAGACCTGGTTTTATACTCAAGCAGCCAAGCCCTCTTCCAATCAGGCAGCCTTCTAGTTGCCATGTGTCTCCCCCTGATTGGCTATGTTATTGACTGCAGGCTGCTCTGCCGCCTGCTCAAGCCCTTGCACGTAGTGACAAAGACTTTATTGGTGTATGTGTTGTTGTGACCACCCCTGAGGCAGGGATTGCAAACTCTTCTCCAAGTGAGTTAGTCCCTAAGGGCATCTATACACATGCCCGGGGGGGCAGGGAGCACTTTAATTAGAGTGGCTCCGAGAGCTGATCTAATTAAACCGCCCACAGTGCTATGTATATTCAGCGTCCTGTATTTCAAAATGACAGTAGGGGCATTTTAACTAACCAACGCTCATTGAATGAGCTTTAAAGTGCCCCCACCACCATATTGAAATGCAGGGCCAATGAATACATGCGATGCAGAGACTGCTGGAGTGCACTAATTAGCACACTCCAGCAGACTTGATTAATCGATTCTGCTCTGAGGTGTGTCAGTTGGCACTCCAGCGGTCAATTTCTAGAGACTATTTTCTAGTTTTAAGGTTTGTTCTCTTTCTTTGAAAGGTTAAGTTATTGAGCAGAGAACTGGAGGCTTTGAAAGATGCTGGGATGAAAGCTGCAGAATCATTGCAAATGGCAGAAAGGACTAATCTGAGATTGGAAAAAGAGCTCAAATGCAAGGACTGGGAATTTAAGGATCTTGCAACTGTAAAAGATGCTCGGTATTGTACAGCTCCAGTTATAAACTAGGGAAATTGCTTCGCAGCTTGCTATTTACTCTTTTCCTTTCCGTACTTCTTCCATATTTTAGGGACAGAACTACTACTTTTTATTTTATTTCTTTTCAAATGATTGCTGTTTTAGAATAAAAGAATTAGAAGGTGAACTTCAGTCAATGAACCTGATGTGGAAAAAAGAGAAGGAAACATTTAGAAGAAAGTAAGTATTGTTTATGTATGACACTGAGAATAACAGTGTTTTTTATGTTCTTTTAAAGTAGAATTTTTCACTCTGGGACAAGGTGCTGGTTTTGACCTACAAGGCCCTAAACCCGTGATTCTCAACCAGGGTGACTTGAGATCCTCTTAAGGGTTCCATGGAGTGCCACACAATATTAGCAATGTTAGGTGTGCAACGAGCATTCATAAGATGAACCCCAAGATTTCAAATAGGAATCCATATTGTCAAAAACGTTATGAGCTGATGTGATCTTTCCGAGTCCTACACAACAGAAAAGTTGTTTTATTATTTTTCTGTAATAAAACAATGAGTGACAACTAAGATCTGGCATTTTCCAAAGAGTGTCTTAAGTCTGTGGAAGTTGAGAACCACTGGCCTAAGTAGTCTGGGCCCTACCACCGCTTTCTTTATGCCCTGTCTTAACCCTTAATGTTAGTCGAGGTACCTCCTGCAAGTACCATCTTTGACCCAAGTTTACCTGGCAGAAACACGTGGGAGATCATTCTCCCCTGTCACCCCACAGCTTTGGAACTCTCTCTCCCTTGAGGCCCACCTGAGCCTGTTGTCAATAGGGCTACTTTGCATGGAGGAAGTTAAGCAACAGTTTAAGTGCTGTGCTGAGTTGGAGCCAGTCTCATTACAATTGTATATCACAGAGCTCTCTTCTTTTGTCATTTTAGTCTGTACTGATTTATTCCTTTGAACAGCAGTATTTCCGGTGGGGAAAAAGTTAACTTGTTTTTGCTGCTGGATGAGGTTAAGTCTAATGCTTTTAATTCTTGATCTGGCAGCTTCTATATTTAGTTCTGTAGACTAGCAACAAACTGGTCATGTCTACACGTTGCCCTATGGCGAGGGAGTGACACACTTCATCACCATACGATGCGCTACAGCGATGTAGTGATCACATGTAGCTATATGTCATCACCAGCTACATCCCCATAGCAGCATGCTCCCCACCTATAGGGTGCTGCTACAGCAACGTAGCTGCAAAATCTAAGCACATGCTGCACGCACGCTGCAGTAACAGCCCATACTGTGCTGTGTTTTAGTACTTCCAAAAGAAAGTACTAAAGCACGGCACAGTAACAGCGTTGCTGTTTGGCGACGTGTAAATACGCCCACAGTTGACAGGAATATTTGTTAGTTCTCTTCAACTGCTCTGTGGTGCATATCATTTGGGTAATTGTGCCTCTTCACTTTAAATCTTGATGTCATGGGAAAAACCTAAACAAACAGTAATCTTATTTTGCCTATTTATGTTTTTTAGACATGAAGTTCTGGATCGCTTTGCCAAGGAAAAGGAAGCAGTACTAGCTTCAGTGAAAGAAGCTCATGCTGAGCAAGTACAGAAGTGGGAGAATCATATAAGAGAACTGCAAATAAGCCATGAAAATCTGGAAACAGAATTGCGTAGAAGCAAGTGGAGTCAAGCAGATTGCTTGAGAGAGAAAGATGCTCTTATTGAAAAGTGAGTATGACTTGATTTGTCTTAGACAAATTCAGAACATCAAGGGCAGTGTTGGTGCATCACTATGAATTGGAATAAAAAAGTGTATAGTTGTTCAAGTTAGTTTCTTTAGAACATGGCCAGGTTTACAATTTTTCAAATAGATCCAGTGTTGTATTCTTTCCTGAGGGAAGGTATGAATATCATGAGATGTTGTTCTGTAGAGAGCTTTGTTCAATATAATGTTATATGAAATAAAGCAGGACTCTGGAGAACACACCTAATTGCCTAAAACTATCTAGTCATTGAGGCTGGGCTTTGTTTGTTTTTTTTTTTAAAAAAAGAGAGTGCTTTGCTGAATTGTGTCCATGCACAGAGGGGGCACTGTGTTCAGGACAGAGTATTCTAGTGCTAGGAAACAAGGTTGTTATTTGACCTTCCTGTGTTAAAAGACCATTAAAGATAAAGAGCAAAGCATTCTAGAGAGATACCAAAATAAATGTTACATACACATTTTTTTTTCTTTTGCTGTTTCACATCTTTGTTACAGTACCATCTTATGCTCTTATTTTTGTGGTGTCCCTGCCTTGTTCTGGATGCATGCTGGATAATGCAGAGTGAATTAGGGGAGAGATATAAGAATTCCATTTATCTTTCCCCTTTACATCTTCAAGTTGGCAGAGCCTCACAAAATTTGTACTAGGTTGTTGAAGGAAGTGATTGAAGAAATTTTGGCACCATTAGCAACAATATTTGCAAAGTTGTGGATGCTCCGCAAGGTCCCAGAAGACTAAAGAAGGGCTAACAATGTCTAGCTTTAACAAAGAGAAAAAAGACGACCTGGGGCATTGAAGCCCATCAGCCTGATTTCAATACTTGGGGAAGCTACTAGATCAATTTATAAAATTATCCATTTGTAAGCACCTAGAGGAGGAAGATGTGATCAGCAGGGATCCTGATTTCCAATCATTATAACAGAATAAATTCTAAATACCTATATATTTTGACATTTGACTTTGCATTTTTTATCATGGAAAATCAGAGCTCCCCCTGCCCCCTTTACTTTACCTTTACCTGCCCCCCTACCCCCCTGCTTTGTGGTACTGATCAGCCCTGATATTCTGGTGCCCTGCTCTTGCCCACGCCATTGCTCCTCGCTCCCAAGCCACAGTCCCCCCCAGCCCTGCCAGTCACTCCTGACCCACAGTCGTGTTCTCCTCCCTCCCCCACCCCCACCATGCTGGTCCACCTTACTCCTGACCTGCAGACTTGCAGCCTCCCACCTCCCTGGCCCTGCTGGTGCCCCTCACTCCCAATCTGCAGCCCTCTGTCCCCAACAGGGCCC
>NW_017728964.1:14364304-14364920 GCF_001723915.1 Gavialis gangeticus
TGCCCACGCCATTGCTCCTCGCTCCCAAGCCACAGTCCCCCCCAGCCCTGCCAGTCACTCCTGACCCACAGTCGTGTTCTCCTCCCTCCCCCACCCCCACCATGCTGGTCCACCTTACTCCTGACCTGCAGACTTGCAGCCTCCCACCTCCCTGGCCCTGCTGGTGCCCCTCACTCCCAATCTGCAGCCCTCTGTCCCCAACAGGGCCCCTCAGTCCTGACCCACAACACCCCTGTCTCCCCTAGCCCTCCTGGAGGCAGCCCCCAAATTCCTGGACCCAGTGGCTGCATCCTGCCCACTCCCTGTTCCCTGCCCATGGGCACCAGCCACAGCTGACCAGCAGTGCCCAAGCCCCAGCTGCCGCAGCCAGAGTGGAGGGAGGTGTGTGGACCCCCCCCGCTTTTCCCCCATGGAACCCATGGGGGTGGGTGCAAGGGTGGGGTAGGATGTGAGCTGACCACTGCATGGCTTGGGGCTCCTTGCCCTGCTGCCATCCACTCAGGGGCCTCCAAGGCCCAGTGGGTGGGATCCGGTGAAGGAGGGCAAAGCAGGTATGGGGAAGCTCAGTGCTACCAGACAGTCTCCCTAAACGGGGGGTGGCGCACACAGTCTTGCA
>NW_017728964.1:14364931-14365715 GCF_001723915.1 Gavialis gangeticus
AAGGTCCCTTCCGACCCTACTTCTATGATTCTATGATACCACCCCCACTACTACCAGGAGCTCCATGCCAGCTGAACTGCTAAGGTGAAGCATTCCCTGCCTGTCTGGCAGCAGTGGGAGAGGCAGCGGCAGTGTGGTGTTCTGCCCCCCTCCTGCTGCCGAGTGGGCAGGGGCACCTCACCTTGGTGGTGCACCTGGTATGGGGCTTCCAGTGGTGGCAGTGGCAGCAGTATTGAGCCTCTCCACCCCACTCCACCCTCCCGTGTCAGGTCCTGCTCACTGGGCTGCAGAGGTGGCTCATGCCCAGTCCAGCCATGCTGTAGCCCTGCACCCCATTGTACATGCAGAAATCTGGGGGGCACGTACTCCCCATTCTCCCCCCAGGCACTCTTGCTCCACGTCCACCTCCCTCCATGCCTCCTGCTGCTGCCAATGCAGAGGGTGCTGAGGTAGTGGGCAGGTTCCATGGCACAGGGCAGCTCAGTCCCTAGCCCCTGGCTGCCAAGAGGGAAAGCTCTGCACTGCACATGCTGTCCCATACCCACCCCAACCACGTGTGAACTGCGCACACATGTGGTGGCCCCAGCCTTGAATCACCCTTCCCCACTCCCCCTGCCCCAAGCAGCTGGTTGCAGGCTGGAACTCTGCCAGCCTGCAAGGGGATACCTTCGGTTTTTTTCGTTAAAAGGGAAAACCCACATTTTTCTCCTCTAAGGGGGAAAACCCCATGTTTTTCTAAGGGAAATGGAAACCTGGATCCCTGGTGATCAGTAGCGAGCAATAT
>NW_017728964.1:14370715-14402635 GCF_001723915.1 Gavialis gangeticus
CCCCTGCCCCAAGCAGCTGGTTGCAGGCTGGAACTCTGCCAGCCTGCAAGGGGATACCTTCGGTTTTTTTCGTTAAAAGGGAAAACCCACATTTTTCTCCTCTAAGGGGGAAAACCCCATGTTTTTCTAAGGGAAATGGAAACCTGGATCCCTGGTGATCAGTAGCGAGCAATATGGATTTGTTAAGAACAAAACATGCCAAACCAACTTGATTTCCTCTTTTGACAGAATACCTGATTGCTTGGGTGAAAGGAATTGGACTCCTTTTCCTTTTAGGCTTTTGATTATAGAGTCCTAGAGAAGGAGAGCTGGATAGGACCTCCAGGGGTCATCTAGTTCAACCCTTAGCCGGAGGCAGAATCATCCCTATCCAAGCCATCCTCTAGAAATCTATTGCGTAACAACCTATGAGAAAAACTATACCGTTAATCCTTATACAATCACAAGACGTAACGCCCTAATCTGCCGCAGATAAAGCAGGGAAACCATCCTGCTGCTGCCAAGGTTGTTAAAATATGCTTGAGTGATCCAAGGAAGAGGCCCATGAACCATGCTGTAGAGGAGGGCAAAAGTCCATACCAATCTGACCATGGGGTAGAATTCCTTCCTGACCCCAGATATAGCAATCGGTCTGACCCTGAGTGGAGAAGTAAGACCCACTGGCCAGGAACTTTTGGGTTCAAGTCCCAGCAGGAGCATTGGTACACTGCAGTCAGAATCATCTGCTGTGGCCGCAGCCAACACCCAGTACTTCTGAGGAAGGCTTTGAAAAAAACCCAGACATGTAGCAACCAGAGGAGAAAAAAGTTCCCTTCCAGCCCCATGTGGCAAAGCTCAGAAGTCTGGGAAATGCCCATCGTAGAACATAAACATAGCTTCTTGAATGCTTCCAATGATAGAGATTCCACAGCTTCCCTAGGCAGTCTATGCCACTGCCTCACTGTTCTAATAGTGAAGAAGTTTTTCCTGATATTTAATATAAACCTACTTTGCTGCAACTTCATGCCTTTGGTTCATGTCCTACTCTGCAGCAAAAGAGAAAAGGTGTTTTCCCTCTTCTTTTTGGCAGCCCTTCAGATGTTTGAAGATTGCTATCATGTCCCCTCTGAAGTGCCTTTTCTGCAAGTTTGAACCTACCTATTTCCTTCAACCTCTCCTCGTATGACTTGCCTTCCAAGCCTGCTGTCACTTCTGTTGCCCACTTCTGGGCCTTCTCTCACTTCTCCATGTTCTTTAAAATGTGGAATCCAAAACTGCACGCAGGGCTCTGAATGAGGCCTACCCAGTGCTGACTAAAGAGGCGCTATCATGTCTCGCACCTTGCACCTAATGCTTCTTTTGATCATTCCAAAACCGCATTCACCCGTTGTGCAACTGCATCACCGTGCAGACTCGTATTGAGTCTGTGATCTACCAAGACTCGCAGATCCTCCTCTGTAGTGCTGCCATCCAGCCAGGTGTCACCCATTTTATATTTGTATTTTTGATTCTTCTTCCTGAGGTGCAGCACCTTGCATATGTCAGCATTGAACTTCATCCTGTTAGCTCCAGCCCACCTTTCTAATCTGTCAAGATCCTTCTGTACTGTGCTCCTGTCCACATATTTGCAGTGCCTCCCAACCTTATCTCCTCTCCAAAACTTGCTCAAGAACTCTTAATTCCAGCATCCAAATAATTAATAAACACATTGTACAGCAGAGAAGAGAAGACTGAGGAGGGATTTGATTACAGCCTTCAACTACCTGAAGGACAATTATCGAGAGGATGGAGATGGGGTTTTCTCTGTGGTCATAGGGGATAGGACTAGGAGCACCAGCCTCAATGTGCAGCAGGGGAAAATTTAGGTTGCAGATTAGAAGGAACTCTCTGACTCTGGGTGGTCAAATATTGGAACAGGCTACCTAGAGCAGTTGTGGAATCTCAATGCTTGGAAGCTTTCAAGAGCAGATTAGACAGACTTGGCTGGGATGACTTAGTCAGGACTGAACCTGCCCTGAGCAGGCGGCTGGACTAGATGACCTTGTAGCCCTGCTTTCCTATGATCGTATATGGACACTAGCTTCATTTTTACTGGGTATGAAAACTGACAGTAAGAAAACAATAGTCAAGATAGCTCAGGGAGACAGTAACTTAACTAGGGAACCTGCTAGAGCCTGGCTAGAGTAGAAGAAAGCCTGTTTGTCTGAAGTATCTGCATTTTCTACAGTAATACACAGTTAGAAAACATGCGTTTCTGACTCTGAGAAGTAGAACATTTTGTGATTTATTTAAAAAAATAAAAAATAAAAAATTATCCCTGAACAAAACTCTTTACAGGACAATACCACATGATTTGTTTGCCTGCCCTCTTAAAAGAAAGATTTTTAAACCAATGAATATTTTGTATTTTTTTGCACAGGCTTCAAGAGGAGCTAGTAACAGTAAAAACAAGGCAAGATTCTCATTTGTCTCAGGTCTTCAAGGAAACGGTTTCTAAAGACCTCCAAATACAGTCATTGTGTGAAGAAGATGTGAAACTGAGAGCACAGTTGGCCAGATTCCAGCAGGATATAGACAGGTAAAGGGTTTTAAGAACCTGCTAAACCATTGAGCCACTTATAGTTCTTGGTTAGGATAAACATTTAGAATGAAGATTTTTGAAAGTTCTCAGTGGGTGCATCCACTAGGGGTGTGCAAAGCGGGCCCTATTCGATTTGGATTTGGATTCGGCCCGAATCAGGGTCAGTGATTTGATTCACTGATTTGAATCACTGTCCCTGATTGGATTCAGCTGAATCCGAATCTGAAGATCTGATGCTGATTTGGAGAATCAGCGATTCGGACACAGACACCCCCCCAATGCCCCACCAGCTCAGCAATTGGTTGCGGGGGGACCCTGGGTGCCCTCCCCAGACCCAGGAGGCACCAGATGCCAAGCTGGGGAGGCAAGGGGGGTTCCCCCAGTGCACTCCCCTGCACACCCGTAAGTGGACCAGAAGCACTTCCGGGTCTGCTGCCAAGCTCACTGGGGAGCCCCCTGCGCTCCTCTGGGACGCTCCATGCACCCCAGCATCACAGCATTCACAAGCCACCTGGTACCTAGAGGTATGTAGAAAAAACATTTAAAGCTGTGTCTATGTCCAGATCACTGAATCTTTCCAAATCTCTCTGAATCGATTCAGAGGGTTCCGATTTGATTCAGAGAGATTAAAGGATCCTCTGATTCGATTCAGATTTGGGGATTCATCCACCAAATTGGGCCAAATCTCCACTGAATTGAATCGGGGACCAAACCTTTGCACAGCCCTATCATCTACACATGTGCATTAATGCACATTAAAGCATCACTAGAAAAAGTATACTTCTGCTAACGTGCATTAAAATAGGCTAATCCGCATTGTGTCACTTAAAAACTTTGTTCTTCAGTTTATACATGTTAAAATAGGGTAATGCACATGTCCTAGTACCTCACAATAGAGATTGCCAATAGACAAGCGCGGAAGCCACTCCAACACACTGGAATTCCAGCACGTCGGAGCAGATTTGATTAATCGAGTCTGCTGGAACATGGCAATTACCGCACTCCGGTAGCCTCATGCGTCTCGTGTATCAGCGTCTCTGTGTTTAAAAATGATGGTGGAGGTGATTGAACTAAAGCTCATTGAACGAGCTTTAGTTCAAATTTCCCCACCGCCATTTTTAAGCACAAGGGATGCCCATACATGAGACATGGCAGCACTTTAATTACAGTGGCTCTGAGAGCTGCTCTAATTAAAATGCCAGCCCCTCCCCACTACCACTACCCCCAGAGCATGTGTAAAAGTGCTGTGAGGTACTAGATTTAATGCACATTATCTAAAGCGCATTAATGCACGTGTAGATGTGCCCAGTGATATCTTTTGTCTTTGATCCCAGTTAAGTCAGTAGGAGGTTCCAAACCGCGGATAAGTGCTTTTGAAAATCTCAAATTTAGTTTTGATTCTTTTTCTGTCTCCCATTTACCCAAGCACCAGTGATACTCAATTTAAAGAGTGTCTTGTGTTCCTTTTCTCTTAATACTCCGATCTGAAGAAACATCACTGTTCATTGTGTTTTGGCCATCCGGTAGTTCCTTCCTTTCCCCCCTCCCTTTTCTTGTCCCTTCCAATACCTTTTCTTTTTCCTTGTAGGTACTTTCTTTTTTTTTTTTTGCTTCATTTTGTTTATTCTCTTAATGTGGGTTTTGTTGTGAACTTACTACTGCTATATTCGTCAGTTTTCTTTATGGAATGAGCTGGGTTTTTTTGTCCAACTACTACTTGCATATTACTTCCTCAGTTCATAAAGGGATTTAATTTACATGTACTTCTAGATTTGTCCTTTACCTTCAGGTCCATAATTAGCTAAATCAGTATATAATACAAAAGTTGCTACTCCTCAAGTTGTCTTCAGTCTCTCTGGCATTCAGAAGTTGGTTGGTTATCTTTTGAACTGTATATTTCAGTGATTTAGGGCATGGCTAAGCAATCACGTGAAACCAAATTAATGGGAGTAGAGACTTGCCACAAAACAGCTGGTACATGGTAGCTGTGTGCCTACAATCCATGAAAGTGAAACTGGGGCAGCTTATTCCTGAACAAAACCAGGCCTGTATAAAACAGGGCCAAAATGCTCCAGTTTAGCTTTCACTTACTGTGGGCAATGGTCACATGAGCATGTGAAGAGTTACTGCTTTTGGCTCTTCTGCAGTAAGTCCTACTCTTGTAAACTCACCTTAGTTTGATCCATGTTTCCACATAGTCAAACCTCCCAGAGCTTCAAGCATTGGACATGCCATGTTTCTTTCTCTACTTCATGGTGTCTTAGCGTGTGAAATAGAAGTTCAGGAAACTGAAACAAAAATTCCCCTTGCACCTCTGTATCATAGGTACAAACAGCAGTTGTCTCTGGCAGCAGAACGAGAACAGATTCTGGAGCAAGCTAGAGTACAAGCAGAACTGGACTGGCAGCGGCGCTGTGAGAACGCTGAAAGGAATCATTATCAGAAATCAGAGGATCTAATACAGAAACTGTCAACAGCTAGGGACCAGGTCATTACTGGGCTGAATTGAACTTCATCTATGTTACACGGTGGTGTAGACTGCGTGTTTAGATATAAAATAACCAGGGGAAGGCTAATGCTTCTTTTGTAGATCAAGTTCAGGGCACCAACCAGGGGCTCTTTGTCTTCAGTACCCCTCTAGTTTGACCCTTCACCCTCACCCTTATGCAGGATGTCTGTGCACCCCTCCTGGTTCTTGCCCATGCATGCCTGCGCACTGTTCCCCCATTCTTTTCTCCCCTGACATTTGGGGCTCTTGGTGCTTCTCATTTTCCCCTTTCTGCCCCAGTACATCCCCTTTCTCTGCTCGTATTGTTTTTCTCCTGACTGGCTGGAGGCATTTTTTTTTTTTTCAGGGTGTCAAAATTCAGACTTTGTCAGGAGGAGGATAGAGGTATTATACTGTAAGATCTTAGTGCAGGGGTGGAAAAAATACAGCCCATGCGCTGGAAGTCACCTGCAGTGGGTCTTTGTCCAGCCCGCAACGAGTCCCTTGGTCCCGCCTGGCCCAGGCACAGTCCAGGTGGTGACAGCTCCTTCCAGCTGCTGCTGCCACTGGCCTCAGCCCCACGGTACTGGTGAGGACCCATGCTGCACAGCCCTGACCTGGCACACCCCACACCTGCTCCAGACTCTCCCATCCAGGCTCAGCTGCAGTGGTGGCACCAGACAGAAGCTATTGCTCAGTGCAGGGGGAAGCAGCCCCTCCCCATCGCCACCGCCAGGCTTTCTGCTGCAGCTGCCCAGAGCCTGTACCGCACTGGGCTGCCCTGTCCCTGGCTGCCCACCAGGGAAGTGGTGGCACTGCAGAGCAGATGCAGGGCAACCTGGTGTGGCTCAGGCTTTGGGCGGCTGCAGCAGGAACAGCTTGATGCTGGCGAGGGAGAGGGGGGCTGCTTTTCCCCCTCCACTGAGCAACAGCTTCCGCCTCGCGCTGCCACTGCTGCTGGGCCTGGATGGGAGAGTCTGGGGCCAGCAGCAGTGGCAGCCAGAAGGATCTGCTGCTGCCTGCGCTGCCTAGAAAGGCAGCCCTGCTGCATGCCCAGGAGATACCATGGGCAGCTGGTGTGGAGCAGGTGAGGGGCAGGGGAGGCTGGGTCAGAGCTGTACCCAGGGTTCCTGCTGAGCCGCTCCAGCGGGGGTGAGTCTGGGGCAGGCTGGGGCTGTGCGCTGCTGGCGGTGGTGCGGCGGCGCTGCAGGGCACACGGGCTCCAGGCTGTCGTGGGGCAGGTACTGACTGGCTCGGTGGGGCACACGTGGGGACTCCCATGTACACTCCCACAGCTACACCGTCCCCCACACACAATCACACACCCCACAAGCACCGCATCGCCCCACACCCTTCCCCCCACGTCTCTGGGGGGTGTCCGGCTCACTGCTATGCACGCACACCCCACAAACCCCATACTTGCCCCCACACATCCCCACAAACACCCCCACATCCGCGCATACCCACAGGCCCCCCCTTCCCCCCCCCCAGTATAACTCATTTTGAGGTATTATGCAGTCATTTCTATATACACCACACAAACACACAAATCAGGACAAAAATAGTTTTTAAAATAAAATTTAAATGTTATTGTCAGTGCTTGAAGTTTAGTATATAATTTTTTTTTTCCAGTTCCAAGATGGCAAACTCCCTTCCCAAAAGGAGTACTTCTGGGGGCAAGGGGAGGGACTTCTGGTGGCAGATGTCAGGGGTTGGAGGGCAGGATTTCCGGTCCCAAGGTGGTGACCAGGGGCAGGGCACCTGTCAAGGGGTGGGTCAACCCTTGCAATAGCTCATCAAAACTCACAAAGTGGCCCCCCATCCAAAATAATTGCCTGCTGCTGTCTTAGAGGGTACTATCAAGCCATTCTTTGCTCTCTAAACACTGACAGGAGGCTTAAGGCTACGGGTCTGCTAAATAGATAGCAGGGGCTCCTTGTGTTACCCTTTTTTTTCCTGTTGGGTTTTCCCCACAATCAATAGGAATTTGCCCCCTGAAAAAAAATCCCTGATATTTTGATACTGTTTTAACAAAATGTTCAAAAAATATCAAGTTTCAGGCAGGCACGCAAAGTGAGAAGTGACATCAAGCTGAGTGTCAAGGTTGGTCAATGCTGAGGTGCCTATCCAGGGTTCTTGGTGCTTTCATATCATTAATAATGCAGTAACTTAAATCCTAGTAGCATTAAAGTGATCATTCCAACAGGAACTCAGCAAACCAACCACCTACAGAGACTCCTCCCTGCCCCCACTCACCGTGGGAAGCACACCCTCAGTGCTTCCCCAAACCCGGTTAAACCTGTTGCTAGTTATGCCCCAAAAGTCTTCAAAATCGGATTTTTTGGGTTTGGAGTGAGAGCAGGTTTCAGAGTCTCAGAACCACCATGTGAGCTGTCTGTACATGAGACACTGATTTTGCTTTGTTTTGCTTTGCTTTTATAGGTTACAGCTAAGCTACAAAAGACAGAACACAAGCTGCATGAAATGGAGACGGTCCTGTCTGCTGTGACATTGGAAAGAGACCAAGCAGTCCAGGCACTTAGGAAACATGATGTGACGCCTGAAGAACAGAAACAGGTTAGACAGTGCTGAATGTCTTGCCTTAGATGGATCCGTGCTGAGGCATGCAACCTTGTTGGGCTTGTCTTCAGTAGACTGTTGTTGTACTTCAAGTTAATCAGTTGCCTAATAATTCAAGGTGCAGCATTGTCAGTCTGGAACAACTGTGATGGGTGTTACAGGTCTCATGCTGTGGGCCTGTCCTCCTTCCCCTGCACGCTGCTGCTCAGATTGTGACTGGCCCCTGGGGAGAAAGTAGCAGTGACTTTCCCATTACTTCCTGCTATGAGCAGAGGTTTGCCACAGCCACCCATCTGCAGACCAAAAGGGCGTGCTGGTATGGAACAGTAATTTATCTCCTGCAAGAAAGGATGTGCTGTAACTGGCTCCTTCCCTGGAGCAGAGAAAGAACTGTAGTTGGCCTGGCCATAGGTGTGCTTTAGGTGGCCATAGGTGTGCTGAGTTGGCCTGCCCATCAGTGTGCTGAAGGCACATCCGTGTGCTACCACAGAATACAGGCTGTTATTTTAATAGCTTATATTTACTCTCTCCCATAAACAGTTGTCATTTTAATGCTACTTCTCAGTTGGGGAACACTAAGATAGGAACCTAAAATTCAGTTGCAAATATGCCAAAGTACAGTGGGTTTTAGGCAAGAGTTTGTCACTTTGTCATATGGAAGGAGGTTCCTCTGAGTTTTCCCTGAATCACTTCTTTGGAAGGGCAGGGGTTGGGGGGGAAGTGCAGACTTCTGCAGTTAGCTAGATAAGCAGATCACAGTTGGTACATCTTTAGGCAGTAATGTGGTTTTGCAGTGTGTGAGTACAGATGAGTTGGTTGCCTCTTTCCTGGCCCTTTCTATATCCTGTATTTTTAGTGCCATATTAATATTGCAGCATGGCTGGCCTTGTATTTGCTGCTTTATGTCCTTGAAGATTGTAGTCTATAAGTACTTGGCTCTAACTCTTGACTCTATGTCCAGAAATAGAAAGCAGGCACAAACTGTCTGCAAACAGAGACTTGGCTCCTTGTTTGAATATTACGGTGTTCACATACTCAGTACAACAGAACTAAATATTGAACTCAGTGGTACTGGACATAATTATGTCGCCTATGAATGAATAAATAAGAATTTGGGAAGCAGTCTAGAATCCCAGACTGAGGCAGTAGAAAATCTCATAATTTTCTGGAGGAAAATGTCCTTCGGACTGCTGTAAGAGGTGGAGGCGGCAATAGAAGGAGTTTTACAGCAGTCTGTTAAAATCATAGTATACATATTAAAGTTAATCTGACACCAAAGACCACTAGGTGATGATTCTGTCACATGGCTAGAATTTTGAGGGACAAGAAAAGTAGACTGTTAGGTTGGAATATGGAGAAACACGGGGATTAATATCCTAGCATTTCTTCCTTGTGTGCCTTTACTGAAGTCCGAAGCATACTTCCAATAGAAATCTCTCTAATAAAACAACCAAAACACACCTAACTTGTGAAGTAATCTTAGGGTTTTGTTAATTTATTTTTGTATGCACACATTTTTGTGTGTAAAATATGACAGAGCAGTAGGGCAAGAAGGTGTAACTCAAGCCTAGTTGAATATCCAAACAGTACTCTCTGGCTCTATATAACTTTCAGTACCTCAGATCTGTAATTATGATCCCTGCTTCAGATTTAAGTACTTTTCAATGGTTTAAAAAATATGAGAAATGGACTGGACAGAAGATTTCTCCTATATACTGTATAATAGAAGGACTAGTGGTTTATTATCTGTGTAAGATTTTGGTAGTAATAATGTATTCAGCAAGGGTATTTCTGAAGGACAAAGGTAAGAGAAGTATTGTGGTGCACCCTAGTGGACAGTCATTACAACTTAACTAGGAAAATGGTGCCCTCCCTGAATACATGCACAAACAGATCTTTGTTTTATTTAAAAAAACAGTCTTAACCAGGTAAAAATGTTTCTAGAGCCTTTTTCTAAGCTGGAGTTTAGAAGGAACTTTTGACTCCAAGGGTGGTCAAGCATTGGAAGAGTCTGTCTAGAGAAGTTGTTGAATCTCCATGCTTGGAAACTTTTCAAAAGCAGGCTAGACAGACACTTGGGTTTAGTCAGGAAGATTCCAGTCTTGAGCAGGGAGCTGGTCTAGATGGCCTTGTGAGGTCCCATCCATCCCTACTTTCCTTTGATCCTTTGATATTACATGAAGATGGTTAAATCTGTAAATGCATATAAAATAGGAATAAAACACAATACAATATCTCAATCATTAAAGAAGAGCGATCAAATGTTTGAAAGCTTAGAAGTCTAAATTAATACCAACATTTAAGGTTGGTGGTATAAATTGTCATAACTTAATTGATTTAAGTGCTTACATAAATGTTATTTTTCTCCTGCTTCTGCTGTCTCTCAGCTATTTAGTTCTAGTGAGCAGCAATGCAGTTGATCGTAGTGGATTTTTTTCCCTGCTGTCTCCGTGCTTAGGAGTTGTCTTAGGATTTTCTGAGAAGCCTGAAAGTATATCTCCAGAATAATGTGGTGTAGGGACCTCTATTCAGTTTATACCATTCAGTTCCTGCTTGCCCCTATTCCCAACCCAGGGAACTTGTAGTTTTGGTAATAGAGCTGATCGCAGTTTTTCCATTGCACTTTTCTCCCAGTCAGTTCGTGGAGTTACCTGATTTACTGGTGTGTTCCTCTTTTTCTGGTCTCGTCTTACATGATTATAATGTTGTCCATCTTTGAGCAGGTGGTGGTGGTTGTTGATGTGCTGTACATGAAATAGACAATGTCAGCACTTTGTCATGTTTACTGCAAATAGCATGGTGCTATTGTGTTATTTTTGCTTTTCAGTTATTTCTCTATGATGATAAAGAAGTTCTTGAAAAGGATTTTCCTTCCACTGTGATACAAAAGTTACAGCAACAGAACACCAACTTGCGGACTGCTGTAGCAGAAATGAGGAAAGAAATGGAGATCCTTAGTGATCAGATACCATCATCTTCTATGAAAGAAAAGACGCAGTGCACACAGCAAACTGCCACTGATGTTGAGGCTGCTTCAGTAACATTCACTCCTGGTAATACAGAGAAGTGGGTTGAAAGTGCTGCATTGTAACCATTTCATATGGCTTTTCACACATTCCTCTGAAGTGACATCTCTTACCTTAGATCTCCCTACCTTCAGCTTCCCTAAATGACACGGGTTATAAGCAAATTATTTAAATAACATTTAAATAATCCTTTAAAAATTACTCTTTCTACTGAAACATTTTAACCATAATGTAATAAATGTTTTTGTCTTTTTCTTCTTTTCAAATTATCTTTTATAGTCATGTTTAAGATACCTGTCACTAGAAGGAGATCCAGGGAAGAACATGTGAGCTAAGAGTATATCTACATGTGACAGAGGGAGATGATAGCAACCCCTATAGTTAATATTTTCCAGTTATTTCCATTTCTGAAAATTTTACCTTTTGAATGGCAGTTTTGCAGCCCTGTTCTCTACCAAGAAGTGTATCTCTTTTTTAGGTTTGTGCCAAAATTCTTTCTTTTTCTGTATACTCAAAAGTAAAAATATGATTCTCTCTTTACTGAGACATTCTTGTGACTCTTGTGAACTGGCAAACGTGGGAAGGGAAAGCAACTGTAATTTGATAAGGAATTGCCAACCCAAATGAAAAAGCCTTTGAAGGTTTTGGTGAACATGAGACCAGTTCCAAGCCTTTTAAAGCTACCTGTTACAAATGCTCGTTGCAAACTGCATGTTTTTAAATACTTTTTGCCAATTTTCTAAACCCGGGCTTCTGCAATGTGCATTTGCCTCTGCCACATTGTTGCTGTTGATTTTTAATATTAAAATGTTAAACTTCTGTTTCTCCTGAAATTGCTCCCTATTCATATGGGACCATTTTTTTGGATCTGTCAAAAACCAGACTGACCAAAGGGACCTCCACGCCCCTGCTTCCTGTCCAAAATGGTTCTTCCTTCTGATCTAACATTTCGAGTTGATTGAGGTCTTATTAACAGAGGTAGTTTAAACCGTGCTGTTTCCAAGCAAATGGCCAATAAATGTGTGTATGTATATTTACTAGATACAAGCTCTTATTTTACCTAATAGTTTTATACATGGATAGTGAAGCAAAATGATGAACCAGTTCAAGCAAAGATTCCTACCCATTACTCATTTCACTAACTTTGTGATGATACCCTACTCCTGCACATAAAGCTTGAGCCACTGGAGTTTAGTTGCTTCCCTCTCAGGCAAGGGGGAGCATCCAGTACTCGTGTCAGTTAACTGGATAAAAGGAAGCTTCCTATGAAGTGGTCAGCCATGCTTTACCATGCTTTACATGCATTTTTCAGGTTTTCCAAGGAATTTTTCTAGAATAATTTTTTTATGTTTGTAGATTACATTCAGTCACTAGAAGAGGAAACAAGAAAGTTAAAGCAGAAATGCTGGGCGATGGAAGAGAAATTAGAAAAGGTATCCAAGTTTCCCAGAAAATCATTTGCACCTTCCTCTGATCTGTACAGTTGCACCAGAAATGTTCATACTCAGACGCAGAGCTACAGTTTGAGGGAAGCTAATGGTAAGAACAATGTTTCACCATTAATCACCATTTATTAAAGATTTTCCCTCCAGGAGGTGGCAGGGTAGATTTGCACCTTGTAGAACATCTAAGTTGCAGATGCAGAAACTTTGGTAAGCTTCACCTCTCTTAAGTAAGCCACTGCTTACAAATGCTTATGGGGTGGATCCAGGGGTAGATCCAGAGATAGTGCAGTAGCACAGCTGCACCCCCTTTCTGACCATGCAGCAGAAGCAGCAGTTGGGGACTTGCATGAAGAGGGTACGAATTGCCCATGTCCCTTCCCCCCTGTACTTAGCGGCATGTTCCCTGCCCTCCCATTCCCCCCTCCCCTGCCTCCTGGCTTTCTATGCTGTTCTGTCTATGCTGTGCTCCCTGGTGCCCTGCATGGGGGATAGGCTCAGCTTGGGACAGTGGCAGAGGCAGATGGATGGGTTCCGCCTCTCTGCCTGGTCCTCCCAGCTATTTCCTACTGTTCTAGGAGTAAGCACAGAGAGTGGGGAACCTGTTTACCTGCCAGCACTGTCCTAGTATAAGCCTACCCCCCGCACAGCTCTCGAGCACCTCTTCCCCCAGGACAGGAGAGACAGCAACAATGGTAGGTGGGGGCAGGATGGGAAGGGGCGGAGACATGCCTCTGAGCAGGGAGGGGAAGGGGAATGAATTTGTACCTGCTTCAGGGACTTGAAAGTCCCCATCTGCTGCTTCTGTGGCACAGTCTGCTTGCCCTGGTATGGGGAGGGGAAGGAGGCTGGGAGTGGGGAATGCAGTCACCCTTGCAGCCCTGGTCACTCTTGCATTTCTGTTTGCAAAATCCTGGATCTGCTTCTGCTTCTGCATCTGTGATATAGTTAGTCTGTAAGGTGTATATCTAGCCTGATGTTTGCCTGACTTCAGACTAACATGTCTAACTACCTTTCTCTCCAGAGACACACTGACTGTAAAATTTCTGTCTCATAATCACTTTGATTTACAATCACAATTACTTTTGGCATGTATATACCAGTGGCCCAAGAATATTTACTCTTAATAACATTTACACAAAGTCATTGCTTGTTGGATGGTTATGAATCATGAAGCATATGCTGTGTTTTATTAACTGTCAGTACTTCTGTCCATAAGAGCTGAAGGTTGTCCTCCCGCACATACATATTAACTCTGTATTCAAAGTGATATCCCTTGTTTTTATTCGAAAAGTATGTCTCTCTCGATGATACCAGATTCTGAGATTATTGCCTTTGAATACTCAAAATAAATATTTCTTGATCAGTGTTGTAGAACATGTACAAAATTACAGTTGGTTTTGCTTCATTTGCTCTTACTTTCACGTGCATTGTGTACAGATGATGTTTTCACTGGAGCTGCTTTGAAGAAGCTGGAAGCCAGAGTAGCTCATCTGGGCTCCGTGGCAACACCACACACAAAAAAGGTATGAAAAATGTTTGTGCTACCCAGAACTGTAATGACTGGTATGTCATACAGTTTTCATGTTATTTTTCTCCATCTGGCTAAGCAGTACTTAGTACAGGATGGAAAGGGAGCCAGAAGCAGCTTTGTGCCAACTTTGGGCCTGTCTGCACTGTAGGTTTACCAGGGCAAGCAGCAGCATGCTCAAATGTGTCATGTAAGCATACATACCACCTTCAGAAAGACTTGCATGTTTTTCAGAACTGCAAGCAGCATAGCTGTGTCCACATCATATTGCAGGAGGATTAATTAGCATTGCTGTCAGAAGTTTAGGAATTAATGCAGAGTATCATGGTGTGTTTCAGCATGCTGCTCCCTTGCACAGTACATTTGTAGTTTAGGCATGCCCTGTATGCCCCCACCCCCCCCCGAACCTAGCTGGCCTCTCACTCTGTCCCTCACATGGGTCCTTCCTGTTTTTCAGATGCATGTAGGCTATTAGCACATTCTGTAGAGAGAGGGATCATTGTCTGGACGTTCCATCAGGTATAATGCCTTTTTGTACGCGACTCAAAACTGCATTCATCTTTTTTCTTTTCCCCAGCCATATTGCTTTAATTCGTGTCTGATTTGCATAGGTGTCTAGATTCTTGCTTAAGTTTTCTGCCATTAAATTCCTCAATTTTTAGCTTACCAAATACAGCTATAAATGGAGATAATATAAGTTTCTTTTTTTGAAATGGGTGCATAGGGTATATTTATATATCATCGTGTTTTCAGCATACCTTATGACGAGTTAATAACTTCATCTTCAGAAGACTAAAAAATCTTTCGAGTCCTAAGTATGCACACTTGTCCACTTTTAACTCTTCAGGGGTTGAATGGGCTTTTTGGACTCTTGGTTGATGTGTGTTAAAGATATTAAGAAAAAAAAATCCCCAATTTTTTCTTTCCTAAAGAAGAACATTTTTTTTAAATGACTGCTGATGTAGATTATATTAGAAACACAAAAGGGCATCTTACTGTGTGTGAAATATTTGCAATGCAACTGAACTACCACAACAAAGTTTGATCATATTTAAAATTTTACTGCAAAAAAATTCTTATAGAGAGTCAGTTATGTGAACTGATTGGGACCACAACCCATTTGTAAAGATCGAATTTTTCAGCTAGTGAAGCATATATTAAATGTACGTTTATATTATATAATATATACAATACACAAACAAACTTCTGGTCACTATTGCTCTCACTTGTACTACACACCACCGATTGGTGGCAGATCCTACATTTAGATAACTAAATGGTTTGGATTACTGGACTTTACCAATTTGCACTCTCAATGACTGGTGTGATTGTGGTGTACACTATTTGGAAGACATCAGTATCTTTCTATTGAACTACAGGGCACTATTGCTAGAGGGCACCATGATTCTATCAAATGGTAATGGGACATATATTGCACAGATCATTAACTCAGTTATGCCATTGGATATGATTAATTATTACATTTTATGATCTACAGTCAAAAAAGGTTGTTTTGTGTAATTTGGAATTAACAGAGCCTGTTCAGCCTGATCACGAGGAATATTTCTGTGTTCGTTCCTGTTTAGAACTCCGCATCCAAAGAACATGGCTCTGCAGTAACAGCAGTTTCCCTCAGCTTGATGTTTATAAATTGGATCACTTGTTAAGTTTTATTCTATAAAACTCATATGGCCACTTCTGGTGTGTTTCCCTCCCCTGGTATATTGCAGACCTGACCAGGACTAGCCTGGTAGATGGAAGCTGTCCAAGAAATGTCTTCTGAGTAATGCGCATAATTCCAAAGTTCCCACCACAAAACAAGAAGATTGCTTTCTCTTTCTCATTTTTATAATTTATGAAGCATTAACAATATGTTTGGTAACATAGGAAAAGTGTGTAATGAAGTTTCTGACTCGAGTTCAGTTTGTGTCAAAGAACAGTATCAATATTCTGGGGGTGTAGCTTGTAGCTGTGTTGGACTAAGGGCATTGTCTTCCTAGTATCAATATTCAGCATCTACAAAGCACAGGAACAAGGTGCAAATGTGCTTTCTGCACAGACCCACATCAGTTGCTTTCTTTTCACATTTAGGCTAGGCACAGACATTCAAAAGTCTGAGGCAGAACTGATCCAAGTGACATGGTTTTCTGTTAGTGGCATAGTTTAGATTGGTAGCGAACAGAACAATATTCGCCCTTTGGTTGGGAGGGGGCAAATCTTAGACTGGGTTCTGCCATTTTTTAGCCAGTATATGTGCACCAAACCTCTTTTCTCTTAAGGGTATAGGCTGGTTTCTGATCACTTATACTCTTAAAAGTATAATATCTGTATTTGGCTTTAACGATAGCAGCACTTCTGCGGCTACAGATGCACAGTGATGTATTTTACAGTTGAAACGTAGTTTAAGAATACTGGAAGTCTTGGCATCAGTGTCAGATAGAGGAGTGAGGGCCAACCTTTTTGGCAGTCACACCACAAATTGGACGCACACTGTCCCCAAGTTACACTCCTCTGCCTGATCTGCTGCTTTGTTTTCTGCTCTCTGTGCTATGCTCCCTGTCTGATCTCCTGCTTTGACTTCTGCTTCATGGCTTATCTGCTGCTGGACTGCCCATCCCTTCTTTGATCTGTCTCTGCCACATGCCAAACACAGAGGCTGCCTGAGATTGCACAGGGAGCCCAGACTAGGGAGCAGAAAGAAAAGCAGCAGATCAGTCAGAGGAAGGGGATTGGAGTGGCACTTGGAGAGAGTTTAGGGCTAATCTGTGGCATGCCTACCAAAAAGATTGGCTCTCACTGAAGTCTAATCTGTGCTGCTTGATTTCTGTCATAATCCTTACATGGAAAGAATGCCTTATGGTGTTTGTTTCTCTCTCTCTCGTAGGGGTCAGTGATCAAGGGACTTCGAGAAGACATAGAAGATTTCAGACATTTTTCTGGGAAGGGGTCAGGTGATGTGCCCCAACATGGTGCTGGTTGCTCTGTACAGGTAATACAGAATAAACTGAAGGAAGCAGTGAGAAAGATCTCTAGTTTGAGCCAAGAGAAGCATCAGCTTATTGAAATGGGAAATAGGCTCCGAGCAGAACTTGCAGCAGTATCATATGAAGGTAAATTGGTTCGACAAAGTATCCTGGTTCTGACATAAGGGTAAAGCCTGGAAATGAATTCACCCTCAGTTGGAGAGAGTCAAGTTCCACTCTGGAAATTAAATATTAATAAATGGCTTACCCCTGAGGCAAAGAGTTCATGACTAATGTAAGATGCTAATGGTCAAGAGCAAGTTTATCCCCAGTGTGGAGGGTGGAGGGATCAAACTTGATGTAAAAGTCAGTTGGGCAATAATTCTTGTATATGGAAGTCTTCAGTAAAGGACACCCTTGTGCCAGTGTGGAAAACGCAAAAAGCCTTTTTATTTAAATTTATAAATGGGGTAATTCATTTCTGGAAACAAACCCTTATTTCTCATGGAAGAGGAAAAGAAAGCAGAATAAACTTACTGTGGAATAAGCTTGAGATCAAAAACAGAAGTCATGTGAGAACATTTTATTGCAAAGATTTGAATTCCATGAAACAATTGCTCTGGCAGAGGTCCAGAGAAACAGGTCACTAATAGGAAGAGACCTTTCCAGGCTAGCTCCTACACAGCTGTGTATATTATGTGCAGTGCGAGGCTGTCATGTTCTGTAGTTCATTTATGGCTGCTAGAAGCACCTGCAGAAAAGGAACTACTTATAGTTTAGAAAAGCCATTCGAATTACAGTGTAGAAAATTCCTTTCTTGTTTGTTTTCTCATCTTTTTAGGATTTTGGCATTGCATTAGCTCTGAGCAGGGCTCAGTTCACACAGTCTCCAGTGGTCTGTATCCTAAAGAGCTAGCAAAAGCAGCACAGTGCCGACTGTCAGCCTTAGAGCATCTGCAGTACCAGCTTACCACACAGGTAATAATATATCCTCCAAAGATCTAGGCTTTTATCCAGAATAACTAGCCATTGTGGTAGTCCATATTTTCTGTTGTGTATTGCTTTCCCCAGAAGCTTTTTGGACTGCAACTTTTCCTATTAAATCTCAGTCCAAAGGCATTTTTTGGAATATTGTGAGAACTTTGGGCTGTTTTAGAGTTAATTAAACATGGTGGGAAATGCATTTTATCTAAGAAATGTTACTGATGCATTTCCATGTTTGTATATTAACCTTGTAGTCCTAAAAGAGGAATATGTTCAGTTGAAGACTTTTAGTTTTAAATTGCCAGAGGTATGGCAATTTGAAAATGTATTTAGTATGTTTATATTAGTCTTAGAACGATGTCTCAATAAGCATACCTCTGAGCACTCAGACCTGCAGATTTCTAAAGTGCTGTCATCCAAATACTTATAATAGCTTGTACATTAGGTTAAGTCGGACTTCTAATATTACACTTCTAATATTCAATTGAAGTTATGGCCAGAAAAACAGACTGAATGAAAACCTGGCTCCATTGAAGCAGTGGGAGAATTCCCACAGATTTCAGTAGCCCAAGTGTTTCAGCCTACATCTTTTGCATAATCAGCAGACCTGTTCCCTTTGATATTGAATTACAGTTACTGACTTTTTACTGCTCTTGTATTCAGAACTAACAGAACACTTTTGGCTGAAAGATGTAGATTCTGTTGGACTTGTGCATTTCCAGTAGAATCATTAACCCGGTTCAGCAGGGGGTCGGACTAGATGATCTCTCTAGGTCTCTTCCGACTCATTGATTCTATGATTCTAAGAACTGTACAATTCCCCTAGTTCAAGGCTTAATAAGCTGCTTTATTCCAATTCCAAGCCACGTTCCAAGCAAATAGTAATATATTATCCCCCCCCACACTTCTTCCCGTTTTGGTACGATTCTCCTCCTGTTCAGTTTAGCATTAGAAACACTCTCATGTTAATTATGGATGCCATACCATTCACTACAGGGATTTAGAAGACAGAAATTCTTTTATGTAAGATGATGGTACTTTGACCAGCCCAAAACATTCTCTTCCAAATATTCAAAAAGTAACAACAAAGTCTCGGGCTCCAAGATAAATTCAGATACATCAGAAGCCATGAAGGTCTCATTAGAAGTAGCTCTAAGTGATCCCTTTAGGGGGGCATTCAAATACCTTGGCATCCGGTTCCCTAAGGAAATTAAAAACTTAGTTAAGATTAAGTTAGCTACATTAATCAAGTAATTAGTAAATGGCTTAAATAGATGGCAAGTACTGCTTCTCTTCCTTTGGGGAAAAATTAACCTAACTAAAGTGAATGACTGCTTGAAGATCCTGTTCATTTTGGGTTCCCTCACTATCCATGTTCCTAATCCTAATTTTATGAAAATCAATGTATCTGATGCCTCAAATGCATCCAATACCTACAGGTGCAAGAGTCAAAGCTCTCTAGCTATGGGGCCTTCTCTGATGACCAGTAGCACTTAACTGGTATCCAGACTTCTGCATCGCCCTTCTGTTCTCACATGCCACATCTTGTTATTAGTTGAGCAGAAGGCTGCCGATGGTTCTGGGGCTACACCTGTGGGACCATAAGTCGCCTTCTCAGGGCTCCTGCCTCCCCCTTACCCCATCCACTGGCCAGCCAGATGTTCCCAAGCATAAACAAAAATGGAAATGTATGAAAATCAAAGTCCTCTGCTACCTGACAAATGGTCAGGCTTGCCCAAGGACCTTGGGACAGTACTTTATACAAGATCAGTCCGATCTTCAAACAGTTCAGTAAGTTCAATGGTGAAACAATAATAAAGAACATAAAGTACTTGGAACCTCAGTGTTCCTGGCCTCACAGTTAGATGTCCTCAAGCACCATAACCTCAGTCTCTGTCTTTGGGGGGAGGGGGGCGGGTTTCCTTCTTTCCCTTGCCTTTTACTGCGTGGGTCTCTCTCCTGGGATCCAGCTCCTAGGCACCCAAGACCGGGCACTCCCCTCCAAGTGTCCGGGCTTCCAGTGGTCTCCTCCGGCTCTCTCTGTGTGGCCAGCTCACTCTGGCAAGCCAGCTCCTGCGGCCGAGCCAACTTCCCCTGCTGCCGGCTCTCCCCAGTGTGCCGGCTTTCCTGGTGCTGCCGGTGGGTGATTCCCAGTTATACCAGAAGCTGCCGGGTACCCACCTACGCACACTAAGCACACGCTCCTAAAGTGTGACTGAGGCCATTATGCATTCTTCAGGACACGGAGAAGCACGCTCGCACACTTTCTTTCCTCCCCACCCCCAATCCAAGTTGCCGTTTGGCGTACCTGCATCCTTACTTTCCTGTTTCGTCGTCTTAGCTTGTTCGTCATCATCTGAACTCACTGCATTGGTGTCACTTGCATCGTTTCCATACCTCGACTAAAAAATCAGCTACCTTATTATCAACTCCTGGCCTATAGTCAGTGATGAATTTAAAGGTCTCTAGCACCAGTGCCCACCGTGCTATGCGGGCATTATCCGTTTTGCTTTGGCTCAGCCATTTCAGCGGAGCGTGATCTGTTACAAGGCGGAACTCCTGCTCCATTAAGTGGTACTGGAAATGTTTGATGCCCCATTTTATCGCCAGGCATTCCCGTTCAATTGTAGCATACCTTTTTTCAGCCTTGTTTAGTTTTTGGCTAGCATAAGCCACAGGACATTCTATACCCACATGGTCTTGTGTCAGGATGGCTCCTGTAGCGGTGTCTGAAGCGTCTGTCTGCAGAGTGAACGGCTTTGCAAAGTTAGGAGTATGCACTAACATATCAAGACAAAGGGCCTTTTTTATTTTCATGAAGGCCTCACTCATGGTAGGATTCCATTTTATAGTGCCCTTTATGCCCCCCTCGATGGCATCAGGTAAAGGAGCTGCCAACTCCGTGAAGCGGGGCACAAATTGTCGATGATAATTAGCGAGTCCTAAAAAAGACCTCACATAGTTTTTTGTTTTGTTTTGGGGGTACAAAGTCCCATATGACTCGGAACTTGTCGGCAAGAGGTCTAATAGTCCCGTGTCCCACCAAGAGCCCTAAATACTTAGCTTCTCTTTTTGCAGTTGTGCATTTGTGCAGGGAGGCTGTCAGCCCTGCAGCTCTTAATTCACTTAGCACGGCCTTCAAGGCTCTTCAATGTTGTCCCCATGTTTTGGTATATATGACAAAATGTCAGGGATGTACGCTGATGCATCCTGCATGTGTGGGGCTAAGGCTTGATTAATTAATCTCTGAAAGGTAGCAGCTGCCCCAGGCAATCCAAAAGACATTCAACGGAATTCGTAGAGGCCCCACGGCGTCCCAGAAGCGATTTTGGCTTGATCCTCTGCTGCCATTGGGATCTGCAAATATCCGCGGGAGAGGTTGAGTGTTGATATATACCAGGCCTATCCTATTTTCTGCCTCCCCTGGTATCAACGCTTAGCACTTCACTGGTATCCATGTTTATGCATCGCCCTTCTGTTCTCACCTCCCACATCTTGTTGTTATTAGTTGAGCAGGCGGCTTCCGGTGGTTCTGGGGCTACACCTGTGGGACCGTAAGTCACCTTTTCAGGGCTCCTCCCTCCACTTTACCCTGTCCACTCGAGAACCAGATGTTCCCAAGAATAAACAAAAATGGAAATGCGTGATAATCAAAATAAGTCCTCTACTACCTGACAAATGGTCAGGCTTGCCCAAGAACCTTGGGACAGTACTTTTTACAAGATCAGTCCGATCTTCAAACAGTTCAATAAACTCAGTGGTGAAACAGTAATAAAGGACATGAAGTACTTGGAACCTCAGTGTTCCTGGACTCAGTTAGATGCTCTCGAGCACCATAACCTCAGTCTGTGTCTTGGGGGTTTTCCTCCTTTCCCTTGCCTTTTACTGCTGTGGGTCTCTCTCCTGGGATCCTGCTCCTAGGTACCCAATGCCAGGCACAGCTTCCAGTGGTGGTAATGCTGTACATACCCTGGCTGGCAAATTTGAGTTAAGAAAGAATTTCCTGAAAAAGAAATGGAAGAAGCACCTGCCACTTATTTAGTGGTAATCAAGGAAAGCAATTCTAGCTGGTATTTTCATTTGTGCCTTCAGCTTCTATTTAAGCTTAATCCAGAAAAAAAATCACATGAAGGATATGTTGAACCACCTCAGCTACTTAAGAAAGCACTGTTCCATCAGACAAATGCTGTCAGTTTGAGCCAGCAGGCACTAATTTAACCAATATGTCTTGGGAGCAATCTATTTATTCTGGGCAGAACTTAATTGCAAAATTAATTTTTTCCTATCATATAAAATTACATTACAGCCTCCCCACATAATTTCAAAACTGATGGATGCTAACTAGAAATTGAACAAATATGAAAACTTTGGCTCCACAGAGTACTGTTAACTGCTAAGAGGCTAATGTTATAGAAACAGAAGTGTGAAGTGCACTTGACAGCTGGCATTTGGAGTGTTGTCATGGCAGGACTGGCTGCCATGCAGAGAACTGTGCACAGCAATAAACATGCCCAAGATAAATCCGACAGGTATGTCTGTGCCACAGCAATATGGTGCCGGGCAGTGCTGTATTGTGACGCACTGCACTTGCTCTGCACCTGCTGCTTCCTGAACCAGAATCAGTATAGCTGGCTGCATGTAGTGCTGTGGACATGGCATAGGCTCTGCCTCTCAGCAGGCTTAAGTGGCATGAGAAGTGCCATATCAGTGGACTATGTGACTTTTGGTTCAGGAGGTAGCACAGACTGTGTAGGGATGGCTTGTCCTAATCCAGTGCTGTCCAGTCTCATACTGGGGCAGCACAGACTTGCCCTCCTCAGAGAGGTGAGATGTCTTTCTGGAAGAAGCTTCTGAAATAGTGTATTAATTATCTGAGCCCCAGTCTCCTCTGCTCTGCCCAGCTCCCTGTCTTTCTGTCCCTTTCGTCCTCATTCTTTTTTTTTTAAATTCCTTCTCTTATTTGTCCTGTTGCTTGTTTCCTCATTTTTCCCTAGCCTCTTCTGATGTCTTTCAGCTGTATCTACAATCAAGGTAGGGATAAAACAGAATATGACCTAGAACCAATTGGATTTTTATAAGCCACTATTATTTGTGCCTTGGTGATGTCTTGTTTATCTACTCAGGTTGTAAATGATTACTATATGATGAATCTCTGTATAACTAACTTTATTTTTTTAAATATTTATCACAAATTAATAAGCAATTTAATACAAAGTTAGAGTTCACTTTTAAATGCAAAATTATCTTCTGCAAAATCAAAAACTTAGCAGGACTTTCTGATTCAAGCTTACATTTGTCATTTCGGCAACTGGGTGTAGGAAAAAGATTTGACTGGTAACGTGCACCACCATGATGGTGAGTCCTTGAAAGAAAAGAAGTGTGTAACTTCTCAGACATGATTACCTAATTACTTTTCTAGATTAGAATTTCACTTTTAGTTCTGATTCTTCCGTGGCTTGGCTCTCTCAATCAAACAGATACATTCCTTGCATGGGTCTAATCCAGCATCATTGTAATTATGTTGGCTGCAATGGGATGGAATCTACTTGATTTTGTTAACACTTGCCATCTTGGAAGAGACCAAAGAGATGGCAGAGCTCAATAGCTCCAATTTGTCTGGAGCTGTCTGCCCTGGCTAGGCCTGCGGGCTTCTTATTCCTGCCCTAATAACGTATTGTTGGATCTCACATACCATATGAATTTTCTGAGCTTTTTTTGACCCTTGTCTTGCAGGATAAAGCAAAACCTCTAAAGCCCAAGACATTTGAAATAGTTGACCAGTGAGCTGTTTCACAAATTATTCCTTAGCTCCCTGGGCTAAGATGCAAGTCATTAGGCATTTCTAGAGTGTTTCATACCTTCATGGAGCACCTGGCTCTCTTCTTCCAGTTATGATGGTTTCTCAAGCTGTTCCCTGGATGATTTCTTGAAAGTGCCTTGGTGGTTCTTATAAATACAGCTTAAGTGATGATAAGAGCACACTTGGTGAACTGAATGTGTGCAGTTGCTGCATTTAAAGGAATGTATACAGCGGTAGTACCTTAGTAATGGCAAGTGAGCACATGTAAAGAAAACTAAGGAATGAAAAAAGTCTGCGTTACAACAACAGAAAACCTAAGTTTCTTATGGCAGTTTTGCTTGAAAGCATTGCTTGCATCTTTGCAGAATTTCAGTGAAGTCATGGGGGCTAGGCAGGGTGCAGTGTTATCTCTGGGCCATACCTGTTGTGGGATCAGTATTCTGGTTAACAGCATTAGCTTTACACATGCAACTGTGGGAGAAAAAGCTTAAGTTTGATTTGGGACATTTTTTAACACAGAAACATAATTTTCAGAACATTTCCAGGGAAATTATATGTACTAGAAAAAATTAAAATTCAGTATTCTTCACATATTATTTGTCTAAAATAAATTAGTTTATAAACATTTTATACACAAAACAGTACCATTTAGACCAGTGTTTCCCAACCTTTTTTGCCCCATGGCACATTTACCTAAATAAAAAAGCACATTGGATGCCGGGGGGCGTGCAGCCAGCCAGACACCGACTGGGGTGGGGAGGTGGTGGCACATGGCCAGCCGGACGGCATTTTGGGCTGGAGCCACACTCCCTGTCTGTCTGTGTCTGCAGCAGCAGGCAGGGGGCATGGCTCCAGCCCAGAATGCCGCAGCATACCTAGACGCGCCTGATGGCACACCAGTGTGCTGCGGCACACCGGTTGGGGAAACGCTGATTTAGACTATATGTTAGTTATTGTCTGAAATTGCATTTGTTTTTAATAGGAGAATTCAGACTTTTTCCCAATATTTTATCATTTGAATAAGAGAGAGGCTCCTGAAACGGAATTCATGACCAAAATAACAGTTTAGTAATAAATATCTAAAGTTAGGGATCCCAGAGTTACACATTTCCAGTTGCCTCTTAGAGGAGAACCATCTACAACAAAGATGTAGGAATCTAGCCCAGACACTGACTAGCACATTTGCACTATAGAACAGCACAGCACTGACCTTGACCCCTCCTATCGTCTGTCCTCCCTCTTGTTGCTGATATAGCCTCCTCCCTGGCCCCTCACTCCAGCTTTCTTTTCTAAAGTCAGGACTGATGGGTTGTATTTATGGCTTTCCTCTCCCTTAGAGGTCCAGTCAATATATGTAAGTCATGATTCATATGTTGTCTCTTACTTAATTTTTGTCATCTTTGTTAACTAAATTAAATTAAATTGAATTAAAGGCACAAGTTTTGCATATGCCCACTCTTGTATTGTCCCTTATTCATTTGATATTTCATTTTTAAACCTGCTTCCCAGAAAATGACCCCTAGAAGACCAAGACTTTCCACTACACAGGCTTCTCTCCCTGGAGAAGGAATGAGAGAACAAACAACCAAAGACAGATGGTAGCCACATTACTTAGGCACCCCTGGAAGGTTCTCAGGTCCTATAATGCTGAACGTGGTAGGAGAACCTGAACAGACTACTGATAAAGGACAGGTGCTTCATGTGGCAGGAAGCCACCTTTGTTTCTCCCCAGAATCTCTGCTCTGTGACAATGTGATTAGGATGCACCCAGCAGAGGAGAGACACCTTTACCCTATCTCTTTAGGTAACCTGAGATAGAGCGGGGAAACCTGCTTCCTCTCCCTACGTGACTGGTATCACCTACCTGGGTGAGGGGCTTCTACCTGGTGGGCTAGAGTCTGCCCGGCAACTAGTGATGTATTTCAAATTGGTTGGCCGACAGCCAACCGGTGCTGGCCTCCATTGGACCAGGTGAATGAGGTGACAGGGGCTATATAAGTTAAGACTGCCCGGGGGGTGGGGCAGCAGCCATGCGGGGGACTCAGACTTAGAGAGGCGTTTACCGTCTGAAACTGGCTCTCTCCTCCAAAACTCATGAGTGAGGAACGGCCTGCCTCCAGAGGGGATCTGGAGCCTCGGGATGACACTTGTGAGTAAGCTACTCGAGATCTGGTTAGATATCTAGCTGGCAGTAACTCAGATGCGTGATCAAAAGGCTACGTCAGCCAGACAGTTTCGCTCTATGGGATTTCTTTGATATCGCTCTATCTTGTACCCTATTTTCACCCTACCCCCTGTAATCAATACAGTTCTCCTTTGTGACCGGTGTAGGAGACTTATTGAGGGGTGGATCTAAATTATGCCTAAGAGGCCCCTTAGGTCTGCAGACTAAGAGGGACTTTCCTTTTTGGCCCCCAACTTGGGGAAGTGCCCCAAGTGCCTGTACTGGGTCGAGTACCCGTAGGACTATGAGGCCTGTGCTTCCCCGAGGACACAGGGCCAAGAGAGTCCCTTCTCAGGGTGGTGGCAGCTTATGTTACCCCTGGACTCTGTGGTGGGGCTCGAGAGCGGGTCTGCCCGGGCTTAGGCGCCCTGAAGGAGAGACACGTGGAGTCCGTAAGGTGGTTGGGCGCAGTTTGGTGGGAGGCTCAATGCAGGAGCACCCCCTACTGGCCTGCCGCACTTCACACTCATAGATTCATAGAAGTCAGGTCAGAAGGGACCTTGTAGATCATCAGGTCCTACCCCCTGCCCTGGGCAGGAGAGAAAAACCGGGCTCAGATGACCCCAGCCAGGTAGACGTCAAGCCTCCTCTTAAAGACTCCTGGGGTAGGAGCCATCGCCACTTCCCTTGGAAGTTGGTTCCAGATCCTAGCCGCCCTGACTGTAAAGTAGTGCCTTCGGATGTCTAGTCTAAACCTACTGTCAAACAACTTGTGGCCGTTATTCCTTGTTACCCCACGGAGTGCTAGGGGGAACAAGGTCTCTCCCAAACCCTGCTGGTCCCCCCTAGTGGGTTTATAGACGGCCGCCAGGTCCCCCCTCAGCGAAGGCTGAACAGGTCTTGTAGCCTCTTTTTGTAGGGTCTGCCCTGCTGCCCCCGATCATGCAGGTGGCCCTCCTCTGGACCGTCTCCATGTTGTCCACATCCCTCTTGAAGTGTGGCACCCAGAACTGGACGCAGTACTCCAGCTGTGGCCTGACCAGTGTCGCATAGAGGTGGAGGATCACCTTCTTGGCCCTGCTGGAGATGCATCTGTGGATGCACGACAAGGTACGGTTGGCCCTACTGACCGTGACCTCACATTGTTGGTCCATGTTCATCTTGGAGTCAATAATGACTCCAAGATCTCTTTCTGCCTCCGTGCTCTCAATAAAGGAGTTTCCCATCTTACAAGTGTGCTGCTGGTTTCTACTGCCCAAGTGCAGCACCCTGCACTTGTCAGTATTGAAACCCATTCTGTTTTCATTAGCCCACCCCTGTAACCTGTCCAGGTTCTGCTGTAATCTGTCCTTCCCTGCTAGCGTGCCCGCCTCACCCCAAGTCTTGGTATCATCAGCAAATTTAAACAGGCTACTTTTCACCCCGTCATCCAAGTCACTAATAAAGAAATTGAACAGTGCAGGCCCAATGACCGAGCCCTGGGGGACTCCACTGCCCACTTCCTTCCAGGTCAGGTTTGTAAAACTGAAATAATGCTGTTTCAAAGGGAAAAAAATGAGGAGTGCCATCGTGCCCTTTGCCAGAAGTGACAGCCTCAATCCTCTGTTGGTTAACATGATGTATGCTTTGAAGTCTTATTGGATGTACCGTCAGGAATACAAACAACTTCCTACTGCTTTGGCTTGCTCAGGAGCTTGGTTGCTTTCCTTTCTGACAAGGATTTAGCCAGAGTGATCCACCTACTGGTCAGCTGCAGACTGGATGACTGGGACTGAATCTTGCTGGCATTATGTATGAGGACTGCATGGAGACATTCGTCTTTGCAGGATGTGGAGCAGAGGATCCTAGGGCTAGAAGAGACCTCGAGGGTCATTTAGTCCAGCCCCCGAGCAGAGGCAGGGTTCTCTGTGCTCTAACGCCATGAGATAAATGCCTGTCCAGCCTCTTCTTAAAAACCATCTGCGAAAAAGATTCTGAAAGTTCCCTAGACCTCTTGTTCCGTGTCTTACCGTTCTTATAGTTAGGAATTTTTTCCTAAGATATGTTCCAAAGCTGCTTTGCTGTAGTATAAGCCATTGTCACATGCCCTGCCCTCATAATAAGGGAGAGGACTGTTGCTTCATTTTCTTTGGGGCAGCCTTATAAATATGGGAAAACTAATATCATGTCTCCTCCCACCCTTTAATCTCCTTTTCTCCAAGCAAAATATACCCAGTTCCTTTGGCCTTTCTTTGTATGGCTTGCATTCCAGTCCCTTTTATCATATTGGCTGCTTGCCTCTGAACCTTCTCCAGTTTCTCTGCATCTTCCTTATAATGTGGTGCTCTGGACACATTCATGCCAGAACAGCATATCACCCCAGAGTTCAAATCCATCCCCTCAAGTCTGCTTCTGCACAACTGGTAGCAAACCAGGGCTTTGGTCCTGGTGTAGACCACAAGTAGATGAGGAGCATGCTACATTTGTGACTGTGTAACAGTCATTGACCTGCCAAGACGACTCTCAGCCTTCCCTCTCTATCTGCTTATGTAGCCCTTGTCACAAACACCTGACAATACCTCTAAGGTATGTACAGTTCTTCACTTCCTTACAAACCAGTAGCATAAATCTTTCACCTGCCGCATGCAGTTGATACAAATCACCCTTCTTCCCCTCTCTGTGGCTAACAGTTGTATCAGTTTGTGTCGGCTAATTTTCAGAGCCTCCTTCCCACCTGCTTTCATTCTTCCTGTTGCACCTGCGATGATTGCCTCCACAGTTACTACTGGTTTCCCACCTTTCCTTCACTAGATTCTAAAATCAAGAACAAAAGTGGCCGTTACCGTGTGATGTCATAAGACTTCCATCAGGAACCCTGGCAGAAAGCCCTGCCTGACCTGTTTGGCCAGCTGGGGTTTGCCAACCAGGTACACTTACACGATATCAGATCAGTCCAGAAGGACCGCATATTCCCTGTTGAAGCACGTGACCACAGGCTGCTCAACTCTGACTCCTGAGTGTGGCTTTTACCTCACCTCCTTACTCCTGACATCTGACTCTTGGCTTCAGATCGCTGGTGCAAGCCCTAGGCTTGGTTCTACCACTCTTGACTGTGGCCCTGAACTGACAGGACCATGCTCTGGTCTTGTTGCAGTGATGTCTCCCTATTAAGAGTTTTCATGAAAAAATTGACGTTTTTTGGTTTCTGGAAATTTGTTCAAAAGTAGCTCTAGCCAGTCTGCATTCTGCAGAGATGTACTGATAGAATTTATTTGCTTTCTTAATTTCACTGTCAGACATAATTCTGCATGTAATATTTCAAGGGCCACTTCTCAAACAGAAAATCCTAAGATCATGTGGGTAGCTATATCCACTACCGAGATATTTCCACAGTGGTTAGTACTTAGGAACATTGGGTGATGCTCTGGAAAGGGACCAGTTAAGTTAACAAGTGCAGTCCTGATGTCATAAACCACCACAATCGGATTATTTAATTCTTAAATTGATCAAGCTCCATCAGAACATTAGCTATGATTTTTTACCTCATTTTGGTGTTGGCAGGCTATTTCAGGCCATCACAACTCTGATTGCTGGGAGACTTTTGTCTGATTTTGGTACCTCCCTTGTTGTGGTATTGTTTTTAACAACCCACCCCAATCCAACCAGCTGCTCCTCCACACATCACAATTAGAGGGCAGTCCTTGGAGAATGTGTAGCATTTTCCCTATTTGGGCAGCCATCCTTCCCAAAAAGTACACATAGACAATATTCAACACCAGATAAAAGCTGCTAGTGCTGCCTTTGGACATCTCCAAAATCATGTCTTTGGTGATCATGACATCAGGACCCAAACCAAACTTCTTGTCCACCAGGCTGTTGTCATCCCTACCCTGCGCTGTGGGTGTGAAATTTAGACAACATCAGAAACACCTGAAAGCTATGGGATGTTACCATCAGAGATGCCTTTGGAAGATCCTTCCCAGCAATCTTTCATAGCTGTTGGAAGGACAGAAAACCAAATGCCAGTTCTGGCTCAAGCAAACGGTTACCAGCATTGAAGCACGTTTATATAGCTTCAGCTTCTTTGGACAGGACAAGGCATAAGGATGCCTAAAAACCAGTTACCAAAACTGGTCTCATGCTCCCAACTCACTGATGGGTACCAATCCAGAAGTGGCAAAAAAAGAGATTCAAGGGCATGTTGAAGGCCAGTCTGAAGAAGTGCAATATTAAGATCAATACCTGGGAGATTTGAGCACTGAATAGTCCCCAGTGGCATCATGGTGTACAACAAGGCATTGATCATTTTGAGCAAACTCGCCTCACAATGGAAGTGGATAGAGGAGAGCGACAAAGGGAAAGAACTGCTTTGACATTGCCAGGACCTACTCCTTCCTCCGGTAACCGTTTGCCATGTCTGCAGTTGAAGGTATGGAGCTTGGTTTGGTCTCCTCAGTCATCTAGAGACTCACCAGCAACTTCTCTTTTCACTGAAAGACTGTCGTCCTCATATCGAGGGGCTGCCAACAATAGTCTTTTGCCTTAAATAGCTCCTCTCCCTCCCTGCACTTGACCTTTGTTGTATTTAAAGAGAGCAATCATATCTCATCTCTGCTTTTTAATTTCCTTGGCTAAATTAACCAAACTCTCTTAAGATATGGATAAATGTACATTTTGGCCACTTCAAAAGGGGAGAGGAAGCTGCTGCCAAGGAGCACACATCAACTCTTACACTCCCACTGCTGCATCTGCCTTGCCCCTTTTCAACACAAATTAGTTAGATCCTGAACAGCAGGGTTAAAGTTGGAACAGTTTTGATACACTTGCATCTAGGATTGTGCATCTGACCCATCAAATAAAGTTTGGTTAATTGTCTCTTCAAATACAGGTCAGAGATTGTAAAAAATTGCCAATAGGTCCAAATAATACACAGAAAAACACAAATGTTCCATTAAGAAATATTGCAAAAAAAAAAAAAAAAATCATAGTTTTGTCAAGAAAATTTATAAAAACGTAGTTGGGATTTTTTTTGTAAAATTGCTATTGGTCAAAAATATGCAGTCAGTTATATGCTATAGACCACCAGATGAGGTGGATGAGGCTTTCTTCAGACAGCTAGCAGAAGTTTCCCCATCACAAGCCCTTGTTTTCATAGGGAACTTCAGTCACCCTGACATCTGCCTGGAGGGCAATACAGCAGTGTGCAGGGAATCCAGGAAGGTGTTGGGGACAACTTCCTGGTGCAAGTGCTGGAGTGGCCAACTGGGGCCATGCTCTTCTTGACCTGATGCTCATAAACAGGGATGAATTGGTGGGGAATTTAGTAACGGATGGCAACTTGGACAGTAGCAACCATGAAATGATTGAGTTCAGGATCCTGAGGAAAGAAGGAAAGGAGAGCAAGAGAGTAAGGACCCTGGACTTCAGAAAAGCAGACTTTGACTCACTCAGGGAGCTGATGGGCAGGATCCACTAAAAGCCAGTCTAAGGAGGAAAGGAGTCCAGGAGAGCTGGCTGTACTTTAAAGAAACCTTACTGAGGGAGCAGGAACGAACCATCCCAATGCAAAGGAAGACTATCAAGTATAGCAGAAGACCAGCGTGGCTTAGCAGAGAACTCTTCAGTGAGCTTAAACACAAAAAGGAAGCTTACAGGAAGTAGAAACTTGGACAAACGACTAGGGAGGATTGTAAGAGTATAGTAGGAGCATTGCCAGCAGATCAAGGGAAGTGATTCTTCCCCTCTGGCACTGGCAGGGCTGTCCAGGGGGGACATGAATCGGGGCAACTGCCCCAGACCCCACACTTTGGGGGTCCCATGGGGCGGGGGGGGCAGCGGCGGTGGTGGCTCCATGTCCAGCTGCTTGCTACCCCTCCCCGCCGCTGACACCACTGCTGATGGTGGCAGCAGCTTCTTCAGGTCCGGGGCCTGGATTGGAGTGGGGGCAGGGCCCCGCGTGGGCTGATTTGCCCCGGGCCCTGCACCCTGCTCGGGTAAGCTTTGGGCACTGGGGAAGCCACATCTGGAGTACTGTGTCCAGTTTTGGGCCCCCGCTACAGAAAGGATGTGGACAAGTTAGTCAGTCCAGCGGTGGGCAACAAAAATGGTTCCGGGGCTGGAACATAACCTGTCAGGAGAGGTGAAGGGAACTGGGTTTATTTAGTTTGGAGAAGAGAAGTCTGAGGGGATTTAAAAGCAGCCTTGAACTTGCTGCAGGGGGGTTGCAAAAAGGATGGAGCTGGACTGTTCTCAGTGGGGGCAAATGACAGAACAAGGAGCAATGGGCTCAAGTTTCATAGTTTCATAGTTTGTAGGGTCAGGAGGGACCTTAGCAGATTATCAAGTCCGACCCCCTGCCATGGCAGGAAAGAGTACTGGGGTCAAACGACCCCGGCAAGGTGTT
>NW_017728964.1:14407635-14415094 GCF_001723915.1 Gavialis gangeticus
GGCCCATGTTCATCTTGGCATCAACGATGACTCCAAGATCCTTTTCTGCCTCTGCACTGATGAGAAGGGAGTTCCCCAGCCTGTAGGTATGGTGCTGGTTCTTCCTCCCGAGGTGCAGCACCTTGCATTTGTCAGTGTTGAATCCCATCCTATTCTCATCCGCCCACCCCTGTAACCTGTCTAGGTCTGATTGCAGCCTATTCCTCCCTTCTAGCATGCCCACATCCCCCCACATCTTAGTGTCGTCAGCAGATTTGAACAGGGTGCTTTTTACCCCCTCATCCAAGTCGCTGATGAAGATGTTGAACAGTGCTGGCCCGAGGACCGAGCCCTGGGGGACCCCAAGGTTGCAGCAAGGGAAGTTGAGGTTAGATATTAGGAAAACTTTCTCACTAGGAGGGTGGTGAAGCACTGGAATGGGTTACTTTGAGAGGTTGTGGACTCTCCATCCTTGGAGGTTTTTAAGACCCAGCTAGACAAACTTTAGTGGGGATGATCAAGTTGGCGCTGGTCCTGCTTTGAGCAAGGGGTTGGACTAGATGCAACTTCCTAAGGTCCTTTTCAGCCCTCATTTTCTATGCTTCTGTGATTCTAACTGACTGGTTAGTTTACGGTATTTCTCCAGTCTGTTGATCAGCTTGCCAACCTTACTTACATCATAATAGCATCTGTTATCCTTTGGGGTTGATCCAGTTTTCTGCTTCTACCTCAGCTGAAGTAACTCTCATTTGCATAGCAAGAACTTTTTACTCTGGTTTTTAACTTTGCAACATCTAACTCAACTTGACTTTTGAAAGTTCTCTCTTTACCGCTAAACTGTCTTACCACTAAAATGGAGCTATTTTTTGCTTATCAGTCCCTTTTTCTAGCCTATATGTTCTATTACTTACTCTTTCAATGAAGTTACTTTTATGTGGCTTGATCACAGAGATCTGGTTTGATTACACCTTGGCATGAGTGTGGAAGGTTAAAGGAACAGTCAGTTCAAGGCTATGTCCCTCTAGTGTGGGGCAACACTCGTGCTGTCACATGTCATGCTAACTGCCAGCGTGGTCTCCTGAACATGAAGTAGTGTCGCCATGTTGGTGAGGCATCAAGCTCTGCAGCTCAGCTCAGCACAGCGTCCTGGCGTGGGCATTGCACTACACTAACATAGCTGCACTAGGTCCAGATTGGGAGCTAGTACATGCAGAGTCAGCCTGTCCTTGCCACCATATGGACTGGACATACCTGATGAAGAAGGATCTTGTTGAACAAGCCCAGTTAACAGACAGGTTAATAAGATGTCACCCTGCCCTACCTTCTGCCTAACTTCAGCCTAACATGGCTAACAGCCCTCTGCAGGAGTTGTTGATGTGAATAAAGAACAGGGGGTTGTGGAGAGAATTTGCAAGGAGTTATTAGGACTAGATTTCTGACTACATTTGATTGTGGGCATCAGCAGCATAATGTAATGACCCATTAAGAATAGCTCTACCTTTTCAGACCAGTTCTAGTGGTGTTATGAAGCAAATGGGTATGAACATAATCTTTCCAGAGGCCAGAAAAGCCCATTCAAATTTATCTGTGAATGCCCTTCTTAAATTAATTGTGTATTAATGCTGGTTCCTTTTCATGACTGGAGGCGCTACAGTATGCACAACAACAAGATTTCCTAAGGTTGGCCTCTATGATTGCCTTCCCTAGCTCAGTAGAGACCTTCAGTAGTGACAGTGCCCCAAGCAGCGGTGGCGAGGGAACAGAATTGCCACAGGTTCAGGTATGGGAGAGGAGTTACTATAAAAGCCTAAATTATCTTTAATCACACTCTATGCAATTTTAACACTCAGTTTCTATAAGGCATTAAAACTAATTACTTGAGTCATTTCTGGATTAGGTACAAATATCATACAAAATAAAACTATATTATAAAATACAATTTTAAATATGTTATGTTCCATCTATACCTCCTGTCTTCCCACCCCACCCCATCACCACTTTTATACTGGATGTAAATTAGAAATAGCGATACAGTTCCCTGACTCGGCTTGCTTTCCAGCTGCTGAAGCTCTCTGACATATCCTGTGGGCACTTGCTGACCAACTTCAGTCATCTAAGGAAAGAGCAGGTATTCTCCTAAGAGTGACTTTTAATTTCCACAGGTTCAGCTGGAATCTTCTGTTCCAGATGGGGGACCAGAGCAATACACGGAGTGTACAGTCTCAACAATGAACCAGACTCAACTCTGCAGTGGGGAGGTTCCAAGCCAATCACAGCAGACTTTATGGTCATCATCTGGAGTACACAATTCCCTCCAGGATGTATGGCAAATCCTAGACATGGGCTCAAGCCTTTCTATGCTCAGTCATCAAAGCAGCAGAGATCAAGGTAAGCATGAGACTTCCTGGCATGTCATTCTGCTGAAGGAGTGAAATTACAAGTGTGGGTTCCCTCTACTTACACTGATGTCATAGTAGCCATAATTAGTCACAAAGCCTGCTGTTACGCATGCTCAAGGAGTTACAGAGATACTTGAATATCACTGCAGGCAAGAAGAGGCTCCTAAGAGGAATACTGATGCTGCTCCCCTCACAGTAACACCATTAACTGGGAAATTAAAATACCCCCCTCACTTGAGAGCAGGAAGGATGTTTGAACATAGTATATTGTTATATGGTTCGTGTGTTGTCATGCTGCTGTTAGAGCACCTCTGTGCCTTATTTAGCTATTCTCTGGGATAGGTTTTCAGACGCTTGTTATAGCAGATCCAAAAGTCCAAATAAGGTCAAGTGAGGAGAGCCCAGGAAGGTAAGACTCCTCTCTTTCCCCCACCACTGCTTTCCGCTGGTCAGTATAATTCCTTCCCCCGCCCCGGGTGCTTGAAAAAGCTTGTGATGCCTCTGCTTTAATATAGTAACTCAGGGGTGGACAAAATACCGCCCATGGGCTGCATCTGGCCCACCAAAACATTTTATCCAGCCCATGGTGGGTCCCTCAGCCCTGCCTGGCCTAAGTGTGGGGGGTAGCACAGGTCATAGCACATCTGACCAGTCCCACCACCCCCAGGTGCACAGCAGGGCTGGGGTGCTGTGACAGCCAGATTCACGTTCCTTCCAGCTGCTGCTGCCAGTGCTGGCACTGCCACTAGACACGGTCCTGCTGCCCAGGCCCGCCGGCCCACCTGCCCTGCACCTACTACCAGGGGTGTTGGTCAGAGTGGGTGGGTGGGGTCTTCATGGACACTGGCTGGGACCCATGGGCAGGGTGTGCTTAACTGAGCAGATGGGATGTGGCTGCTGGCAGGCAGGAAGCGGCGTCTGGGAGTGGAATGGGCAGGCAGGGCCAGGGCTAGGGCTGGGATCTCAGGGCAGTGACAACGCAGGGCCGGGGCCTGGGGAAGAGCCACAATCTGCTCCCCAAACATCCCTGTGACAGGCACTGGTTCTGCAGGTAGTGGTGTGCAGGGAGTGGATTTTGGCTGTGTCTTGGGCCCTAGTCCCGCACCGTCACTGCCCTGCAATCCTGGCCCCCACCCATCTTGCTCCTGGACATCACTCTCCATGCACCTGTGGCCTCATCCCATTCGCCTGGCCAAGGGTGTCCTGCCTGCGGGGGGCCTGGGCTGGTCTCCATGGGCAGAACTTGAATGGGATGGGAACAGTGCTGATGATCATCATGCACGTACCTTTTTGTGGACCAAGCACTGAAAGGGCAAGTTCATGGCAGGACAGGCCTGTATTGATGAGAGAAACTCTGTGTTCAGTTGTGTTTGTCATGAAACTTTTTCTGAGTAATACTGTACTGCCTGCTCATGTGTGGTGCAACAGAGCTGGCAATTCTGTAAAGACACCAGTGTCCTAACCTAAACTCTAACCATTTCCAGCTGGAGTTGCATAACTTGCTGCACAATCTCCAGAGACCCAAAGACTAATGAAATGTATGTGCATCACTGTTTCTAATAGAATTTCAGAAGTTGGATAGAGATGTATATTGGGAGGTGAATTATCAGCTCATGGGGTTAAATTAGGATAAAAAAATCCAAAAATATTTTTAACAAAGGTCTTGAAATTTGCGGATACTTAAAGGGGCTTTTTAGAGACCGGTTGATATAGATTGTGTTTCCTGGACAAGAGAGAGGTTTTCAATAGTAGGTAATATTTGTCAAGAGCAGAATATGCCAGTTAGGTTATCAGCTTCTTGTTCATTTACTAAGGATAGTTCTGGAATGTGATGAAGTGGAAAAGAGTAATGTGAATATTCTAAAATTATATATATTTGGTTTAAAAACCATTTATCAGAGGCAGTTGATGTAAATGCAGGGATATATCATATCCCATGTTGTAAATAATGATATGCAAAATAAGATGATTGGCATAATGAATCCTTTTTATACTGTCTAAAATCATGCTCTCAAAACTTTACAAGAAGCAAGGAAGGGAGTTTATATCTTTTACTGGACCAGATGTATAGCTGGGGCGGTGCAGGTTTGGGCACAAAGTGCCCTTCCTCAGGTCTCACAAAAGACATCACAAAAACCCCTTGATTTGTATGGTTATTAGACCATCATGGCTACACTTTAACCCCATTTTATAACTTTAATAAGATGCAGTCATGTATAACAGATTTCACGAGAGAATGATCTGTAGTGTATGGTACTGCACAGTAATTTTCTAGACTGTTTCAATTGTGAGATCCTTAGAAATATCTCAGTCAACAGTTGCCATCAGTTCATTGAGTTATATTTATATGAATACCATGAAAACTTGCACTTATTTGGTTTCAAGCTGAGATGTTGATTCTTTTGCCAATCGCTTACCTTAATTGGGAAAAAAGGTGAAAAAACCCCCCAATGTTTTATTAAAGTCTGATCATAATTATGCTGGTTTGGACGAAGAGCTATACCCTGCAATTGGTGCTGTGTGTTACCATGTGAAAAGCCCTACTCCCACTGTTCTTGGGACCAGGGTCATGAGAGAGAGAGAAGAGGAGCATTGGGCAAGCTCTGCCTGCCATTGGAACTTGCCCCTGACTAGTCAGTCCTTTTGAAGTGCAGCCTCAAAGGATGTGGTATTTCCTCTGAGGTGTGAGAACTTTCCCTGCCAGAAAATGGTTTACATTGCTATGGATAACTCAGATGCATAAGTTTAAGATTTCTTAAGTTGTGATTTTGTTTCCTTTTCAAAACTGTGTCCCATGGGGCATTGTGTTTGAGCATGTATCTTGGGCAGAACAGCAAAGAAATGAAGATATTTTGCAATGAAATAGCTTATGGTGCAATATTTGAACTTAGATATAGAAAACTAAAAAGCCACTTCTACTAACCTCTCCCTTTGTTATTGGCTCAGCTTTCTGGCTCCAAATTCTGTATTTTATGGGTCAAATGTTATCATCAGTAGTAGACACAATTTGAGCAACTTTGTCATCATTGATAAAGTTTTAAGAGTGATCCATAAGGGGGAAAAGTCAGCCCAAGGCAGAGATGCTGGTAAATTATTAACCAACAGAGAAAGCTACTTCTTTCTGACTACACAGCGAAGGACACATGATTTCTGTTCCATCTTTTTGCTCTTTAGAGTGCCTCACAAATATTAAATCTGTAACTCACTGGTTTTATTTTCTACATTTAAATGTTTGTCCAGCCTGATCAGGTTATTCCTGAGTGACTGTTTTTGTGAGGTAGTTATGAATGCTTTAGATGCATGGGGACAATTTCAGAAAAAAAGCAGCCTTTTTAGAGAACCAGCATACATACACAGCAAGGGTTGGCAGCGTATGACCCATGGGCCAGATACAGGCCCCTGGGCTTCTTTTAAGTGGCTGCTAAGCTCTGGGACCCTGCAAACTGCAAGGAGCATCCTGATGTGGAGGAGCGGTGGTGGCAACACGGCCTGTTCTGCACCTTATGCTGGGCAGCAGCTGCAACAGTCGTCAGCAGCGGCAGTCCCTCGATACAAGGATGACAGTATTTTTTTTTCCACTGAAGAAACTACACATACCTTGGCTATCGGCAAACTTGTGACTCTCTTTTGCTTTGTCCTCCCTTGTTCTTTTGCTCTCAAATTTTCCTTGGGGTCTTGGCTTTAATGTGGCAGTAAGTGTCTGGCTTCTGTTTGGAGCTGATGTCATTCTGCTAAGGTCTGAAGGCTCTCTTTTTCTGTCAGTGAGTGCTTCAATTTCCTTATCATTCTTATCAAACCCAGTCCTGGTGTTTCTTTGTGGAGAAGCCTAGAAAATTGTTCACATGCCTCATGGATGCCTTTCTTGGTTCTCTCAGTGATCAGTGGTGTCAAGATCATCAGATAGCCTGGAGGGTTTCTCATTAAGGTACTGCTGCAGATGATTGCTTTTAGTAGGGTTTCTTAAGCACTTGATCTGAGAACAGACCATCACATATTTTACCACCTGCCACTCCTAGTGCAAGGTATGCTTGTCTGAGTTCGCCTTCTTTTACACACAGCAACACATGGTTATTAAAAAAAAATTACCAAAATTACCAAAACAGAGTTGGAGAAGATGAGAGAACATGTGATGAGTGTGAGTCATGTTCCTTTAATGCACAACTCTGAAGGTGCTCAGATACCACAGGAATGATTGCAGTATAGGAACCACTATAGAGCTGGAAATAGGAGGAGGAGACAATGAGACCGTTGGAATGTTCCCCCTTCCCAACTCATGCACTGAAAAACGGGTCCTAACAGCTGCCCTCTGGCCTCTGAGTGCATCAGTCATTCAAAATCAAGGGTTAGGAGATCTTCACCTGCCACAGTTTTGCCCCAACCCCAAGCAATTTGATGTCCTAAAGACCCGGGGCAAAAAATGACTCTTCCCTTTGCCCTGACAAGTGTAGAAACAGACTGAAAGTGCATGGTTCACCTGAATGGTCACTCGGGTCCTCAGTGGCTTTTTATTCTTACAGAATGGAGGTCATCCACACAGGCTTGTTTGCTCCAAATTAGAATGAGGATTAGACTGAGGTTCCCCTGTACAGTGAGAAGGTGCAGGTGGTGCATATCTGATGCCATTGTGTCATGGCAAAGGAAAGTGCTGCTCTCCTCGACTCCATTTCCTCCAGTCCCCAGAGTTCTGAGGAGGACTCAGCAGGTTGGATTCTGTGCGCAACAGTCTTGGCACTTCTGCCTTGTCTAATGGCCATAGATTTAAGTCTTTGTCTTCACCTGAGTTCAAGTATATAGGTAGCAAGAAGTCGTCTCGGGGTAACATTGGACCCCTACGAGGCAGGGCAGGGCAGGGCAGGGCAGTTGGTGACGGACGCGCAAGAGAAGGCAGACCTCTTCAACAAGTTCTTTACCTCCGTGTTCCTGTCTGCTGACAATGGGGTGCTCTCGGGTGATAGCGTAGAGAGGCCCGGGAAGGATGCGAGTCCCCCGACTGTTAGTTCAGACCTAGTTAAGGATTACCTGGAGGGCTTAGATGTGTCCAAATTGGCGGGCCCGGATCACCTTCATCCGCGGGTGCTGAG
>NW_017728964.1:14420094-14423739 GCF_001723915.1 Gavialis gangeticus
GTAAGGGTGGCCAGAGCCTGGAATAGGCTTCCCAGGGAGGTGGTGCTCTCACCTTCCCTGGAAATCTTCAAGAGGAGACTGGACAGGCACCCGGCTGGGGTCTTATGACCCCTGCCCACCCCCAGTGCTCCTTCCTGCCCATGGCGGGGGGTCGGACTCAATGATCTGTCTAGGTCCCTCCGGACTCATTGATTCTATGATTCTATGAGTTAGGATCTCTCATCCAAGTAGAAAGGCAGGATAAGCATCTGGACACTGTTATTTTTTTTTTATCTCATGGAGTGGCCAGGATATCTTTCTGCCTTTCCAAGGAGAAGGCAGCAGTCTTATTGGATCCTGAGACTCAAATCTTCCATATTATGCTGCCAGCTCCAACTGTACACGGTCTGTTAGTCTGAAGTCATGAAGCAGGCAGGGCAGGGTGGCATCTTGGGGACTAACTGGTTCAGAGAGTCATTAGAAACGATTTCATCAGTATCTGATGAAGTAGAGTGCTGCCTGTGAAAGCTTGTACCTTTCTGAACCATTTACTTCCTAAGGTACCACCCTGCCCTACCTTCTGCTGTTCCTAGCAGTGGTTTCATGAGCCAGGAGGATCACAGAGTTGCGTGTCACAGTGGCTAACCTTTCTGCCTTATTCTGGAATAACAAGGTGGCATATCTGCTACCTAAACATAGCCATGGCTTGACTTGCATGGATACTGGCTGATGCAATGGGGTTTTCTCAAAACCCCAGCCACCCTGGAGATTGAGGTTGCCCACTATGGATAGTAAAAGGGCATTTGGACAGAATATGACTCCAGCATGCCTACTGAATTGCCTGAAAAGAGCCATACAAACCCTTCTTCACTGTATCTTCTGCTGCTGCCAGATATCTCTGAGCTCCCCCTACTTCCTCTGGCTTCTGCTTCCTGCCCTCCATACCTGGGGGCGTAGCAGCACACGCTGTGCTACTGAGGAGCCATAGAGCATGGCAGGGCAGGGGGAGTGGGAGGGTGGCTGTGGCCCATGCGGTGTATAGTCTGCATGGCATGTGCCCCCTGGCCACTCAGAAGGTGGATAGCTCTGCTTTAAGATGTAAAGAGGCAGCAAGGATTGAGTAGTGGGGGCATAGCATTTCTACCATTGGTCCAGAGAGTACAATAGACAGCTCTATTCTTCCTTCCCATGAGCGCTACTCGAATGATGCCAGGCACGTGATTCTGGCTATGTGTTTTTATAAAGGCAGTATATTTGGAGAATACAAGTAATCAACCCCATTTTCCTCAACTGCTGTAGACCTTGAAGCTACACACATGCCCAAGAAGTTTGAAGAATCTCAGCAAAGTGCCAAAACTGAGGATCAAGAGAGAGCACCATGTGCTGCTTTGAGAGTGAAAGGAACAAAGCTTGAAACTCTACCAAACGTGAAATCCAGCAGATTCTCACTTCCTAAAAAGTCAAAAATCTTGCCCAAAATGACTAAAATCCGAAACTACAACGTTAAAGATTAATTTCTTTGTTGACAGCAAGTTTTGTCCCCATATTCTTTAGTGTTTCATTTTTAATCTCAGAGATCCAAATTTAATTATTGGCTTATGCATGTTGACGGTCCTCCTCATGCATGCAAAGTAAAGTTGGAATGTTTGACATAATGGGAAGAAGAGCCAATCCTATGACTTGTGCTGCAGGAGTGACTGCTGCTTACTATTGTGAAACTGATTATACTCATTCAAGATCAATCAATACAAATAAACATGCATTTTTATTTTAATTACAGTAAGACTCTATTAATATGCCTGTGTTTTTGAGATTAAAAGCAAATGTTTTTGAGAAACTCTTAGAGGCGTTTAGGCAAGGGAAGAGGTGGGCACCTTGGGGTGCTGCACTGCTACATTTGCAACACTACAGCTGTCAGCCGTGTCCAGCAGCCTGAAACTCAGTTGAAAACAGAGGGGCATAAAAATAACAGGCTAAACCTTCTGTACCTTGCAAAGAGGGCGTAAAATAATACAACGTAAGAATTCTTCTTTCACACCACTGCTTTTATTTTACCCAAGCACAAGTCATAGAATCATAGAAGCCGGGTCGATTCTGCAAATGGTTCAGAAAAGTAGAGAATCTGGTTCATTAATAATACTTTTAAAAATACTAGATTTTTTTGCAGAAGGAAATGTTAATTGTCCTGGTCTTGCAGTTGTGCATTTCAAATTCGATGGAAAAGGCAGTGCATGAGTTGTTTCACCTGGACCCCATTATGCCTATGAAAATGATCATGAAATAGTCTCCTTTAGAAAATGGCAGCCCCATCAGTCTTGTACCAAGCTGAGGTATTGGCTTGGGACTGAGTGGGCATGCCTCTAGCGAGTCTGGGGGACAGCCAACAGCACTTTCAAGGCCCAAACCCACCAGGCATTTATGCTAAAAGCCTTTGTTTGAAGTGGATTACCAGATTTACAGACCAGCCACTTGTCTGTTTCTCACAGCTTTCCCTTCAAAGGTACTACTGGGAGCTCACTGCTGTCCCATGCTGCTGGCGGGAGAAGTGGAGCCCTGGGAAATAAAAGCTGCAGCAAGCAGCTGGAACTCCTCAGAGGTCCCAGACAGTCATTTGCTGCAGCTCCGTATACCCTCCTGTGTTAGAAACCAAATCCGGTGAAGTATCTGGGTTCTACTATATTATCACTGAAATGAATGCTGCTACTTGCATTGCACAGTTAAATACGTGCGTAACTGGTGGCAGAATCAGGGCTGCAAAGGAACAGAGGAACAACCCAGTCAGTAGCACCTGTCCTGAGGAGGTACCTTGTCCTGATCCTGCTCTGAGAGCTGGCTGGTACCGAGATAGCACAGACTCCCAGCACTGGGTTGCAAGCACCTCGAGAGCTTAGGAAAAATAGTTGTTTATGCTTTTGCCCAAAAACATTTTCTTTTAATGTAAAGGTGTGGTGGTAATACATACAAGTAATGTTAGTTCTATATCTGCAACTTCATTGCCTCAGGCGTATATCAGGTGGGTACCAAATGCTCGTGCTGGTCCAGTGGTGAATGAAACATGTAACACTGCTCCTTCCCGGGAGGGGGCGGCATGGTGCATTCCTTCCACGCAGGCCTGAATGAGCTCTTTCTGCAGCTGAAAGCAGACGGGTTTCCAGCACGCAGAGGACTGTTGGCCTGGTGACACCACAGTTGCAGTCAAATTGCCGAAACCCCAAAGCGTTTAATTGCAGGCCTGCTGTATTTTACGGCAACTCTGAAATTCTGCTTACTGGGGGGCCTCTAGTGAACCAGGCCTGGAGCGGGGATGTTCTGCTGCAGAGCTGTAGGACTGATGGGGAGGCTGGGTCCATCCTGAGTCCATCACGGGGGCTGGGGGAAGGATTTTCCTGTTAAACTGATCTCCGCCACCCCTGACGTGGATGCAGGGCTCCTCATCTCCCACCGCGCCCGCTCGTGCAGGTGGTGGGCCAGCGAGGCCAGGGTTAGCCTACTTCTAATCCCCGAGCAGCATCCCCCAGAGCAAGACCCTGGCTGGGCAAGTGGCGATTCTCGCCATTTCTTCTACCACAGGGGGCGAAAGACGCGCCCCAGGACCCCGCGGGGCCCAGGACAGAGCCATGAGGCGGCCCGGCGCTGCTGGGCCCCGCGGCCCGAGGAGACCCGGGC
>NW_017728964.1:14428739-14428965 GCF_001723915.1 Gavialis gangeticus
CGTCCCGCGAACACGTGTGTGCGCGCCACCGCCTCCCCCAGCGTCCCGCGGACACGTGTGCGCGCGCCACCGACCCCCCCCTCATCCCGCGGACACGTGTGTGTGAGCCGTCGCCCCCCGCGTCCCGCGAACACGTGTGTGCGGACCACCGCGCCCCCCCCCGCGTCTCGCGGACTTGTGGGCGCGCCACCGCCTCCCGCGAGCGTGTGTGGGCCGGCTGCGGGCG
>NW_017728964.1:14429034-14429400 GCF_001723915.1 Gavialis gangeticus
AGGTGAGGGGGTCGGCTGGGCTCGGGCCGGCGGCTCCCGGAGCCCGCTGCTCGCGGGGAGGCGACTGGATCCGGCGCCGGGCCTGAGGCCGGCACCTGCTCCGGGGTGGCCGATGGCGAGAGCCCCGGGCGTCGCCACGATCCGCCCGCGTCCGCTGCGGGCTAATGGGGGAGCGCGGGCCAGGCGGGCCAGGCCTCCGCTGCCTGCCATCACCTGGCCCCCGCCTGCCCTTCTCCCCTCTCCTCCCGGCTTAACAGGGCTGCGGGGCCCCGCGCCTGAACCGGGCCTGGGGGCCCTTCCCTCTTCCCTGGTTTTTTTGGCTGGCTTTGCGGGTTTCCAGCGCGTGGGGTGGGTGATTTCTGGCTG
>NW_017728964.1:14434400-14436506 GCF_001723915.1 Gavialis gangeticus
CCTCCCTGCACACTACATCACCCACAAAGGTTTGGGATAGGTCTTGGCAATATCGCAGCTGGTGGGAGGTGAGGAAGGGGGAGGTGGAGGCTGAGGTTCTGCTGCATTGTGGATGTTCTGCATCCAGCCATTTTGATATCAGGCAGGGAAGATGGTTACAGTTAAGCCCATTATGCTGCAGGAGGGACAGAAAATGGGGCATTTCCCCGCTTGCGGCACTGGTGTTTGCCAGCGTTGGGAAGGGACAAAGAGATCAATAGCGCTGGCTGGAGCACTCGGGGACCTGCTTCTGTGATGTCAGGGAGCAAGAACACTGCAGGCTTTTGTCCCTCGTTGGTGCCACTGACGACTTGAATTTCTTTTTCAGACGGCACCGGTCTCCGTGCGGCAGGCCGGCTGAGCTCTTGCTGTCTGTGGGAAAGGTTCATGTGGCCAGACGCTGTCCGAGCCTGGGCCCCATGGGGCCTCGCTCACCTCCCCCCTCCCTCCATCCTGTGCCCACATCCCTGCGCTGCAACCTGTGCAGGGAGACTTGGTCTCGCTGCGCAAGAAGTCCCATCTTTTTGCTTTCTGTAGAGCAAGCTTATGTGCTCTGGGACCTGATAGCTTGCTAAAACAGCAGTGGGATGTTTGGAGAGCAAGTCGTAGAGATGTATTTTCTTCCCGTGTCTTGCAAAGACCAGGCTAAGGAGCCTCCAAGCCAAGGGACTGGGGCCTCCTGTAGCACTTGCCTACCCCGAAGGGGTTTGCCAGCGCAGCAGTGTTGGCAGATCTCCTTAGTGCAGGTGGAGCGAACGCTGGCAAGGGAGCCCCGTCCGAACAGAACAAGCAAAACCAGTAAGAGGCCTCTCGCCAGTACAGCTCTGCGCTGGGGCTCTTGATGTGGTGGCTCTGCTGTTTGCCATCCATGCGCCCACACCAGCTTGTATCTGGCAAATCTTTGAGCATAGACAGTCCCCAGTTACTGCAGTTAGCTAGGGACTAATTAACACTGGAGCACCCATATTCCAAAGGCGGGGTCCATTGAAACCCAGCCCATCTGTTCATTGAGCTGTAGCTGTGGGAAGCATTGTTTCCTAATGCTTTACTATTGCATGCTCTGTTGGAGAAAAGAAGGCGTATTAAGCAAGCCCGTAAGTTGTGTGGGCGCAGTCAGGTCTTCACCTTCTCTTTGCATGTTCTAAGGAGCTTTAAAACCTACTGAAGCTGGTCGTGGTCTGCAAGGGCTCCAAGAGCTGAGGGTCCCAGCGAAGACTTCCAGCTCCTAAGCCTGCTCCATTTAGCTGGAAAGCGGTAGGGGAAGGTACCACCTACACCCTCATCAGGAGTGGAAATATTTGTGCACATTTTAAAATAAAGTGTGTACAGGTCAATAGTATCAAGGAAACAGATGTGTAGACAGACTTTTGGGAGTCGGTGGCATTTCCTGACCATACAGCGCTCTACTGGTAACACACTAACCGTGTCTTCTTCCTCAGACACCACCTGGGTGTTCCTCAAACACCAGTGCGCATTTTCAGAATAGATTTAAGAAACTGAAGGCAGATTTCTCCAGAAAAGACACCAGTCCAGCCTTGCGATAAACAGGCAGGTAATAGGTCTGTGCCATATCAGAACAATAGCGCGTCCAGATGTTTGGTGCCTGAGAAACTGAGCAGTGTCTAAAACTGCCCACTTAGAGTAAACCCTTACTGCTCTTCCTGTTCGAGGAAAGCCTCTCTAGGAAGTAGGTGTAATCTGTTGGTGTCTGGGGGAAGGGCTTTCTTTCATTTTTTGATCCATGGATTTTAGAAATGGGGATTAAATATTATACTTGATGACACTTGAATTGCCAGGGGATGAGAGCTGGGTTTAGACTGTTAGAAACAAAGCAAATGTTTTGCTGATCTCTGCTGAAAGAAGCTGTGGGAAGGGAACAGACCAGATGTCAGCCATACACTGGTACCAGTTTCTACGGATTCATGTAGGTCATTCCCAGCCGCGACTGCCAACGCCGGGGCCTGCGGCGGGGCTGCCGGTCTGCATCTGCTCCTTGTCTCGAGCTGCGCATGTTTGGCAGCAAGGCCACGCTCCTCCTGACCCTGTTTTTACAGCTTCTTGAGACGG
>NW_017728964.1:14441506-14443990 GCF_001723915.1 Gavialis gangeticus
ATGTCAGCCATACACTGGTACCAGTTTCTACGGATTCATGTAGGTCATTCCCAGCCGCGACTGCCAACGCCGGGGCCTGCGGCGGGGCTGCCGGTCTGCATCTGCTCCTTGTCTCGAGCTGCGCATGTTTGGCAGCAAGGCCACGCTCCTCCTGACCCTGTTTTTACAGCTGCTTGAGACGGGAGGGCTCCTGCTGATGTTTGGGGGGTGCTCCAGGGAAGCTCGGGGTTCTGTCTGGACCAAGCCAGTGGCAGGATTGGGACTTGTTTTGACATGTTCGATCCTTGCAGTCAAGGGATCTTCTGCATCCTCGCCACGGAGATACCTGCTGGGAGCCTCGGGAGAAGGAAGTCCTTGTGCGTCAGAGAGGAGGGGTTATGGAACATGGGGGGGAGGGGGGGAGCAGGCACGTCCCATGAGAGAGGCTTGGTGTGCCAGTAGCGTGACTCGCTCCCTCATCTGGGTGTAGATGAGTGTAATAATTGTATTGGTAGTGAATGATGCCCGCACGAGCTGTTACAGTGGGTTGCTGTAGCAGACCCCTTCCCACTTTAAGCCTGTTCCATTCAGGTTAAGGTTACAGTGGTCTGACTCGCTTGTCAAACAGACATTTGTGGTCAGATTGTAATCGCTGGTGTGCATGCCTGCAACAGCTGCCCCTCTCCTTTTCCCTGCTCTTAAAAAAAAAAAAAAAAAGGCACAGTTGCCCATTGCTCCAGGTGTACATGGACTTGGTAGAGTTGTCTTAAGAGGGGGGGCTCGGATGCCCAACAAGTAACGATTAACCCTTTGGTACTGTGTTGGGAAGAGGTGCTGAATTAGTGAAGTTGCTATGAAGGGTTCCTCTATATCTGCTAGACCTCTAAAGGTTAGTTTATGGATGAGCCTGGTAAGAGCTCATGAACAATATAAGATGAGTAGGGTCAAACAGTAGAGAACAGGATTAACATGGTATAAACTTGGTGCACTGGAGAAATGGACTGGGATCAACATGCAGAGCGAGTAACCAGAGAACAAAAAGCCTAACAAGTGGCTACAACTACTCAAGCAATCATTCTTGCATGTATTATTAAGGATGACAAATGAAGTGACTCAGCAGTACAACACTTTTTTTTTTTTTCCTTAAAAGAAGAAATATTATGTAAATCCTGTGAGGTAGTAATGCAGTGCCAAGCAGTCATTGGACAACTGCATTCAGATTACAGTAGACATCTGTCTGTCTTGCAAGACAATAGAATGATTGGGAGTGAGACATCGGCTTGCTGAACGTAGTCCTTGCTTGAAAATAAAGTGAAACTGGAGTGACCTTTCCAGGGCTTAAAAACCTGGACAGCGTAGGTCAGCGGTCACCAACCAGTGGATCGCGATCCATCGGTAGATCTCATAGTTTCTAGGGCCGGAAGGGACCTGAACAGATCATCAAGTCCGACCCCCTGCCCTGGGCAGGAACAAGTGCTGGGATCGTAATACCCCAGCCAGATGTCTATCCAACCTCCTCTTGAAGACCCCCAAGGTAGGGGAGAGCACCACCTCCCTTGGGAGCCCATTCCAGAGCCCGGCAGCCCTAACCGTAAAGTAATGCCTCCTGATATCAAGCCTGAACCTGCTCTCAAATCAATTTGTGGACGTTATTCCTTGTTATCCCAGGTGGTACCTGACTGGAGATCATCCTTTTGTCCATCTGTCAGGGCTTCGTTCCTAGACTGTCTGCCTGCCAGCCAGGGGCTTTCCTATATCTAATGGTCTGTTAGGGTTGAGCTCTGAGGAATACAGGGTTAGGGGAAAGCTAGGTAAAGTGAAAAAGGGGGCTGTGTACTTGAGCAGATCTATTAAGCGGTGTCTGTAGACCAGGGGTGGGCAAAATGCGGCCCGGGGGCCAGATGCGGCTCGCCAGGTCATTCTATCCAGCCTGTGGGGCCCCTAAAAAATTTAGAAAATTAATATTTTATCTGCCTCTGACTGCCTGTCATGCGGCCCTCGCTGGCTTGCCAAAACTCAGTAAGCGGCCCTCTGCCCAAAATAATTGCCCACCCCTGCTGTAAATGATGATGGGCTGTTTTTTTGGGGGGTTTTTTTGTTGTTTTGTTTTGTTTTTGTTTTTTTTCTTCTTGAAATAAAAGGTCAGCCAAAAGTCGAGCTGTATTGAGGGAAAATGAAAGAATCAAACCCCCAGTTGGTTGCATCCAGACAATACCAACAAAACTGGGAAACCGCACAGCCTGGTGTGTGTTGTTTTTAATCTGTTATCTTCCTTTACCATGTTTAATAATATAGATGCAGTCAGGAGTGAGACCTCTGTCTCTCCCCCTCCACCCTGCCCCCACATGGTTTTCCTTGCTCCCTTCTGTAATGTAGTTGTAGATCTAGATGTGCCCTCACATCACCTGTTAAATGTAGATATGTTGCTATGTCTGCACCAGTCTGGGAACACTTTAGGGTAAGGACTCATAGTTTCATAGTTTTCTAGGGTCGGAAGGGACCTGA
>NW_017728964.1:14444001-14446328 GCF_001723915.1 Gavialis gangeticus
GGAAGACTATGTCCACTGCTACCCCTGCATCTAATGACTCCTCTGTAAAGCACTCAGTAGAACTATAGGTGAGCCTTAATGTTGGAAAATTTTATGAATCCCATCCCATCTGCCAAGGAGGGGTGTGTAGGAGCTATCATTGTAGGGAATTGTGGCTATTTGAGCCCATTTACTAGGGATGCTGTAGGGTTAACAGTGTCCTTTCCTGCTTTTTTGATTTTTGTGGATAGTGTCACTCTTCTGCCTGTCATGAGGTCTATAAACTGGGCATCATCTTTGAGCCTCTCTCTCTGAGTCTTTGCATGCAGATGTGTATTGCAGACTTTCTTTTCTCCCCCCTAGGAAACAGTTGTAAAATGGTGTCTTTCTGAAGGATGCATGAGAACGTCCTACCCAGGCTTCCATCCTCTCGCTAGTGTCCTCTACATTGGTCTTGACCAATGCAAACTTGTCCCACGCTGAACCATTCGGAATACAGCTGCAAAGATGATCTTTCCAGCCCATTACTTCATCCATGTCACCCCTCTGTGTTTATTCCTCCATTGGCTCCCCACTCTCCATAATGCCAGGAAAGCTGCTTCAAGATCCTTGACCATCTTTCAATAGCAAATGGCAGATGATGGCCAAGGCAGAGAATTACCAGGGCTGTCCTCAGATTGGCCATGACACTAGCTTCTCTATCATTTGCTGAGTTTTCAAACCAGCACCTTTTTGGCTTTTTTCCCAAGCCATTTCTCATGCTTGGGAAGCGCCTCTCTCAAGCCTCTGTAAAGTTACCACCTCGCCCTCCGGACCGCTCTGTCAGACTTGGTTTTGCCTATGAAAGTCCTGCTCTGTGCTGTGACTTGCCGATCATAATGACGCGCGTGGTAGCTTTGCATAGCTTGAGGCCAGAAGGGCACATTAGATAATCTAGTCCAACCTCCTGTGTGTCACAGGCCCTTCACTTTTTTTTTTTATCCCAAGTGTCTGTATCAAGATCAAAGACTTTGGACCAAATATTTCAGTCCCCAGAACTAAAATATATTGTGCTACACGAGCAGATCATGGGAGATCAAGGTGTTGCCGGGGCTGGTGCCTTCAGTGGTGAGATGTCCAGGTGATCTAGCCAGCAGCCCACTTGTTTCTTGGATCTGGGTGGAGGGGGGTTATCCTCCCCCTCTCTCTGCCCAGTCAGTATGGTCTTGAGCATGTGGGCAAGGCACACAAGCCAGGCACCTAAGTAAGAGACTCTTCTGTGCCACCTCAGGACTGGGGTCTGCCCTGCTCTCTGTCATCTCCAGCCATCGCAAGCTCCTGCTTCAGAGAAAAGTAAGGAGGAAAGCATCTGGTCCTCACACATGCACACTGAAAACTCCTTCCTGATCCTCTACAGGCAACTTGGTGAAGCCTGAGACTTGACAAGAATCGCCTGGGTTCTCCTGCTTGTCTTGGAATGGAAGTGCTCGGAGGCCGGGGTCACCTCCTGAGAGCAGCGTTCATTGTCCTGCTCGGACACACTTTCTTCTGCAGATGCACTTTTCTTGTTAATGCCCTGACAGGCAGCCTGCTGAAGCCAGCAAACATCCCGTCTTCCTTCTGAATGTTTCTTTGGAGCTTACTGGAATCTCCCAAAAGAAGGAGTAGAAGCTTTTTATTTTTCTGCAGTATTTAATTGTTGGCTGGAAAATTGGGTGCAATTCTCCTTGAGCTCCTCGTGCAGATGGACTGCGTGAGCGATAGGGCTCTTCCGTTTTTGTGAATCGGGGTCTAATCTCTGTTATGCAGGTGTAAATCTGGAATAACCTCACTGACCTCAAGGGCATTACTGCTGACTTTCACCCAAGTAAATGAGGCTCTGCCCCTATGTGTGCATTCCCCCGAGTGGGAGCCTGTGTGGCACAATGTGATGCTGCTGTTGTCCCTGGGAAACGCACATGCATATGCACTCTGGCACACAGCACGTTGCCCCAGGTGGGGTAGGGGAGGCTGGGGCCAGCAGCCTTACCTGGGGTCTGGGAGGCCTCTGGGGGCTGCAGCCATGAGGATCCAGCAGCAGGGAGCCTGGCCAGCAGCTAGAAGGTGGCTCCAGGCAGCCAGGCTCTGATTTGCAAACTTAGTGTTTTTTAGACATAGGGATTTTTCTTGTGGGGGTGGGAGTGTTAATTGCGGGGGTTTCTTTGTCCCACTGATGGAACACACAGAACAGTAAAAAAACTACACGCTTTTTAAGCAAAACAGTAGGCAGCAACAGGAGATAAACACTACTCCATACCATGTCAGCAATTTGCAGAACTATGTACAGGTGTCAAATATACACGTAACACTCAGTACATAACAAGATTTTT
>NW_017728964.1:14451328-14453872 GCF_001723915.1 Gavialis gangeticus
CGGGTCTCTGGGTGTCAACTTCCCTCCCCGCTCGCCTGTGCTGCAAACTGGCAACGCAAAGAATGCCTGCGTGTGTGATGTGTGCGGCATCCTATACCGGACACGTGCACTCGTATGATGCCGTGTGTTGGGCAGCCTGCATTTTGGTAAAAGACCTGCAACCAAGTGGCTGGCCTCTGAAGGCACTGATCAATGCCAGGGTGTGCTGCAAAATGCATGTTTCTCCTGGATTGCTTCTGCCAAATTGGAAACGTTTTGGGCAAAAAGAATGAAACGTGTGGTGGAAAGAGAGAACTTGGCTCTTCATTGACTCTGCTCAGAAATGTCAAGAACTGAAGACTGTCTCTCATTTCTGGACTAATTTTGCAAATTTGACACCAAGAGCAATGAGGATAAAAACCTTGCTGACAAGCACAGACTAGAATTCTGCCTTGTATCGAGAGTTCTGGCTCTTCAACTTAAGCGGTCGTGTTACAGCCATGATAACCCAGGAAATATGGAAGAAGCAAGATTTTGTTGGTAATATCTTTTACTGGGCCAGTGGTAGAGATAGGAGAGGTGTTGGTATGCCCTTCCTCAGGGCTGGGAGCGAAGCAGATGCCACCTAAGCTAAATACCAGGTAGAAACAGTTTTTTTGTTTTTTTGGGGGTTTTTTTAAAGGGTAGGGCCCTTTAAAAAACAGGAGAGGACCTAAGAGAGACTGAGGGAGCTACAGACCAAATAAAGAACAGTTGAAATGGGTAAACCTAATTAACAAAGATAATTAAGAAAAGGCCAAACAAAACGAAGAGTTGTTCACACCTCTGCAGTACAACGAGGTGCCCGGAGGGAGTAGGTACATTTGTCTGTGATAAGTCTATTTCTCTAAGTATCCACAAAGAGAGCGCATCCAGGACTGATAACAGCAAGTGCTGTGGAAAATCTCACCCCGGCCTCATCGGTTATCGTCGGTCTGTAGCTGTTCAGTGGGTTACTGACAAAGCTGCGTAAGGGCTAGGAGTTCTTGCCTCCTAGGTCTGGTCCTTAACTGCAAGACGGACCTCCCTTTCTGCCTGCTGGCCGAAGCCTGGTGGGGCTCTTCTGCAGTTGATGTTAAGTGAAATGAACGGCTAGCTCAGCTGGGCGTCTCCTGTCTTTGGAGGCAAGTGCCCAGCCTACCGCCTGACTAGTGGGGGTTTTGCATCCCGAGTTGAGGTCTGATATGTGTAGGTAAAGACACAGCCATCGGTCTGCTCGGATCTCGGTTCAGGAGTGGGGCCTTGGGGCAGGATGGGGACTGCCTCTCTCCTGAAACTTCAGATGTGCAGGGCAGCTCTTTTATGTGTCCCATCCCCCCCCACCCCCACAGCCTCCATCTCTGGCAGTATCAGCAATGGAGGTCCTCAGGGCTCCCTGGGAACTGTTTGCTATTTGTACCTCCTCTGCTTCCCCCATCTGTTTGAGAGTGGAGAGGGCTCCTTTGTGGGTGAGAGTTCAGCTTTCTGCAGCATTACGCTTGATGCTGTCTCCTGTCTTCAAGGCCTGCTGCTCCAGTGCCACCAGTCTTCATGTTTGTGTAAACCCTGGCTGTTGCTTTGGTTTGCTCCTCAGCAGAATCGCTTGAGATGGAGGACGTGGTGATTGCAGGCATTGCAGGGCGGCTGCCCGAGTCGGAGAACTTGGAGGAGTTCTGGGAGAACTTGCTTGGTGGCATTGACATGGTCACAGATGACGATCGGAGGTGGAAGCGAGGTGAGCCCTGAGAACTGCTGCCCACAGGGCTTGCAGTCTGAGCTCCAGTGCCTAGAAGTGGGGAAAAGGGCCCTTACTGGCAGGGAAGGCCCAGCCTGAGGACTCGCATTTGCTTCTGATGCTCCAGTGTTTTTTGCTTTTATACAAATCCAACCCATGTCCACTTGGGTGTGGCCCATACTATACAGGGATGCCTCAGTTGACTCTATGGTGCCGCTTGACCACAGAGAGGCTATTTTAACTGTGCATCTCTGTCCTGGCTGTCCAGTGGTGACTTTCAGTGTAGCAATAAGAGTGACAAAACAGTTCAGTGGGTGTGAAATGGGATCTCCGTGGGTTTGGAGAGAAACAGGATGACAGCAATCCCTTGACTTGTCATACTTTCCTAGCTGTGTGGGTTATCCATTGAAAACCACTCTTTTCTCACTGAATGGGTTGGCACGTGCCAGCCACAATGCAGAGCTCATTTGCAGATGCGCAGAATCGCTTCAGTTTTTCTAACTGTCGACTAGCTGGCCCTGCTGTGACCAGCCAGCCGTGGTGATTCAGAGGCTACTTATTAACTTGGTGAAAGTTGCCAGACCAGAAGTTTCCTTTAGGCTAGGTATGTCAGCAGATGGATTCCATTTTGGAGAGCTTTTAGTTTCATCAAGGATCTTGTTATTGCAAATTGTAGCAGCAGAGTGCCAGGTGAGTGGGAAGGTACAGACGGCCTGTAACAGTGTGTGCTCCACTCTAGAAATAAGACTTGTCAGGCAGAGTAACCACAGCTGGCACAGGATTCCCGTTTTTTTTTTTTTTTTTTTTTTTTT
>NW_017728964.1:14453910-14462448 GCF_001723915.1 Gavialis gangeticus
GGAGGGAAACCCCAGCGTGGACAGGGTTCCCCTTTTTTTTTTTTTTTTTTTTTTTTTTACATCTTCTTATATGACAGTCCCTTACCTAATAATTGTTTTGTGCTTAAAGCTTTCTGTGATGAATTTTTTTCCCCCCTTCAGGACTTTATGGGCTACCCAGTAGAACTGGGAAACTGAAAGACCTCAGCAAATTTGATGCTTCCTTTTTTGGGACTCTGCCCAAACAAGTTGTTGCAATGGACCCTCAACTCCGCATACTTCTGGAGGTCTCTTATGAAGCCATACTGGATGGAGGTAAGCCCCTCAATACGTAGAACTGGACATTTAATGCTTGTGTGAAGTTCTTCAGCTGAGTCTTGCACTTGTAAAATGAGAAGTCTGCTATAGACTTCCAGAATCCCATCTAATGAGTTGGCTCTGGCTGCCTATCAAGTCCAGAGAAATGGCTTGGAGTTGGATTCTGCATCCCTGATTCCAGAAGAAGAATCTGTTGGAGGTTCCCTTGGTCTGTGGAACCTGTGTAGATGTCTTTTGAAATGCTGGCACCCATCTTCAGACCTTAAAGACCATTTCCCTTGCCACTGATTTAGTACTTGTAGCCTATTCCCCCTGCCACACACACACTTCTAGTTTTCTCTACCTGTCTTTGCAACCACATGAGAGCTGCACCCCTTTCACACCAGTTTCTGCACGCTCTAGAGTCTGGGGTCCTTTTTATTAACTTGGGCTCTAACTTGACTACTCCACAGCATGGATACAGCTGAAACTTGGTTGCAGGAGTTTGGGGTCTCAGTCCTCCAATGCTTCCTTGCATGCCTTGAGAGTGAGGGACATAGGGACTGCATTTTTCTGTCCTCTGTTCCACCCCCACCCCCCATCCTTTTCTGCATTCAAGTTTACCTACTGGGTTGGTATTTGCCCAATGCAACTTGCACTGTTTCTAACCAATGCTCAAAGTGCTGGACTGAATGGAGAAGCACGCTACTGTCTGGCCAGAAACTTATACAAAAGCTCCAGTGTGAGACGGTAAGGCTCGGGATTTGGGAGAAATATTCTTGTTGAGGAGATAATTCATGATACTTCTCCAGGAAGGGGAGGGCAGGGGATTAAGTGTTGGTAAATAAGAGCAGGGAGAGAAACATGGGTTCCATAATTATGGAGCAGCTACAAGATCTCTGGTGCCAAATGAGATGAATCATTCATCCTTCACTTAGTGTTTGCACCTGGTGTGTGATCTGTTCTCAGGTATCAATCCAGCCTCCCTTCGTGGCTCAAACGTGGGTGTGTGGATGGGTATGAGTGGGGCTGAAGCATCTGAAGTGCTTAGCCAAGACCCCGAGACAATGGTGGGGTACAGCATGATTGGCAGCCAGCGTGCCATGTTTGCCAACAGATTGTCCTACTTCTACGACTTCAAAGGTGAGTGTTCTGGGCCTTGGGGTGTCATTCGTCAGCTGCACTGCGGGGGTCGGGGACAGCAATACCTCCAGGAGGTGGTGGGTGTTTGGATAGAGATGGGAGATCTTTCTCCATCCTCGATAGGAGGGCACTGCATAAACGCAGGGGAGGAGGCAGGTGAGAAGTGGAGAACGTGGCATGACTGGGTCACCAGGCTTGACATGCAGGCAGGTTTTGGGGTAGGGGATTGTGGCACTTCTGAGAGGCTTCATGGCCTCGGGTGGTTGGGCAGAGGGAAGGGGATGAAGAGGAGATGGAAATGGGGTGAAGCTGATGGGAAGAGCTGGTGTGGGCTGGAAGGTGGAGAAGGAGGGGACCCTGTGAAGAGCAGCTGAGCAGGAAGGTCCTGGGCAAATCCTGGGAGAGGAGGCTGTGGCAGCGGTAAGTTCTGGGCAAGGATGAAGGTTAGGAGCCAGGGGACTGCAGCATAAGGGATGGGAGTCCTTGAGGGGCTGAATGCCCTGTGTTTAGTGAAAGGCAATCTGTAGCAGGAGCCAAGATGGAAGAGGCAGGCTTGGCCAAGGTGCATGATCCTAGCCCTAGCAGGTGGAGGGGGCAATGTCCCCCCTTTCTGTGTCTCAGTCCCAAACTGTTATTGCCTCTTCTTCCACTGTGTGGTCTTCCACAACAACCCCCAGTGGCAGCAGAAAAGGGAGAGGCCTGATGGCAGCTCTAGGCAGACAATGGGGCAAAATGATTGGCGACTTGGCTGTTGTTTGTTTGCTTATTAGGTTTTTTTTTTCCTCCTTGCTCCTTCAGGACCCAGCATGTCTGTTGACACAGCATGTTCCTCAAGCCTCCTTGCCCTGGAAATTGCTTACAAAGCAATTTCACACGGACAGTGTGATACAGCTCTTGTAGGAGGATCCAGCATCATGCTGAAACCCAACACATCTTTGCAGTTTATGAAGCTGGGGATGCTTTCCCCTGACGGTGCCTGCAAGGCCTTTGATGCTTCAGGTGAGAGTTTAGTACCAAGTTGTCACATTCTGTGGGAGGCATCCAGTGCTGCTGCTTCTTCATACAAAGAGTGAGAGCAAGGGCATGAAGGCTGGGGCTTTACTTTGTCCAAGTGCTGGAGCTTCCACGGGCTGCGTGCCCAGCAGAACCCAAAGCTGAAACCACGGGGAAAGACAAAGTGCTCCAGAGAAGAGAAATTGTTCCTAAAGCAGTTCGATTCCACAGGCCTCTCGTTCATTCTCTGAAGAATAATGTAACTGAATTCATCTCTCGCTCCATTTGACGTGTCTAGTATTCCTTACAGCTCTCCAGGAAGGTGGCAATGGCACTTGTACATTGCTGTCTGGTGCCATTTGGAGCCTTTCAATTCTCACTGCTTTTATTTCATTCTTCCCTCGTCCCTAGGAAATGGATATTGCCGCTCTGAAGCTGTCGTTGTGGTTTTGTTAACCAAGAAATCCATGGCCAAACGGATTTATGCCACAGTAGTCAATGCTGGGTCTAACACTGATGGTTTTAAGGAACAAGGTGAGTTTTTTTTGAACCTCAGGGAGCAATGCTCCGCATCTCCAGCTCTCTTTAAGAGGTTCTTTTCTTCAGGGCAGGGAATGGGGGATCCTGTTGCCCACTATGACCAAGCAGAGACTTCAGGATCTCCTTAAGTGACTTGGTGAAGAGGCAAGGAGTGGTGTGTGATTGTTGTCCTGCTGTCAGAATTGAAGCACAGGGGAGCATCCACCTGAGCTGCTCTACTCTCCTCACTTCATCCTGAGAAGTCAAGCTGTCCAGGCCTTGTCACAGTAGGGGAGGAGATGCCTGGGAAGTTGCATGGGTCCTGCTCGTTAGCTGCGGAAAGAGAGGGAACTCTGTTTCTTAGATGCACGTGCCAATCTAGGGATTTATCTATCTTCCACGTCCCCTTTCGCAAGGGCTTGTCAAGCTGCTGTGCTCTGAAGGTGGAAGACGCACACGGGTGCTTCCTGAGGAGACTGAGTTGTCCTCAGTAGTGATGAGGCTGCTGATGTTCTGCCTCAGATGGGAGTGGGTAACCAATGGTGGGGTTTTCTGTTTGTGTTTTGTCCCAGGTCTAACATTTCCTTCTGGAAAAATGCATCAGCAGTTGCTCAGCTCTCTGTATACAGAGTCTGGGATTCTGCCTGAAGAGGTGGAGTATGTAGAAGCTCATGGCACAGGCACCAAGGTGGGTGTAACCTCTGCAAGCCTTCTCACTCTCGCTCTTGCTTTTCTTTCCTGTCCTGTCTCTCTCTTTGCCTCTGTTTCACACCCATCAGTCCTTTCTTTCAGATTAGAAAGAACTTGATTGCCCATTTCTGCCTGTTGCTGGAGCACCTGCCCCTTCATCTCCTTTTACCACCTGCAATTTTATCTAAAAGACCTTGCCGGGAATGTGAGACTGGGGTGGTTCTGCTACTGGGGTGTTCTGCGTGGTCAGCATAAAACTGCTGTGTGATTTCTTCTTTTTTCTTCCCCTGCCAGGCTGGGGATCCACAAGAGGTGAATGCCATCGCAAAAGTCTTGTGTCAAGGTAGACGAGAGCCGTTGTTGGTTGGATCCACTAAATCCAACATGGGTCACCCCGAACCTGCTTCTGGGCTTGCTGCATTACTCAAGGTAACACACTGGCATAGAACCAACCTACTAGGTAGGCCTGGGGCTACTGGTGCTGCCCCGGCCTCGGCTGTCAGCATCCACCCGGGCTCTGAATGCTCTGTGTCAAAGGGGAGGCACAGTTTCGGGGCCCCTGGGTCTGTCTTCCTTGGTCTGGATTCTGAGGAAACTTGAATCGCACTCAAAAGCAGGGCATATGGAATGGACCCGTGACCCCACTGCATTTCTTAATGGTGACTGATATCAAAATTGCCATCTGCTGCCATAAGTCTTCCCGTTGGTACAAAGCTGCTTTTGGGTGCAGTACCTGGGGCGCTGAAGGTTCCCAAAGTTTGGGACACCAGGTCACCTAGGAAGGGTGGGATGCAGGCCTGAGCTCTTGGTGTTAAAGCAGCTGGAACCCTTGGCAGTGGATAAAGGATGTGTCTTTCCTTCCCTTTTAACAGGGGAAGGGGTTAGGTAACTTACTTTTGAGACGTGGGTGCAGATTTGAACTTGCTGCCCTACAGCCAGCCTTAATATCTAATGTGGCATCCAATGCTGATCAGTTAAATGTTGCTACACAGCAGAGGGCTAGTTTTCACCATGAAGCCCACTCATGACAACTCTGTTGCCATGTATGCAGAAGCAGCAGGAAGTCTCCAAGCCAATGTTTCTGGCCAAGGGAGATGCACCCCCCTCAGGGCTTGTGCTCAGGTCGCACTGGGAAAGCTTCCTTTGCAGATATGATACCTGAAAACTGCCCAGTTCCCTCTAGATGAAAACGGGCATGCTAGATGACGTGACAGACACTCTGCAGTACAGGAAGTGTCTGGAATTGTGGACGATCTGGGCCTGCTCCCACCACCTTGTGTGTCACTGCTGTTGCATGGTTGTTCCACATTGCTCCTGCCTTGTCTTGTGGTCTGGCCTCCTGCAGTTTGTCTAGAAACAGCTGGGGAACCATGACTAGCATCCTCCTACCAGCTCTGCTCTGGTATGGAGTTGCTTTTTCCTCCCTGTGCCTTAGCTTTTACTATCCTTGGGAATGATACCCAGCTGCTAAGCGCTGTGGTATCTGACCTAGTGACAGAGGAAGCTGTTGAAATTCAACTGCTAAGAAGTACCCTGTGTCTTGGGTCCTATGCCGAACAAAACCAACAAGCATCTGGCAAAACAAGGGATCTAAAGCCTGGACTATGCTGTTGTCTTTCAGGTGATTCTCTCTCTGGAAAATGGGGTGTGGGCTCCAAACCTGCATTACAACACCCCAAACCCAGACATTCCTGCCTTACAAGATGGCAGCTTACAGGTGGTCTGTAAGCCAACCCCAGTGAAAGGTGGCCTAGTCGGTATCAATTCTTTTGGCTTTGGTGGTTCCAATGTCCATGTCATCCTGAGGCCACATGACAAGAAGAAGTCCCAGCCTCTGGAGGCACGTCGTTTGCCACGACTGCTCCAAGTCTTTGGCAGGACACAAGAAGCCGTGGAGAAGCTACTGGACCGGAGCAAGAGACTGGGGGAAGATGACTCATTTGTGAGCCTACTCAATGATTTGTCCACAATCCCTGCTTCCTCTATGCCGTACCGGGGCTACAGGCTCGTTGGCAGTGAGAGCGATGTGAAAGAGGTGCAGCAAATCCAGGCATCGGGGAGGCCCCTCTGGTACATCTGCACAGGTAACTTTTTTGGGGGGGGGAAGGGTGTCAAGGTTTGCTGGCTTCTGCGCAGCCAGGCTCTCGGTAGTTATTGATGCCACATTTTGTTCCTCATTCCGCTTGCATGTACAGTCTGGGGGTTGCCACGTGGCAAGGGAGGCTATTCAAGATCCACTGTTTGTGACCAGCTCTGCTGGAAGTCCCCTCTTCAGTGCTGTTTGCTTCCCTGTGGTAGCAAGACCAAGGAGGAGCAGAGCCTTGTTCCATGAGGACTGGAAGCCAAGCATCTGAGACGGGGCTCCCATGCTTTCCTGGTCCACTCTGAAGTGGAGCAAGAATCAGGCTCTTGTTGCTCTTCCTGCAGGCATGGGCACGCAGTGGGCAGGGATGGGCAGGAGCCTGATGCAGCTGGAGCTGTTCCGACAGTCCATCTTGCGCTCGGATGAGATCCTGAAGGGCACTGGGCTGAAGGTCTCTGACATCATTCTGCATGGTGACGAGAGCATGTTTGATGATGCTATCTGCTCGTTTGTTGCAGTCTCTGCGGTTCAGGTAAGACGGGGAGCTGGGGCTCTTTACTAGCATTGCTCTGCAGGAGCAAAGTGCCAGTGTCGGTATAGCCTTATTGCGTCGTTCCTCCAGAAGTAGGCAGCCAGCTTTCATCCTGCCCTCTGCATTGCATGGTTCAGAGGCCTGCTGCGCACATGCATGCTGTTTGCATGTTTTTGGGGCTTGTCTACACTGCAAAGTTTAATGTGCATTAATTCTTTTTATTGTGGGTTAGTGAAGCTGGGTCAAAGCTTTGTGTAGATGTTGGTAGTACAAGTGTTAAAGTGGCCTTACTCCAACTTTCATAGTAAACTGTCTCCTAAATGCCGCTCAAGTGCTAAATGAGTGTCCACACAGTTTTAATGTAGTGTAGTGACTCATGCTTTTATGTAATTTGGATGAATTTCTTTGCATGTCACAATGTGGATAAGTATTTAGTTTTAGTGATCACCTGCTGCAGTAGAAATGAGGGAACAATGAAAAGGATTGAAGAAAACTGGGAGTGTGGCAGAAGGTCATGCTTGCACTTCTCCAAGATTTGAAGGCCAGAGCTCTGTTGGGGGGAGGGGAGGGGGGAAGCAGCAGCAAGAAGGCGGAAGAAATGGTGCAGGGAAGCCCAGATAGCAGCGTGAAGGTGCCCCCCATAGGTACAGCTCTGGTTGGGGTGGCCTGGAATAGAGCCCCCTGCTCTGTCTCGTAGGTGGCACAGATCGACATGTTGAAGTCTATGGGCCTCCAGCCCGATGGGATCATCGGGCACTCGGTGGGAGAGGTGGCCTGTGGCTATGCTGACGACTCCTTCAGTCACGAAGAAGCCATTCTCTCTGCCTATTGGAGGGGACGGTGTGTCAAAGAGGCAAATCTACCCCGAGGAAAGATGGCTGCTGTTGGTGAGTGACCTAAGGCACGCTCTTCCCCTCATGAGGTTGGGCTGCTCTTTGCTGCAACTGGCCTAATTTGTGCTGAGTTGGAGAGGTAACAAATTTTGGGCTGCTTGACCTAGCAGTAGAGTAGGTGGAGGAGGCAGATGGAGATAGGGCTTCGTGTTCATGACTTGAGTAATTTTTCTCAGTTGCAACTTCTGACGCTGCATTTCCCTATTCCTTGTCAGAAAAGCATTAGGAAGCCTTAAATGTTATAATGAAAATGTAACCTGCCAGCCAGAATGCTCTCTGACTCCTTTGAAAGGAGGTTGGGAGCTTAGAGCTGGATACCTGGGGGGGGCCTTGTCTCGGAGATGAAGAAAGAAGCAGAAAAGATTGGGGCAGCTCTTGGAAAAAGGACAGACTTTACTCAAACATGAGTATATTGAGAGAGCAAACAAAATGAGCCAGGAAATCAAAATGTAATAAATTTTAAAACCAGGAAGGGGAAGTAGTTTTACACAACAGGTCTGTGCATTAATCTGAGGCCAGGAGCCAAAAACCGCCCCCCAAAATTAACTGTCTATACTGATAACAGATGAATTGTATTTTAAGTAGTACAAATCCTGCTTGCTAATGGGCATGACCCAGCCCTAACAGATGGGGGGGGCTGGGAAGATGATTGCCTGCCTGTATAAGCTAAGCTCTCGCCACCCCTTTCCCAGAAGAGGGTGCCGGCCTGGCGCCAGCCCGGTCTGACGTGCTGGGCTGGTGCAGTCTGCACGTTGCGTGTTCTGGTGTATTTTCTACTCTTTGGTGCCTGCTGTTTCATGAGCGTGTTATTGGAGAGAGACCCTGCAGTCTGTCTCGTGGCTACCACCTGCTATGGGTCCGCGCAGGCGGGCAGGGGGTTAGAGCAGTTGCGCTTCGCGTGTTCCAGATATTTCCGGGGGGAACGTGAGGAAGTGCGCCACCTGAGTTAGCCCTATCTCAAGCTTGTTAGGAAGGACATGACAATCATCCATTTAGCACAGATCCTGTCTGTGAGCAGTAGCTGTATTACTTATAGTGCATCTTTCATGACCTGCTGTTGGTTTCATGTTGTGTTGTTTTGTTTTTTTTCTACTGGCTTTTGTCACTGAAAGATCAGCTGGCCAAGTGTTCCTCTCACCAGACAAGGTCAAATCCCTGGCAGCTTCAGTGAAGTTGCTACATTGTTACAGGGATTGTAAATGAGAACAGGACTTGCCCCTCTTCCCAGTTGAGAAGGACTCTTCTAGCTCAGGGCAAGACTTTAACACCGAAAAATGCAAGGTTCTCCACCTTGGGAGGAAAAACCTGCAGCATCCTTATAGGCTCGGCAGTGCCAGGCTGGCTAGCACTATGGATGAAAAGGACTTGGGGGTCATGACTGACCACAAGATGAACATGAGCCTTCAATG
>NW_017728964.1:14462821-14463351 GCF_001723915.1 Gavialis gangeticus
GGTGACCACCGGTATCTGGGAGAACATTTGTTCACCAGAGCGCCCCAAGGGATGACGAGGCCCAGCAGTCATAAACTGCTGCCAAACCGTTGGGGGCTCAGACAGTGAAGAAATTCTTCCTTATGTCCAAGGTGTGGAACAGCCTGCCATTGGGGGTTTCATAGTTTTCGTAGATTAAGTGTCGGAAGGAACCTAGTAGATCTTCTAGCCCGACCCCCCGCCAGGGCGGGAGAACAACAAAAAAACCCCAAAAAGAGAAACGGGACTCAAATGAGTCTAGCCAGGTAGGCATCCAGCCTCTTCTTAAAGACCCACTTCCAGGTCCGCAGGAACCCCCCACCCCAGGAGGCACCAGTTGCCAGGGGTGGGGGGTTCCTGCGGACCTGGAAGTGGACTGGGAGTTCCCCAGCCTGTAGGTATGGTGCTGGTTCTTCCTTGCTGCAGGCCTTTGCCACCTTGCGCTGGATGGTGAATCCCAGCAGGCGATGATCACTGCCGCCCAGGTGGTCGAGCACCCGCAGCCCCCTCAC
>NW_017728964.1:14468351-14471686 GCF_001723915.1 Gavialis gangeticus
CTCTTTCTGCCTCCGTGCTCTCAAGTAGGGAGTTCCCCATTGTGTAAGTGTGCTGCTGGTTCCTACTGCCCAAGTGCAGCACCCTGCACTTGTCCGTATTGAAACGCATCCTGTTCCTGTTAGCCCACCCCTGTAACCTATCCAGATCCCTCTGCAATCTCTCCCTCCCTGCTAGTGTGCTCACCTCCCCCCAAATTTTGGTGTCATCAGCAAATTTAAACAGGTTACTTTCCACCCCATCATCCAGATCGCTGATGAAGAAATTGAACAGCGCAGGCCCCAGGGTGGTTCAAGCACCTACACTGAACACTTTCAAGAGAAATTTGGATACTTATCTTGCTGGGATCCCATGACCCCAGCTGACTTCCTGCCCCTGGGGCGGGGGGCTGGACTCGATGATCTTCCGAGGTCCCTTCCAGCCCAAACGTCTCTGAAATTTTCTTTCAACAAGTTTGTTTTTTAAATGACTTGAGGCACAGACACTCACGCTGCCATCAGCCGGATTTTGCAGTCAGGGTTTGAATTTGAACTTCATGCCGTCCCTCCCTTTTAATATCTCAGAATCTGACCTCTGGTGGGATCCATTGGGCTTTCGAGACATCACACGGCTCACTCTGACTTGGGTATTAGTGGAGAGGGCTGTTGTGGACTTGTCAACCCCAGAATTTTGGAATGAAGTTTCTTCTTCCTGGTAGTCCCTGTCATGCCGCTGACCGCCGTAGTATCAGTGCACATCATAATACCCTTGGGTAAAGAGCGTACACAATTCCTTGGCAGGACCTTGTCCTAGAATCTCAGGCCCAGCAGGTGACTGGCAGCAAGAATCCCTGCAGTGAGGAGCTTGGGCCTCCCCTCTCACACCATGTCTTTGGAGAACCAGCTGTCCTTTTTGTCATGGGCTGCTGCTTAACTTGTACCTGGAGCACTTGCACGCCATTCTGAGCATCTTTCCTCTGCAGGTCTGTCATGGAAGGAATGTAAGATCCGCTGCCCTCCAGGCGTGGTGCCTGCCTGTCACAACGCTGAGGACACTGTCACTATCTCGGGGCCAGAGGTGAGCAAAGATCTAACGTACAGTGGTCAACCCTCCTAAGAAAAGTCCTTATTTTCCTATGGTGATCAGCTGGGACTCTCTGGGCATTTCTACATGTGCTCCGGTGGGGTGGGGTCATGCTTTAATTAGAGTGGCTCCAAGAGTTGCTCTAATGAAAGCACCTGGAGTTTTGCACATATCAGTGTTTCCACACTGAAAAATGGCAGTGGGGGGTGCTTTTAAATCTCATTCAACAAGCGTTAAATTAGTTAAAGCACCCCTGCCACCATTTTTCAGCATGGGGATGCTGATGCATGTGACACTGGAGCGTGTTAAATCGAGTCTGCTCTGACATGCTGTAATTACAACGTGTAGCAAGGCTGCTCTGACATGTATAGGTGCTGTTATGGGGGAGCCTTTGTTGCTGGCACTGCACTGGGTTGACCCCTAGGTGCATAAGAAGGGAGATCAGGCTAAGTCAGCATGGTGGGATGGACTTTGGCATTCATCTGAATATGAACACTTGAGAGGCCTTTCAGAGTGGCTGATCAAACTGCATTGCAGTTGCAGGGCTGTGGAGCGGCCATCAAGTGAACAGGGTTTGCTCTGTCTCCTTCCCTAGGCCACCATGAATGAGTTTCTAGCCACCCTGAAGAAGGAAGGTGTGTTCGCTAAGGAAGTGCGCAGTGTCGGGGTCGCATTTCATTCGTATTTCATGGAGGCGCTTGCCCCAATGTTGCTTAGTGTCCTGCGGAAGGTAATGTCCTGGGTGTCTTGTGCCACCAAAGCTGCCAGTCGCGGGGAATGGCCGTGCTTTGTCCAGCATCCAGGGGGAAGGAGGGTCCTGTAGATGTCTGTGGAAGGGGCAGCTGGAAGGTCTGTGCCTCCTGGCAGATCGGCGGGGTGGGGGGGCTGAGTTCACAGGCAGAACGTGCTACAGTGCTGTTTGCTTTCCTGCAAACTAATGTTTTGGGGCTTGGTTCCCGGAGGGTCCTTGTCTTCCGTGACATCTGTTTCTTGGCCTGTTCACAGATCATTCCAAACCCAAAGCCTCGCTCAGCTCGTTGGATCAGTACATCCATCCCTGAGGCCCAGTGGGACAGTGAGCTGGCGCGCTACTCCTCCGCGGAGTATCATGTCAACAACCTGAGGAGCCCTGTGCTATTCCAGGAGGGTCTGCAGCACGTTCCGGAGAACGCAGTGGTGGTGGAGATCGCGCCCCATGCCCTGCTGCAGGTACTTTGCTTGGTGATTTTGGTATTGCGGTGCCACTGCAGGAAGATGCTGAGATGGGGGCGGGGAGGAGGACGTGTTGTTCCTAAGAAACTTGCTTGTTCTAGCAAGTTTGAGAGGTGCTTTTATTTTACATCCCCGGTCCTTCCCCACCCCATCCTCTCTAGTCCTCCTGATTTAGCACACAAAACAAACCTGCCCTGACACGCTGCTAACAACTTCCCCACCTACGCAGTCTCCTCATCCCCATTGCTCTCTGAAATGGCCGGCAGTACATGAAGACAGTTGAAGCACAGTTGGCTCCGCTACGGGATGAGGCAGTCGAACCTGGAGGCGTGTAGATGATCTCTTGCTGTGTGTGGGCAGACAGCGGGAGGGAGGAGAGTGCAAAGCCTTGCTGCCTCTGGGCAGCGATCTCGTCCGGCTGCTTTAGGCTAAATCGACTCATGCTGGGTGGTACTTGCCAGGGTACTGCTGGCAGCAGTCTTTTTCTGGTAATGGGGCCATATGAAGATGTAGGCAGGAGAAGTCTTTTTAGAGCTGCAGTTGCTGCCTGTCTGATGCCACTGTCCTTGCCACTGATTTCCCTGTAGTCTTTTGTTTTTTTTTTAAAAGGAAGGTTTAAAAAAAAAAAGAGGAGAAAAATCAGTGCCAACTGTTTTCGTCATTTTTCACTTCCAAAGCTTCGGAGCAATCCAAGTAGGCAACTGTGGGTGTTCAGTGACGATGCAATGCAGCATTAACGTAACTCGGAATAATCCTCTGTGTGCTTATGCAATGTTGCATCTTCCCAAGCTGTGTACAAATGATGGCTAATTAAGCCTTGCAACATGCGTGAGAGGGAGGAAGATCAGTATTGTTGTTTTATTGGTGGGGAAGATGAAGTGCAGAGGCTGAAGCCAGTTCCCAAAATGAATGGTACACTCCAAAGGGTATTTGAACACTCAGCCTAAGGGAAACCTTCTTCTCAGTCACTGCTTTGCAGGGCTACGAGGGCTGTCTTTACAAGAGTGACTCTCTTGTGCAAAGAATAATTGAGACCCTTTGGGGGGGGGGGGGCCCTCCCAAC
>NW_017728964.1:14471861-14479669 GCF_001723915.1 Gavialis gangeticus
TTTACTGTAGAAAGAAGGCAGTTCCCTAAAACCTGCACCATCCTGCCTTTGATGAAGAGAGAGCACAAAAACAACTTAGCGTTCTTCCTGACGCACATTGGAAAGATCCACTTGACTGGGTATGGTGTCTGGGGACAGGAAAGAGGGTGGTTAGTGTGGAGAACGGCGAGATCCATCTCCAGTGATGCCCTTGACTGAGAAATGCCTCTTGGCTTCTCTTTTGCACAGCAACACACTTTGGCATGTATAGGAGGCTGTGTCTGACCCAAAGCAGTGGAATCCCTTGGGTGGGGGAGAGGCAGGTTTGTCACAAACTCCTGGAACAGGAGACCAGCTTGGTAACCCACGAGTGCATGGACTATTGTGGCTTTTAGCACTGAGTATTGGTGTTTGGTTTTAATACCTGTGGCTCACAAAGGTCTCAGGGATGTTTCTGGCTGACAGATGCTCATGATGTGGAGTCAGTGCTGCTGGGGGAAAGGCCGACGGGTGTGCGCCTGTGGGGGAGGCTCAAGAGGATGATCTTGCCATTTTTGCAGTGTAATCTGAATCTCATTTAATCCTCTGAGCAGCAAGGGGTCCTGATTGGTAGAGCCCTGCAGCTATTAAGTGGATCCCTCCTTGCTCCATTTGTGATTTTTTTTAATGATCTTCTTCCTCCCCCTTGCTTGCACCCTCAGTGCTCACACACTCTGTGGGCACAAGCCTCAGCATCATGGCAGCACAAGTTTGTCTTCCCCAAAACCAGGCCAAATCTCAAATGAGAAATCGGGTTTCTCTGACCCCATGACCTTTTTGTATTTGCTTGGCTAGGCTATCCTGAAGAGAAGCTTGAAACCAACCTGCACCATCCTGCCTTTGATGAAGAGAGAGCACAGAAACAACTTGGAGTTCTTCCTGACACACATTGGAAAGATCCACTTGACTGGGTATGGTGTCTGGGGACAGGAAAGAGGGTGGTTAGTATGGAGAACGGCGAGATCCATCTCCAGTGATGCCCTTGACTGAGAACTGCCTCTTGGCTTCTCTTTTGCACAGCAACACATTTTGGCGTGGATAGGAGGCTGTGTCTGACCCAAAGCAGTGGAATCCCTTGGGTGGGAGAGAGGCGGGTTTGTTACAAACTCCTGGAACAGGAGACCAGCTTAGTAACCCATGAGTGCATGGACTATTGTGGCTTTTAGCACTGAGGATCAAGACCAAAATCTCAACTATCCTAACTTCTTATTTTTTCCAGAATAAATGTTCAGTCAAATAAGCTGTTCCCACCTGTTGAATATCCTGTGCCAGTAGGAACCCCACTCATCTCTCCCCACATCTTGTGGGATCACAGTGAGACCTGGTACTACCCAAAAGCCGAAGAATTTCCATCTGGCTCTGCAGGCTCTTCATCTGCTTCGGTGTACAATATTGGTGTGTACCTGCTGCTTCTGCTTTGCTTCCTCTCATTCATAAATCAGGAGCCCAAAGTCTAAGTAGAACCCCAAAATCCTGTTCTGAGGAGCAGTTCTGAAGCTTCATGTGGTTGGAACAGCTCTGGGGGCTGGGGTAAAAGGCTTTGCATGAAAGAGAAAGTGGTAGCAGCATTGAGAATTTTTTTTCCTCTTTTGTCTCCCACCCCTGCCTTGGGAGGGGGAAGGGTGGTGGTAGGAGAAACATCTTTATTCCAGAGCATTTCTGCTAAGAAGTTACAAAAGCTTTTTGTTGTTTCCTGTGTAATGGGTAGATGTGAACCCAGAGTCTCCTGACCATTACTTGATTGGTCACTGCGTTGATGGCAGAGTCCTCTACCCAGCCACTGGATACCTGGTGCTAGCCTGGCGAACCCTGGCACGGTCTCTGGGAGCTGTCATGGAACAAATGCCTGTCATGTTTGAGGATGTTGTGATCCACCAAGCAACCATCCTACCCAAGAAAGGTGAGAGGGGGATGAGCCTTGGTCCACATAGTAAAGTTGGGGAAAGACTGGTGGAAGGAGAGAGCGCAAGGCAGCAGGAAAGGGGGTGAAGATGTCATGCTCCTGGTCTCATAATGCATCTACAAGTAGGATGGGACATGTCCTGCTTTGTTCTATGGTGTGCAGGTGGGAAGAAGAGGGTGTGAAAGATGGGAGGTGCTGGGAATTTGGAGTGACAGGGAGCGGATGCCCCCTGGTCCCAGGAAGACCCTGCCCCACCTTCTGTCCTCCATGCAGCGATCTCTGCCTGTGTTGCAGGTTCTGTGCAGCTGGAGGTGAGACTCATGCCTGCTTCCCACAGCTTTGAAGTGTCAGAAAATGGAAACCTGAGTGTCAGTGGTAAGTAGACAACTCTGCGTGGCCTCCTGGGAATCCAATGCCATGCCTCTGCGTGCTGATGGCTCATGTTCTCTCTTGTGCCTGCTAGGGAAAGTTTACCTTTTGGAAGACACTGCTCTGAATAACTTTCATAATGAGCAAGCTGATTCTGATGCCCAGCCAGATGCAAGCTCCAGCCACCCCCTCTCCAAGACAGACATTTACACAGAGCTGCATCTACGTGGGTACAACTATGGGCCAACGTTCCAGGGGCTCCTCGAATGCAGCAGTGCAGGTGCGTCTCTTCTGAAGATGATGAAGGGGTTGGTCATTATGCCTGCTGACTTGTGCATGATATGCTAGTCAGGTGCACATAGCCACTGTGAAGCATCCACCCAGGTTGCATGGCTGAGGCCTACCTGCCTTGAGGCTTGGCAGCAGGGTCCTGTGCACAGGACGGATGCAGAAGATCCCTGTTGTGGCATTGGGTAGAGTGCACCTGGGCAATGCCAATTGTGCTGTCAGCCCTCTGGCAGCAGAGCCAGCCTTTTCCCTTCCCTCCCTCTGTGGGGTGCACACACTGACAGGGCTGCTTCTCTTTCCTAGGGAGCTGGGGCAAGCTCCTGTGGAATGGGAACTGGGTGACGTTCCTCGACACCATGCTGCACGTGACCGTCCTGGGCTATCCTGGGCGCAACCTGCGCCTACCCACACGCATCCGCTCAGTGTGCGTTGACCCCGTGCTGCACCTGAAGCAAGTGCAGACGTACAAGGATGACAAACAAGGTAACAGTCTCTCCCATGGTCAGGATTCTCCTGGCTGCTTTTGTGAAATTCCAGATGCTGAAAAGCAGCTACATCTTCCTGACGTAAAGCAGGCCCAGGGGCCTCTGGGCTGGCAGGTCATTGTGCTCCTACTTTGCCCACTGACACCACACTGGCTGTCTGGCCACCGGCAGCATAGCAGAGCCTCTTCTTGTGAAGCTTCCAGCAGCATCTGCATGTTCTCCTCTTGTCTTGCAGGTTTTGATGTGTTCTATGACCACTGTGTTGGCAGCATCAGGTCAGGAGGTGTGCAGGTTACTGGGCTCCACAGCTCTATAGCACCCCGCAGGCAGCAGGAACAGAGTTCTCCACTCCTAGAGAAGTTCTGCTTTGTGCCTTATGTTGAGATGGATTGTCTGTCTTCTGATGCACAGCTTCACACCATTCTGGAGCATTGCAAAGGTAAAGGGAGTTTAGTACCACTATAATTGTCCATGGCACCAGGAAGCAGGCTTTTTGGGGTGAAAGTCGTGCCTGCACCATCTTCTGAAATCATTGGTGCGCGCTCTTCTTCCAGCAGTCTCCTTGAGCAGGCGCTAGCCCAGGCTGTGGCTCTGATTTTAGTCGTACAGTCACAAAACATACTGTGCCCAAGGCACCACAGTGGAGCCAGCTGCTACAGGACCTAGAGCTGACTGACCCAGCCCTGGGCAGGCCGGGCTGAAGGGCTCTGTTGGCACTTCGCTAAGACATCCTCCCTCGGCAGGACTTCTGTGGCACTCAGCTGGCTTCTGCCCAGGAAGGCATCTGTCAAATGAGCTGCTGGTGCAGCATCTGTGCTGGTGCACCTATTTATTTATTTATTTATTTATTTATTTATTTATTTTAGTGTCCTAGATCTGCAGGACTCTACCTCTGTTAATATTGGCAAGAAAATTTTAAATCCCTGCCCCTCCCCCAAGCCCTTTTGAGTCCAGTCCCTTGTGTGCCTGTAGAAAGGGGCTGGAGGCGCTGACACCCCAGCCCTTGGTGCCAGAGCTGTGCGGGAGAAGAGGCAAACGGCAGTCCTTGGCAGATCTCCCGCTGTTCTTTAGGAGTAACTCAACTGAAGGCAGAACAGAAGTGGCTCTTCGGGAATTTTGAGCCTTGGGTGAGGTGCTTCTGGCATGGCTGAATCGGCTGTATCAGGATACCAGTTCTGTCTTCCAGGCAGCGAGATTGGCCTGATGCTCTTTTTTTCCTTCTACTCACTGGTGAAATTTAACAGCAGTCAAAGCCTTCCCTTTGTGGGGAGGGTTGTCCTTTGCACTCTTCTTGCCATGTTTGTGGAGAGCCAGCAAAGAGGACCTCTCTAGGATGAGGCCTCAGGATGCTGCTAGCAATAATGGAGACTAGTGTGTTGTGCTGTGTGTGAGTTGGCTGTTCTGGGTACACAACACCACAAGACCCACCGCTAATATCATCAGGAAGTCTCACAAGGTATGCCAAGCTGTTGCTCTTACAGGGCTTGTGTAATGAGGCAGCAGCAGGGAAGGATGTGTGACTCTCTCTCTCTCCTGCTGTGCTCTAGGTCTGATCCAGAACCTGCAGAACAAGGTAGCGCTGCATGGGGTTAGACTGGCCATCCCTGGGCTAGAGACTACAGGCACCAGGGCAGAGACTGTGCCTGCAGAGAAGGGCCTTCTGTACATCCTTGATAAAATCTGCCACCTGGAACTAAATGGAAACCTGTACTCTGAGCTGGATGAGATTGTGACCCAAGAGAAGATGCATCTCCAGGAGGATCCCCTCCTCAATGCCTTGCTAAATTCCCCACAGCTGAAGGTTTGTCTGGACTTAACCGTGGAGAATACGTCCAATATCAAGATAAAGATTGTGGAGGTTAGTTGGGACTTGGGGATGAGACTGGGTGGGAGAGGTCTTGAAATCCCAAGACTTACCTCTTGCTTTCATGTGCTGCCAACAGCTGAGGTATTTATCTTCCTTTCCTGTCTCTTCCTGTATAGGCACTGGCAGGAGACGGATGCCTGTTCTCTCGTATCACTCCTCTTCTAGAAACTCATCCCTTGCTAGAAGTTGACTACACTGCTACTGATAGAGCCCAGGAGGTCCTTTCTGCCTATGAGAAGCAGTTTCAGGAAACGGATGTTTCCCCTGGCCAGTGGGACCCTGTCCGTCCTCCACCTGGAAACCTGACCAATGCTGACCTGCTGGTGCTCAACTGCTCCATGAAAGTCTTGGAGAAGCCAGCAGAGATGCTCTCCAACCTGGTGGCCTCCGTGAAGGAAGGAGGGTTTGTGCTACTGCATACTCTTCTGGGAGGAGAAACTCTTGGAGAAACGGTCCATTTCCTTACAGCACTGGATGTGCAGCACAGACCAGGCTTCCTGACTCAGGTAAGTGTCTGCTGTTCTAGGCCCTTGGCTATTATCTCTCTGGTTGGTCCTAGAGTCTGGGATGCTGCTTGTAGACTCTCTGGTGGTTCATACTCCTGAACAGCTGCTCTGTCCCATTTCGGGGAAAAACAAAGGCGTCTTCCTGCCCTGGTGTCTGGTGCCTGATGGCAAACCTGGAGATGACACCCCGAGACAACCAGGAACAGGAGGACTGTTACTGTGGCACACAGCTGTGAATGCCAACCCACACTCGCTGTAGGGGCCGCTACAGTGCACGTAACAGCATCTCTGGCTCTTCGAGGAGCTGTTGGGATCCTTGGTGCTGGTTCTTTGAATGCTGGGAGTCCTGCATGCAGTGTCTCAGCAAAAGGACCGGGGGGGTGCGGGAAGATGGATGCATGGAGCAAGCTTCTGCCAAAGACCCTGTGTAGGGAGAAGGGGGCAGTGCTGGTTCCTGGTTTCCCCAGCTAGGTGTTGAATGGGATTCTAGCACCTCCTGGCTGGGCCAGTCATTCCCATCTTGCTCTGTTTCACAGGCAGCCTGGGAGGATTTGTTCAGCAAGACCTCGCTGAATCTCATGGCTGTGAAAAGATCCTTTTTTGGCTCTGTCATGTTCTTGTGCCGCCGGCAGGCTCCTGTCAAGCCACCTATTTTCCTGCCTGTGGATGAGACCCATTGCAAGTGGGTGGATTCCCTAAAGGTGAGTCTCTGGGTGGAGCCATGGGAATGGCTTGGGAAGAGGCAGCTTGTCTTCAACAGCATTCCAGGTTTTCCAGAGCCCTTTCCCTAGGCCCAGAGAGGCCGTGAGGTAGGGGCAGCAGCTCCCTTTCAGCACAGCTTAATCCACCTGGCTGGGCGCTTTTTGCAGAACCTCCTGGCTGATTCATCTGAGCAGCCTTTGTGGCTGACTGCAACCAAGTATCCAACCTCTGGCATTATGGGACTGATGACCTGCCTGCGCCAGGAGCCTGGAGGCCACAGGATCAGGTACAAAGCCACACTAGAGGCTCTTTGGGAGCAGAGGCCATCTTCCTCCTCCTGCTTCCTGGCAGGCAAAGTGACCAACATGGATTGTGTGTTCCATCTGCTCCCCAGGTCCCTGTTTGTTTCCAATCTGGACTCCTCCTCCCCTGTGCCTCCAACCAGCCCATCAGACTCGGAGATGCAAAAGATCCTGCAGAGAGACCTGGTGATGAATGTGTATCGTGATGGGAAGTGGGGCTCCTTCCGGCACCTCCTGTTGGAGCAAGGTGACGCTTTTTTAGCTGGGGGTCTGATGGCCACTGTCTCCTCTCGCAGGGTCTGGAAAACCTGGTGTGAGGAGATGCTTTTCCTCCTGGTGCCAAGAATTAGGCATGGGTGCATTTGGATCAGATTCAGCAGGACAATGGCATGACTTAATGTCTGCAGGCAGTATGAGCTAGCTCAGTGCCCAGGCAGGCTTGCAGCATGGAGAGGGCCTTTGCTGGGGGTAAATAGAAGAGCTGGCTAACGGTGAATGGCAAATATCCCTGCTCCCATGAATGGCTCCCAGACTTTGTCATGTGTGGTTTGGGTTTTGGGGGAGTGTTTCTTGGTGGTGGGTTTTTTTTTTGTTTGTTTGTTTGTGGGTTGTTTTTTTTTGCTGCTCTTGCTCAAATAATCTGCTTCGTCGGGTGAAGCGTCGCCATCAAGCTGATGTGTCTAAGGCTCTCCCATGTCTTCCTGCAGGCCAGTCCCAGGCTTTGACGGAATATGCCTGTGTGAACACGCTGATGCGTGGAGACCTCTCTTCCCTTCGCTGGATTGCCTCTCCGCTCTGCCACTATCCCAGCACTAAGCTCTGCAAGGTTTATTATGCCTCTCTCAATTTCCGTGACATCATGTTGGCCTCGGGGAAGCTCCCCGCAGATGCTATACCAGGTGAGTTGCTGGTGGAACTTAAAACACTTCCACCCACCCTGTGGCATAGGAACAAGTTCTGTAGTGAGATCGGCTCAGCCCTGCACTGATCCAGCCATAAATTAACTTTCTTGCACAAAGCTGATCCGGGGCAAGCAAAGGCATTACCTAAGCCCAGTATATTGTCAGGATCTCCCAGGTTTTGCTTTCATTGCCAGCACCATATATCATCAGTGCAGTTTAACATGTCTGCAGTACGCCTGTCAGGTGAGTATTCACTGTCAGAGCAGCAGAGCTGGCAGTGCAGTGACATGGCACACTGCTGTGGCTTCCCTGTGTACAGGAGGGTGGTGGTGTAACACCTTGCTTCACCAGGAATTTTGAGAATTAAAAGTGGGCACATCTGTCAATGCTGTGTTGCTGCTGCTAAAAACTCACAGGTGTGTTGGTGGAGATCTGCTGTGTTCAGTGATTTCCCGCCCCCCCCCCC
>NW_017728964.1:14480202-14486390 GCF_001723915.1 Gavialis gangeticus
GGTGAAAATTCTTTCCCCCCCCCCCCCCATAGACCTTTTTTTAGTATCTTCTAACCTCTGACTTCTAGTTCTTGGACTCCCTGATTTTTTATTTTTATTTATTCCCTCCCCCCCTCTACCCCTCACCCCAAAGAAGAGGGAGAAGACCTTCTAATAAGATGCAGATTCAGTGGAGTTGTTTTTTGGTGGGGAGCTAGAGACTAAAACACTGAGAATACAAATCGGGGGCTCTACAAAAGTGAGGTGCTTCAAAAGCTTGGGCCATTGGCACTTGATGCTCTTGGGTATTTTTAAAAGCAGAAAATAAGATGCTGGTTACTGAGCTAGAAAGCAGCAGGCTTATTCCAGGACTTTGGAGATGCTGCCCTGAAGTGAGGAGACTCCTCTGCTTCCAGAAGAGGGTTCATGGTGAGGACCTCTTGAGCAGGAGGGCTTTTCAGGAAGAGTTTCACAGTGGTGATTTTTATCTTCTTAGGTAACTGGACTGTGAAGGACAACTTGATGGGAATGGAGTTCTCGGGGCGGGACCCTACTGGAAAAAGGGTTATGGGATTGATGCACGCAAAGGGACTGGCTACAGTGGTGGACATTGACTGTAGTTTCCTGTGGGATGTGCCAGAGAACTGGTGGGTCCATTTCCCTTCTTTCTTACTACAGGTTGTACCCCTCAGCTGTCTGCATGGTGCAAAGTCTCAGTAGGGGACAACTAGTGGGTCAATGCAAGGAATTCTAACGTGAGAGAAAACATCTGATACTGCTCAAAGTGAGCAGAACTACTATTCAATACCTCAGCTGGTGTTTTGAGGGTGTGACTCCATCCTGCATTGATCCAGAACTAGTCTCCCAGGTTGTGATAAACCTACTCTGTAGCTTGCAAATACTGGAGTTGCTGTCACTGCAGGAGTTGAGCACCACTGCGTGCATAGCAGTCCTCAGTGGAATTTTGCACTTTGCTCCTCTTGGGTTTGGTTGCTATGTCTATGTATCCTGGGGGCAGAATAGCATTGATCAGTTGGTTACTGGAGGGAGAAGCTTCCATAATGGTGAGACTTCCAGTAAGCTCTGAAAACAGCTGATCTGGGCTCAGTCTGGGCTGCTCTGACTTGCAGTTGAAGGTATGTGACCATGAGTGCTTTGTCCTGTCTCATGCTGGTTTTGGTGTCACCTTTCCAGGACCCTGGAGGAGGCCGCCACCGTGCCTGTGGTCTATGCCACAGCTTATTATGCTTTGATCGCTCGTGGTGGCTTGAAGCAGGGGGAGAGTGTGCTCATTCACTCAGGCTCTGGGGGTGTGGGCCAGGCAGCTATCACCATAGCCCTGAGCATGGGCTGCCGTGTCTTCACAACTGTGGGTGAGTGCCAAGGTCCCCATTCTGTGACTTCCTGACCTGCACATTCTCCCATCAGCTCTTGACCCCAGGCCTCCAGTAATAGAGTACCTGGAAATGGGGTATACCCAGCTGCTGGCCACCTTAGGAAATCTCTGCCTTACTCCTAGGGCATGCCATGAGTGACTCCAAGTAGCTTAGAATCATAAAAAAAACAAAGTAGGGCAGGAAGCAACCTCCAGAGATCATCATCTAGTTCAACCCCTCCCTTACTAAAGACAGGACCTATCCTATCCAAATCCTCCTACAGAAATCTATTATCTAACCTATTAGTAAAACTACACAGTAAACCCTAACACAGCCACAAGATGTAACACCCTAACATGCCCCAGGTAAGTACCTGTTGAGTAGATGTGCCTTTGCATCTTCTGTTAAGAGTTGGGCCTGGCTGCTAAACAGTGGACCCATAGCTTCCTCAGTCTTTCTTCTCTCTATGCTTAAAAAAGGGTGTTTGTACCTGAAAGCTTGCAAATAATAATTTTTTTCCAACTGCTTAGTTGGTCTAATAAATGATATCACATCTACCCAAAGAACCTTGTCTCTTCTGCCCAAAGTACTTTTATAGAACCTTTTCTTATTGCCCTTAACATTGCTGCCAGGTGCAGCTCATTCTTTCTTTGCCTTCCTCATTTTTGTCCCTGCAGGTTTGTTCTATATTATTATTATTATTATTATGATGATGATGATGCTTCCTTAGTGACCTGCCCATCTTCATTGCCTGTATGCTCGTTTTTCATTTTGAGCCATCCTAGAAGCTCCTTGTACAGCCACATATACCATTCTTGTGAGTCTGTCATGTCGGAACAGTGTTTTGTTTTTTTTCTTGTTGGGCTTCCAGCCCTCCTAATGCACTTTTTTTTAACCTTTTTTAGCCTGTCTTCCCATGGCACTGTGTTAACTGTCTCCTCGAGCTGGTTGAAATCCACCTTTTTTTGAAATCTAGCATCCTAGTTTTGCTGACATCAAGCTTTTTCCCCATCTCAGGATCAAGAAGATGGTTTCAGGGAACTACAAAGAATAAAGCCAAGCAATTGATTGTTGATCAAAGGCAACTTCCATCCAGTGCATAACTTGGTTTGTTCCTGGTAGAAATGGAGTCACGATCTCCCTGTCAGCTTGAGGGGGCAGCAGCTACACACTAGCCTTGTCCTGAAGCTTTCTAGGTGTCAAACCCCAGTGCTTCCATAGCAGGTGTCCAGTGGTTCCTCAAGCCCATGTTCTAGCTTTTATCCCTTTGGCAGAGGCCTCGAGAGGGAAGGGGAATCTTGCTTGTGAGTCAAGGAGTGCTGCTGGCGTCTCGGGGGGGGGGGGGAAATAAAATACGTTCCTTCTCCTGTTGTCAGGTTCTACTGAGAAACGCAAGCATCTCCAAGCACAGTTCCCCCAGCTGGATGCAAACAGCTTTGCCAACTCCAGAAGTACTGCCTTTGAGCAACATATTCTGCGGGCTACCAAAGGGAAAGGTGGGTCCAAAGCATATCTTATATAGTTTCATAGTTTCATAGATTTAGGGTTGGAAGGGACCTAGTAGATCTTCTAGCCCGACCCCCCGCCAGGGCAGGAGAACAACAAAACCCCAAAACAAGAAACGGGACTCAACTGAGTCCAGCCAGGTAGGCATCCAGCCTCTTCTTAAAGACCCCCAGGGTAGGGGCCAGCACCACTTCCCTTGGAAGTTGGTTCCAGCTCCTAGCCGCCCTAACTGTGAAGTAGTTTTTGCGGATGTCCAATCTATACCTCCTCTCCATCAACTTGTGCCCATTACTCCTTGTTATGCCAGCGGGCGCTAGGGGAAACAGCGTCTCCCCCAAACCCTTCTGGTCCCCCCTAGTGAGTTTATAGACGGTCACCAGGTCCCCCCTCAGCCTTCTCTTGTGGAGGCTGAATAGGTTCAGGTCCCGCAGTCTCTCACTGTAGGGTCTGCCCTGTTGTCCCCGGATCATGCGGGTGGCCCTCCTCTGGACCCTCTCCATGTTGTCCACATCCCTCTTGAAATGGGGCGCACAGAACTGGACACAATACTCCAGCTGTGGCCTGACCAGCGTCGCGTAGAGGGGGAGGATCACCTCCTTGGCTCTACTCGAGATGCACCTGTGGATGCACGACAAGGTCCGGTTAGCCCTGCCAACCATGACCTCGCATTGTCGGCCCATGTTCATCTTGGAGTCAATAATGACTCCAAGATCTCTTTCTGCCTCCGTGCTCTCGAGTAGGGAGTTCCCCATTGTGTAAGTGTGCTGCTGGTTCCTACTGCCCAAGTGCAGCACCCTGCACTTGTCCGTATTAAAACGCATCCTGTTCCTGTTAGCCCACCCCTGTAACCTATCCAGATCCCTCTGCAATCTCTCACTCCCTGCTAGCGTGCTCACCTCCCCCCAAATTTTGGTGTCATCAGCGAATTTAAACAGGTTACTTTCCACCCCATCATCCAGATCGCTGATGAAGAAATTGAACAGCGCAGGCCCCAGGACCGAGCCCTGGGGGCCTCCGCTACCCACCTCCCCCCAGGTCGAATATGACCCATCCACCACCACCCTCTGAGTGCGACCCCCTCAGCCAATCTGCAATCCATCTGACTGTGTAGGCATCTATGCCACAGTCGCCTAGTTTAACTAGGATGGGATGAGAGACGGTGTCAAAGGCCTTGCTGAAGTCCAGAAAGACTACATCCACCGCGACACCTGCTGATGGTGGAAGAAAATGTCTCCAGGGACTAGAAGGAATGTAGCCAGGGGGTATAGCTCAGTGGCAGAGCATTTGACTACAGTTCAAGAGGTCCCCAGTTCAAGTCTGGGTGCCCCCTTTGCTTTACATCACAGTCAGGGCACCTAGGATCTGGAGCCAACTTCCAAGGGAAGTGGTGCTTGCCCCTACCCTGGGGGCCTTCAGAAGGAGGATAATCACCTTGTTTTGACCCCAGTGCTCCAGGGGGGATCAGAAGGCACTGGGGGAGTCACTGTTCCCCCAAACACAGCCAGGAGTGACGAGGAACAACGGTCACAAGCTGGCAGAGGGTAGATTTAGGTTAGACATCAGAAGGCACTATTTCACGGTCAGGGCGGCTAGGGTCTGGAACCAACTTCCAAGGGAGGTGGTGCAGGCTCCTACCCTGGGGGTCCTTAAGAAGAGGTTAGATGAACACCTTGCTGGGGTCGTTTGACACCAATACTCTTTCCTGCCGTGGTAGGAGGTCGGACTAGATGATCTTCTCAGGTCCCTTCCGCCCCTAGAAACTATGGAACACAACAAGGATGTACTGTTTATAGCTTAGACCAGGTTACCAAGAGAGGGGGTTAGACTAGGGCGGGGCACGCATGCCTGGATAATCTTACTACTCCTCCCTTGCAGGTGTTGACCTTGTGCTAAACTCCTTGGCAGAAGAGAAGCTCCAAGCCAGTCTACGTTGCCTTGCTCAACACGGACGCTTTTTGGAAATCGGCAAATTTGATCTGTCCAAAAACAACCCTCTAGGTAAGATGTGGTACTGGGGAACCTGTGGAAGACCATGGCCCAGTCCCTGTTCTCCCTGAAGGTTATCTACCCCTGGCGACTATTTAGGAGTAGTCCCTTGGATATAGATTTGTGCTTTGCTTTGCCTTAACCCACATTAGTTTGCAAGTGGAGACAAGTCATCACGTTCCAAAGTCTGAACATTACCACTGTGAACATTATGCGATTATCAAGCAAAATGAAGTTTGCAACAAGACATTTAATCAATGATTGCTTATCAAGCTTTTCTCAGCAAGCACCTTTCTGCTAACTCCCAGCAAAAGGAACAGTGGAGGAGGGAGCTCCTGGTAACCGCATATAAAATTGCCAAGACTGTCTAGGGCAGGGCCTTCATAGTATGTTTATGCAGCGCACACTTGTAAGAGCAAATAGTTGTGAGGCTGTCTTGGGACAAACCTTATGTGTAACAATCTGAAGATCCTGATAAGCTGTAAAGAATGCGTTTGTGAAATGTACAGATGTTATGAAGTGCTGCAAATATTTAGGAAGATAGAGGGCTTAAAGGGACCTGTAGCTATTGGAAACTTGGCAGAAGCTAACAATGCAGTTACAATAGGAAGAAGGAAGCTAATCTGTCAAGGGTAGGGGACTCATACAGATCCTTCAGTGGGAGGGAAGATTCCTATGAAACAATAATATTGACTAACTCCATATGACTTTGCAATTAGACATGGCAGCAAAATGTCAGTGGGTTTAATCCAGCTATGGAACTGCTGCTTCTGGGAGGTGGTGCCAGCCCTGGGACTTGAGGGCTTTTTTTTTTTTTGTGCGTTTTAAACCAGTTGGGATAAAGCAGGAGAGTGTCCTACAGGGGCATTATCCCCTGCGGCAATAGAATGAGTTAATACAAGTTTTTGCTTCTGAGTCGCGTCTCATTACTTGCTCATTTAAATGTCCTGTTCCTCAGATTGCTGGCAAGTTATGAATTCATCCTGACTATCTAATGCTAGTAACTAATATCAGAGTAGCTGATTTTTGCATGGGTGGAGTTTGTTCCTCAGGGAACAACCTTGCTCATGTTTGTCACTTTTTTTTTTTAAATTAAGGTTGGCTAATTTTTTGGTTGGTCATCCCTGCCCCCCCATGGTTTCCCAACCTGTCCCCGCTCCTGGTGTTTTAAAGAAAAGCCCCACTCACCAGGTGCTGCCAGACGGGGGGGGCATGAGCCCCCCAATGCCCCCCCCCATGGCTGCTCCACCCACTGCGGCTTGGGCCCTTTAAGAAAAAAAACAAAACAAATGCCAGGACTCACTACTCCTGCAGCAGCCTCAGGGCTTTGGGGGGCTCATG
>NW_017728964.1:14491390-14493369 GCF_001723915.1 Gavialis gangeticus
TCCTGAAGCCTAGCAATTGCTCCTCTCACTCTTAAGCCATTGACTTGCATGGAAATGTCTGCATGCTTTTGGAGGCCCAAAAGATTTGAGAGAACAGCAATAACTGGTATGGCTAATCATGTGCCTCTTACAGGAATGGCTCTCTTCCTGAAGAATGTGACGTTCCATGGGATCCTGCTAGATGCTGTTTTGACGAAGGAAAACCCTGCGTGGTTAGAAGTGAATGAATTGGTGAAGAAGGGGATAAGAGATGGCATAGTGAAACCCTTGAAGCGCACTGTCTTTGGCAAAGAGGAGTTGGAAGCTGCCTTTAGGTTCATGGCACAAGGAAAACACATTGGCAAAGTTATGGTTAAGGTAACAAGAAAACTGTAGGCTTTGGGTTTTCTACTATAGGAGTGGCCAAACTGCCACAAGTGGCATAGGCAATGTGTGCGTGGAGCGCACAGCAGATTGGGGAGGGGAGAGGTGCATGATGGCAGATAAGGAAAGGAGCAGAGCAGCAGATCAAGGGAAAGGGCTGAGTGGCAGCTGTGGAGGGCGCATGGATAATTTGTGGCATGTCTACCAAAAAAAACAGGCCCCACTGTTCTGTATCTAACAGCCATGCACAGAGGGTGAGGTTCCCTAATGAGAATACTGTATCTGTGGTGTAGGAGAGAAGGGATCTTTGTAATTACTGGGGTTAATTAATTAACCATCTTGCCACCTCAGCCAGTTGACACGTAAGATTCTATAGCTCTGTGACCTGGGTCCAAAGAGGTTTGATGTGCAATAGGAGCATAACTTCTGTGGGAGGAGAAGTAGGGTATGTACACCTGCCTGATTTTGTTACCTGTGATGTTGTTGGAAGGTCCGGGAAGAGGAGAAGGACTTCCCTGCAAGTGATTCCGTGCTAGCCCAACTCCCTGCCATCTCCCGCACTTTTTGCCCACCTACCAAATCTTACATCATCACAGGGGGCCTTGGTGGATTTGGGCTGGAATTGGCACAGTGGCTTATTGAGAGAGGAGCTCAGAAACTCATGCTGACATCTCGTTCTGGCGTAAGAACTGGTGAGTGGAGAACTGAGAGCAGGTGCCATGGGCACGGTTGTGTGTGGTTGACCTCTGATTGGAGTCTGCAGGTGGGAGCAGAGGCATGGAGCTGAGCTGTCTGCAGATGCCCCATCTCCTCTGAACACTCTTTTTCTTTCCTCCCTTCTTGGTCCTTTCCCTCCTCTGTCAAGCCATGGTTTTGCTTATCCCAAAAGAGACCTCTCAATCTGAGCTCCTTTTCCAGATCCTGGACCATTTCCATCCTTTCCCTGCTCACTCTTGCCCCCTTCTAACTCCCTTCTGTCTACTTCTTTTTTTTTTATTCTGTTCCCCCTTTCCTCTGAACTGACACCAGCTATCCCATACAAGTGAAACTGCCTTTAACCCAGATCCCTGGTAAGTTCCTTCCTTTTACAAAGCCACCTTTCATTAGCCCTCTCGCTCTGCCTGTTGCTCTTGGCAAGTTGACCAAACTCCTCTCCAGCTTCCTACAGACCCTTGTCCTGCTGGCACCACAGATTCCAAGCTTGTTCTTCTCTTTCTTTTCTGGGCACTGCTGCTCCCACTCTTGTTACCTTCTCCCCAAGATCAGACCCCAGCCTTCTAGTCTTCCTCCTACTCCCATCCCTAAGTGAGACTTACCTATAATTAAACAGATGACTTGGAACTACCTTGCTGTCTCTGACCCTGCTGATAGTAGTCTTGACGCAACTCAAGCTTTGCCTGGTAAAAATCAAGCTCATCCTTATTCATACTTTTTCCATCTCCAGTAGGAAATGCCACTGTTATGCCTGCCTTGTCAGCATGCAGGTCTTGGTAGCATTTGACTTCCTCTCTTCCAACCCTGCTGCCGCCTTTTTGGTTTGTTTGTTTGTTTGTTTGTTTGTTTGTTTGTTTGTTTGTTTGTTTGTTTGTTTGTTTGTTTGTTTGTTTGTTTGTTTG
>NW_017728964.1:14493414-14504019 GCF_001723915.1 Gavialis gangeticus
TGCACCACCTTTCCTTTCTGGTTTTCCATGCCCCTTTCCCCCCCCCCCCCCATCCCAGTCTCCAGGCCCTTGTCCTAGTCTTCCTCTTCCACCTCAGTTGCTGCATTCTCTCCCTTCCATCTCCATGACTCATGCCTTTTCCTCTTCAATCTGGCCAAGATATTGCTCTGGAAGAGAAGTGTTGGCTACCTTGCCTGATTGGACAAGGTCCGTCTTCTAACCTGGTCCTGGTTTCCCTCTTGCCTTCTGCAGCTATTTTGAATTCTGGTTTTGCTGTCAGTCCTATGCGACTCTGTATATATTTAAAAACAAACAAACAATCCTTCTCTCCTTTCTTTTTAAATGTGGCCCCATCCATCTACCCAATAGGATTTCCTTCCTGATTCCTTTTTCCAACTTGCACTAGACCAGTGATTCTCAACCTTTTTTTTTTTTTGACTCGAGGTATCCCCCATTAGGCTCAAGGCAGTCCTTGGAAAATGCTGGGTTTTAGTTTCTCTTTCTTTTTGACTGCAGAAAAATAATAGTGCAATTCTTCTGTTGCAAATTGCCTGGAAAGACCACAACAGGTCAGAAATGTTTTTGGCACTGTGGATTCCTCTTTGAAATCTCTAGGCTTATCTTGTGAGTCGTTTGCGTGGCACCCTTGAAAATCTCAAGGCACCCCAAGGTTCTGTGGCATCCTGGCCAAGAATTACTGCTCTAAACCTACCTTGCCCTCCTCCGCCCCCTGCATATAGGGAGGATTGTCGTATGTTGGCAAAGCTTCAGCCATATTTTCAGCTCTAGATAAATAAGTACCGTCTCAGCTTTTCTCCAGAAGAGAAACAGACTTCTGGGATATGACACGTGAAGAACTGCAATGAAAATAGCTCCATTTCACCTCTCAGAGCTGCATGCAATGGCTACGCTGTCCCACAGGGCAACATGCTGCGTTTTAAGTAGGAACTTCCATTCAGGGGTTCACCATGTACAACAGCAAGTGTTGTCTCCCTCCCCAAGAGGTTTATATTTCCTGTTAACCTTAGTAAAAGCAGGAAAAATCTTTCCAGGAGCCCTTAGTGACCAGAAAATGGGCAGGAAGTAGTTTCACTGGGACACTGGCTACCCAGAACAACGACGTTCAAACTAGACTTCTGTTTTGTAGGCTACCAAGCTAAACAAATCGGTGTATGGAAGGAGATGGGAGTCCAGGTCTTGGTGTCAACCAGTGACGTTGGCACTTTAGAGGGAACACAGAAATTACTAGATGAAGCGATACAGCTTGGACCGGTTGGGGGAATCTTTAACTTGGCTATGGTGAGTGACAGAAACTTTCGGTAGCTGTGCGAGTGTTTTCAGCACTGAGCTCATGGAGTCAAATCAACGTTGTTTTTTGTCTTCCCAAATTTGGGAATACGTAGCCTGGGAATACCTGGTACTGTGACCTTCTGCCAGTTCTAGGGCAGACCTCCCAGCTTGCATCCTTTAGAACTGAGCAGCCCATCCCTGGCGTAAGTCATGCCTTCTAGTGATTTTGGCCATGGAAAACCCCTTTCAGCACTTTCGGGATGAGGGAGGCCACTGGATGATGAGGGAAAGAATGGACTAGAAAAATCCAATAAAGAGATGACCTTTTTTAATCAGTCATCAGCTAAGAGATTTTTCTCTCGGTGATATTAGCTCATAATTTCTATGTAGAAAACATGAGGAAAGAGTGGGTATGCCCTTTTGTGTGCATTTTCAGCATCTTGGCACAGATCAGCACGTGAAATCTCGTAGCTGGATCTCTAGTAATAGGCCTAATGGAGAACCCGTTACTGCAGTTGCAACCTCCAAAACTAACGGGAGTAGGTTAGACACCAATTTGAAGACAAACTGGAGAGATGTTCAGGTGGCCTTTCCTGTGTCCCACAGGTTCTTAGAGATGCCATGATGGAGAACCAGACACCAGAATCCTTCCAAGAGGTCTGCAAACCCAAGTCTGCAGGCATCGTTCATCTGGACCGGTAGGTGGTGTCAGAGGGAGGAACTTGGTGGTACTGGCCTAGGCCTGGGGGCTGCTTGTACAGATGTTTCTACTCCTTGAGGTCACATTGGGGGTAAGACAGGACCCTCCTAACAGAAGTGTTTAAAAGACTCATGTTATCCTGTCCCCTTCTCAGAGTGAGCCGTAAGAAGTGTCCGGACCTGGACTACTTTGTTGCTTTCTCATCTGTAAGCTCTGGAAGAGGAAATTCTGGACAGACTAACTATGGCTTTGCCAACTCCACCATGGAGCGTGTCTGTGAGCAGCGGAAGCATGATGGGCTTCCAGGTAAGAGGCTGGGTTGTTCCTCAGCTTGCCCCCCTCCCCAAACCTTGCCAGACAGGCAGAGGGGGCTTCCAAAGAGCTCAGGCCTCTGTCTGCTTGGAGCACTTTTCCTTCCTTGCCTTTGTCTCCCCACATACGCCGGTGAGTGGACATACGCACATCCTCTTTCACTAATTGCCAGAGCATGTCAGCATGGGGGTGAATACACAAGCTCTCTGCTTCTCTCCCTACAGTCATCCTCCCATTTGTCATTTCATGGGTCCTTGTCTCTGCCTTCTTTTCCAGCATTGTGTGTGCAGTGGGGTGTTGTTGGCGATGTAGGTATTGTCATGAAGACATGGGGCAATGACGACATTGTGATTGGTGGAACCATCCCACAGCGAATTGCCTCATGCCTGGAGGTTCTGGACCGGTTCCTGAATGAGCCACATCCCGTTGTGTCCAGCTTTGTCCTGGCAGAAAGGATTTCTACAAAGAGTGAAGGAAGTGGCCCTTGTGACCTCGTGGAGGCTGTGACCCACATCCTGGGTACGTAAACCTGTGCTCTGCGTTCTAGAATCAGCATCCTAATGCGCTGCAGGAAACGGTGGTGCCAACAGCTGCCAGTGGGTCACTGAAGGCAGGCCCTGGCCCAAGAGCCAGCTGTTGATTCTCCAGAAGCACCTCCTGCCCATGCAGCAGTGGGAGTGCTGCTGGCACCACCAGTGGCATAGCTCGGAGGCGGGGGGGGTTGCCCTCTGAGGACTAGCCCTCCCCCAGGGCTCTGCATTGAGACACCCTGACCAGTAGACACATTGCTGTATTGGTTTGCAATGAGACACCCCAGCACAATGGGCCAGTGCAATTGCGCTGATCTAGCAGAGCAGGGGGTGGCTTAGGGATACAGAGGTGGAGGAGGGAATGCAGCTCAGCCTCCCAGATGAGTGTGGGGGTTGGCGTGGAAGAAGGAAGTGAGCCAAGGCAATGCAAGGAGTGACTAGAAGAGACGCTTGGGTGGAACATGGGGATTGGGATTGGGTGTAGGAAGAAATTGGGTCAGAGATGTAGGTGGAAGAGTCCTTATGAAGTGTCTTGGAGGCCAGGGTGTGAAAGGCCTGGACTGAATGTAGATCCCAGATCGGAAACAAGGTCCAAGAGGAAGAACTTGGGGAAGCCAAAAGGGAAACCACTGGGGCTTGATCAGGGACAGAAGAGGTCATAGGAGAGTCTTATCCAAGGTTACTGAAGGGGAAGGTTTTTCATCCAACCATGCAGGGGGACTAGAGGACTTGGGGCTTGATGCAAAGGGAAACACTAGCACCAAGGCTGCAATTATGCAGGATCTGAGGAGGAGGTGGCTGTTTTGGCTGTAGAAGATGGAGTCTGAGTTCAGTATTTCCCTGTGCTCTGTACATGGGCTGAGCTGATGGATCCTGTACTTGCTTGGCTGTGCCTTCTAGCTAGATGCCAGCAGTTACCTTTTTTGGGGGGCTTCCTTGTTCCTGTATCATCCTCTTCTGTCCCATCTTCCAGCCAGCTGTTTATACTTCTTGGTGTTCAGCTTGGCGTGAGGCAGATGCATCATTGTACAAACACAGAACACACAGTCCCTCCCCAAAGTGCTCACAACCAAGTATAAGGAACCACTGATGAATGCAGACACTGGGGGCAGTGTGGGCAGGAATGTACAAGGGAAAAGTGAAAATAGTAGTGAACATGACTGCTTGTCCTGTTACCCTGGTGGCCTAATGCCTCCACCTGCTGCCATCTGGACGGGTTCTCGGTGCTCTGCAGCGGCCTGTCCCATGTCTGAGCCTGCAGCCTGATTCTTCCAAGGCTCGGAGTGACTCGCAGGGCAGGGAAGCTCCTCAAAGGCAGTCTCGGGAACAGTTGGTTGATATGGGATACTGGTTTAGCTAGAACTGGAGGGCCTCTTTGCTGTCTGACACACTTCCTATTGATATCTCATCTAAAGATCTGGTCCAGGGTGGGACCAGTTACGTGGTCTGGGTTAGAGGCAGGTTGTGCAAAGCCCCAACAAGATCAGGGAAGTTGGCACTGGCAGCCTTGACTGCCTGATTTGTGCAAGCTGAATACTCCAGCATGACCTGGGATATTACACTGCTGCTGCTGACAAGGTATTGGTGAGATCCCTGATAAATTCTTTGTGCTTCTGGCTGCAGCTGGGTATAAAATCTGTTTCCTGTCACTCCTCAATTTGAATGAATTCCAACAAAGATGTCCCAGTGGAGACATCCAGCACATTGTCAGTGCTGCTATCAATGAACTGCTAAAAGTACTGCATTTTTGGATTGGTCATGGGATCCACAGAGGCAAGCCGGAAGCCTGCCCAGAGGCAAAGGGGGCTTTGCTTAAGGAAGCAGGTCAGGCTGGCTGGAAAAAGAATGGTTGAGGCAGAAAGCAGAAGCACAGACATGGGACCCCAGGGGATGCTAAGCAGGGAAGGGAAGAGGAGGAATGGAAAAGAAGCTACTGGGGGAGGATGTTGCTGGGAAAGCCCAGAAGGTAGAAGGACATCTGTCCTATTGCACTAAACTCCTGCTTCTTTCCTCAGGTGTCCGTGACTTGAACAGTCTGAACGCCGAGAGCACCCTGGCTGATCTGGGCTTGGATTCCCTCATGGGCGTGGAGATCCGGCAGACCCTGGAGAGGGACTATGACATCATCATGCCGATGAGAGAGATTCGAGGGCTTACCATTAACAAACTGCGGCAGCTTTCCGCCAAATCTGGAACAGCAGAGGGTAGGCGAGCTGCTTCCAGCCACACTTTGGGCATAAGGCAGACTGCGGACTGCCTCATGACCCTGTGCACCAAGGATTCACAGCCGGGGGCCTGCGAGACCTTTCTAAGAGTGCAACACACTAGGTGTAGAAAACACCCGCATGTGATTTGCAAGATAAGAATTTGTATGGTTAATAAGATTCTGCCCTGCTGTAATCTCTCTGGGTTCTTTGCAACAGAAGAATTGCTCTTTCTGCTCTCTGAGTGAAAGGGAGCTGGCACTTTCTGAAGGGGACCTTGAGTCTAATGCGGCTAAGAACCACTGCTGTACAGGGCATCATGAGCAGGCTCCCAGGCTGCAACAGACCATGCAACTATAGTAGCCTGACAGCCAGGGGATGCAGCATGGCCTGGTGTGAAGCAGGGACTCTGGGTGCGAAGTGGCATGGAGCACTGCCCTAGGAAGGCATGCTGCCCCTTCAGCAATGGCCCAAGCAGCCACAGGAAGGGTTGAGGAGGGAAGCTATGTGGAAGTAGCCTAACATTTCTGCTGCCTGTTCACCACAGCAGCCCTGGCAGGTCCCTCGTTCTCTGAACCACTCAAGTGCAGAGATCTGCAACCGGAATGAGCCATGAGCTCGCCATTAGTAGCATCAGCCTGGTTAGGAGGAGGGGAAAGTGCAAGCAAGGGGCGTGGCAGAATCCAAAGACAGGCTTGTTGGGAGGTGCCCGCTTTCCTCTAGGAACTGGCAGGCATGTCCTTTCTGGGGCACCAAATGTGGCTGCCTACATGAGCTGGCCTCCTGCCTGCCTCACTAATCGGAGCCTGACTAAGTGGCTGCTTCCCATATGCTTTCCCTCTGAAGAGCTGATGCCATTCAAGACTACAGCTGGCCAGGCCAAGCACCCAGAACTGAACCTGAACAACCTGCTGATGAATCCTGAGGGGCCGACCATCACCCAACTCAACGAGGTGCAAAGCACGGAGCGCCCGCTGTTCCTCATCCACCCCATTGAGGGATCCGCTGCTGTCTTCCAAGCCCTAGCCTCCAGGCTCAGAATCCCCAGCTACGGGCTCCAGTGCACACGAGGTATCTGCGGTTCAACCCTTGGCCCTGTGTGGCTGGCTTTCATATCCGTGGGACTTTTTGTTTCTGAGCTCTGCCTCATCGGTGCCCCAGCCAAGGCCACCAGAGAGCTTCAGAAACCATTCTTCCCTGAGTGGGGGACAAGATGCTTAGGAGTGAAGAGCAGGTTCTTGCACCGGTGGGAATCCAAGGGTGGGTCCATGGGCAGAGAGGCCCTGGTCCAGAGAGACAGGCCTGTGAGGACAGGTCTGCTGCTCTCGTTGCCTCGTGGCTACTTGCTTGGGGTCAGAAGTGCAGGCCCAGAAGCTGTGCACGTCTGCTGAAGCTTCATCCTCCTGGCATCCGATGTCCAGCCTGTTCCTGACCCATGGCTTTGCTTCCTTTCTTTCAGCTGCTCCCTTGGACAGCATCAAGAGCCTGGCAGCCTACTACATTGACTGCATAAAGCAGGTGCAGCCGGAGGGACCCTACCGCATTGCTGGATACTCCTTTGGAGCCTGTGTCGCCTTCGAGATGTGCTCCCAGCTGCAAGCCCAGCAGCAGAACCCCTCCCTGGGGTCCAACAGCCTCTTCCTGTTCGACGGCTCCCACTCCTACGTGGCTGCGCTCACCCAGGTAAGCCATTCTGGGGCGCTTCCATCTGGTGACCAAGCTGTCTGGGCAGCATTTCATTTAAGGAGCCCATACCACATTTTAAAAACCACAGGAGGCCCCCCACCCCTTGGGTGGAGGGAGAGGGAACATCTGATAAGAGCTGGAGGTTGCCACGTGACTTCATTTCACATTTAGCTGATGTGGGTTGGGACAAAAGAACTAATATGGATGCCTTGTACACTGTAGTGTGTGCACGTGGGAGTGGGCTGAGCCTCCCAGCACCCCCAGGATCTCCCTTTTGCTGACAGTGCTTTCTAGCTGGTGGGCACACGTATCTTGGCAGCTGGCTGCTCCTCAAGTCTCCACAGCGAGCAGCTCCCCACCCCACCTCCTTTCTCTACCCTTCTGGATTGTCCTCTCTGATGTCTCTGGCTCCTCAGCCACTTGCTTTCTAATACCGACTCATGGATTCTGGAGCAGGGCAGAGCTCCCCCCTCTGGCATTTGTGGCCCTTTTTTCTGTTCCAGATCTACACGGCCAAGATGACCCCAGGAAGTGAGGCGGAGGCAGAGACTGAAGCAATGCGTGCCTTTGTTCAGCAGTTCACAGGCACTGAATACAATAAGGTAACGTTCCTCCAGACTTCCTGTTGCTTCAGGGAGACGCTCCTTAAATCTGAGTTCTGTTCAGTAGCTGTATGCCCCTCCCTGTCTTGCCACCAAATGCTTCTTTGCTCTCTCCAGTTGCTGGAGATTCTGCTGCCCCTGCAAGACCTGGATGCTCGTGTCAATGCTTCCGTGGACCTAATAACTCGGATTCACAGAGACCTCAATCGTGAGGCCCTCAGCTTTGCTGCTGCCTCCTTCTACCACAAACTGAAGGCTGCTGATAAGTATGTACCAGAGTTCAAGTACCATGGCAATGTGACGCTGCTGAGAACAAAGATGAACGATGAGTACGGAGAAGGCCTGGGCGGAGATTACAAACTCTCGGAGGTCAGTCTAAGGAGCAGCTCTGACTGCTGTGGGTGCTCTTCTGTGCTGTGGCGGACAGGGGAGGGAGAACGGGTAGAAGCAGCCAGAAGTTGCGTTCCTTGTTCAAGGGAACAAGTCTTCCAGAGAAGGAAATGCTTGTGCAGCCGTCTTGCAGAGAGCTGAAAAGCAGCTCCAAACCATGAACAGGAGGCTGCTCTTGGTCCCACAGGACACAGAGGCTTAGGTGGTCTGCCCCAGGTCTAGGTGATTTCCTAACGGCCTGCAACAGTTTCCACTGTGACTGCTAATAGCTCCCAAAAATACTTTTTTTATATAAACAGGCAGGTAAGGGGAGAGATCTGTGCCCTGAAGCACACAGCCTGGAGATGAAAAGGGGTCAGTTGAAACCAGAAATTAAAAGCAAAATGGTTTTTTGCCTTCTGCCCACTTACTTGCTCTATAGCACGTAGGAGAAAACTGTTTTTAGCTTTCCTCAAAGGAACCTTCACCTTTCTTCTCTAATACCACAATCCAGGTGTCCTGCCCCTTTAGGACTTTTTCACTGCTGCCCCCCACAACCTGACTTGCACATACTAAAATGGTACTAGGCATGTAAGGATGTGGGGGGGGGGGGCAGCCACAGCTTTGTGAATGTTTCGACGACCTCAGTGCCCAACAGCATCAGCTCATTCCTTGGGGCAGCAGGGAGGAAAGCAGCTGCCAGCACTAGAGCTGAAGGCAGGAAGCCTAACAGCCTGGCTCGTGCATGCCCCTGAGCCTGATGCTGCTTTTTGCTGGGAACTAAAGGGACCTAGAGCCAAAACAGAGATGATGTTATAGGAGCAAGAAAGCTTCACGCTTGTTTCTCCTTCAGCTTGGAGACTCTTGCCTCTTCTGGCTAAGAGGCAACAAGTGGGGAACTACAATACACTGTAGTTCTGGGTGGACCATACTCTTTCTTTTCCCTTTTTTGCCATGTGTAGGTCTGTGATGGGAAAATCTCAGTCCATGTCATCGAAGGAGATCACCGCACCTTCCTGGAGGAAGATGGCGTTGAGACTATTGTCGGGATCATCCACAGCTCACTGGCAGAACCCCGGGTCAGCGTCCGAGAGGGTTAGACCCTCCTGTTCACCCGGTGTCACTGGCTGAGAGAGTTCCAATGTCACCCTGGTTATGACAGATCCCAAGAAACTCATCCGTCAGCAGGACTTCCCAGACCCATCTGCAGAGCAGATGAGATGATGTTGGAATGTGGGGGGGGGGGGTCACTGTCTGTCCATCTCCCCTCCTCCCTCCCTCTCTCCAGTGTTGTGACTGTCTCACTGCACTGCTCTGTGGACCCACATCGATAGCTACTTTCTACACTTTTTTTTGGCAGTATGAAAAACAATGTTAGGAGTTAGATGTCTCTTTGTGCTCTGTATTGTTCTGTTGTCTTAACAGTATGCCAAAGGCTAAGTGACTTAGTGATTTATTAACCAAGCCCAGTGAGCAGAGGGGTGCTGCAGCTGATTTTGGAGACTCTTGTTGATCTGTGAAGAATCAGGCTGTAGTTAAGTTGGAAAGAGAATTTCACTGAGGCTTTTTTTACTATTTTTTTTTTTCCCCCCTCTATTTTTGAATCAGTCTACCTATTTTATTACATCAACCTAGAAGCATCTCAGTTTTAAGCTACTGTAGGTTGCAAGGGGAAAAAAAAACAACCCATCCTTTTGGGGGGTTGGGTCTTTTATTCCATCTCCCAGGTGCAGCTGCCTGTTTTGTTAAACCAAAGTGCATCTTTGGAATAGTTTCCCTTCCTCTCCCAGCTTTGCCAAGAGTAGAAGGGGTCACAGCACCACCTGCTCTTTCCTTAGAGGGCCTGCAGATGGATGGACACAGATGCTCCTGTGTGAGGCACCTTTGAACTTGGGCTGATGAGTTGTGAGCAAGTGTACCCCCGCAGCTGTCCCAAGCATGTGGTTGCACAGGCCCTGTGCTTGGGCTCCTGCCCAACATGCACCAGCCTTTTCTCCCCCCTTCCTTGCCCAGCCACCATCAGCCTCTCCACCCCAGTCCTTTTAAAACCCCCCTAGGGACCGTTACCCTGGCCTGTTCCTTGGTGACCAGCCCTCTCCGCTTCCCAGTCCTCCTGCCCACCTGCTTGTCCCAAACCAGAGCTCAGGCCTGGCTGCAGATAACCACTTGGAGCAGGGCTTGACCTCAGCGTAGGGCCAGCCCTGCACACATGTCTCCTCTCAGCCGTGAGGTGGGAAGTCCCACGCGGCTTACCAGCGGCACCAGTTTGGCAAGTGGTTTTAAAAGATTTGATACCTTCTTCAAAGTGGCAAAAACCTTAGTGTCCAGAAAACTCTCTCTCTGGTCTCTGCTATGCTGGATCTGTCTCTAGAGAAATCGGTGAGCCCTTGCTGCACCTATGATACAGAGGATACCTGGGGAGCCGCTGGCACCAGCTGGGAGAGGCTGCGCCCGGCTCCTGCTGGGCCCTGGCCCCACGGGGGCGCCTCTGGCCTGGCGGGTGCCGAGCCGGGGAACCAGCCTCTGTGGATCGTGGCTCGGGAGCTGGTTTTAGTTGAATGAAACATTTCTGTGTGAAATCTGAAATGCAAATACAATGTGAGCTGAAATGATTAAACCGTGTCCTGTCCTGTCTTCTTCATGGTTACGTACACGCGGGTCCAGAGGGGGAATCGCCTTTGCAGTTGAAACACAGGATCGCTGGTTGTCCCTTCCCCAGTCCCTCGATCTTCTTTCCGCTCCTTTAGTAGTAGTACAGAATCATCCAGGTGTTGGCTAAAAAGCCCAAAACTTCTGCCGGGAAACCGGGGCTGGAGGCTGTAAAACAGCAACCGGCGGGAGATGAGGGTGGGAGCCCGCGGGGGGGCCGTGCCGCGGAGGCGGGCCCTGGCCACCGCGAGCGGCGGGGCGGG
>NW_017728964.1:14504045-14514679 GCF_001723915.1 Gavialis gangeticus
GCCGGGCCTGAGCGCAGCCCCCGGCCGTGCCCGCGGCCCAGGGGAAGCGATGCTCCGGGCCCGGCCGCGCCCCGCCGCCAGGGGCTCCGCGGTTGCTGCCCCCCGCCCCACACACGTTTCTGCTCCTCTCCCCTGGCGGCCTCCAGAACCGCGCTGTCACTTCCCTTGCAGGCCGGCTAAGATGCCGAAGCTGCACGGGGAGGAGTTCTGGAGGACCACGCTGCGCGGCGCGCGCTATGTGGTGGCTCCCATGGTGGACCAGAGCGAGCTGGCCTGGAGGCTGCTGAGCCGCCGCCACGGGGCCCACCTGTGCTACACGCCCATGCTGCACGCCCAGGTCTTCGTCAGGGACGCCAACTACCGCAAGGAGAACTTGTACTGTGACGTGTGCCCCGAGGACCGGCCGCTGATCGTGCAGGTAGGTCACAGCCGGGACCCCACACCCAGCTCGCAGCCAGCCCCACCTGCCGGCACGTGGGCAGCGCCCGCTTCAGCAGCTGCCCCCATGCAGGCCGCTCTGAGGGCACCTCGCGCCAACACCCTTGTTCACGCCTCGCGTGCATCCTGCCAGCGCTAGCGGCACCCACCTGAACTTGGCGGTGGTGAGGAGCCGTGGGGTTTTGATCAGTGCGGAGACCGCAAGAGCAGCCATCAAGGACAAGCGTTAGGGCAGGCTGAAAGCACTGTTTTTGCTGGACACTGTTTAAAGCACATGCAGTCAGCACAGACAGCTGCACAGCTGGCTGAGCCCATCCACGATTCTCCAGCATCTCCGTGTCAAGCTCAGGTGTTCGCTCCGCTGTTCCAGTCACGCCCAGGGAGTCATTAGAAAGGGACATTTTGATTTTTAAACCCAGAGCTCCCGTGTGGCAGCAGGACCGTGCCTAGCCCAGCAGAGCACGCAGCTCATCTCTGCACGTCCAGCCAAGGGGCTGGACAGCACCCTGTGGGGTACAGCTTCCCCACATGGTTTTGGAAGGGGTTTAAACTGACCTCCCCTAGGGCCCAGCTTCCTTCCTACAGGGATGTCTGACCCACCTCCATAGAGCAGCCTTGAGCTGTAGCAAGCACCGTCCTCTGCTTTCCCAGGCTCCAGCTCTTCCTATGCACTGCAGCTAGCTGCTTAGGCCTTCCCATTGCTTTTGCTCACTCACTTGCTGTGTGGGTTGGCTTTAGTTTCTCTCTCAGGCTTTCACTCACCTTCTCCTTGGTCACCAAGCCCTGCACAGGCCCATTCTTTAGCCTCTGTAGTTCAGAGAACCAGTACTGGCTACTTAGGAGCCTCCACAGCATGTTGTCATCCTCCCTGTAGGGAACTGAGGCCTGAACTCCCTCTGGCTGCAAGCTGCCCTTATATCCATCTCCCAGCAGGCCTGGGGCCAGTCACATGTTGGACAGGTGGAGGGAGCAAATTGGGCACAGGTGAGACTGAGCCCAAGCTCATTATGGGGCTAGTTTTCCCTGTAAACATCCCAGATGGTGTCTTTGCTTAGTGTGGTATTCACTTTTGGTGGAGAAGCTGGCTATGAACAGGCAGTGCTCAGTGCTTGTTCCACATCCTGTTGGGGGAAGTCTAAATCCAAGCAGGCTTTTTATTTCAGTGTCAGTATGGAACAAGTTTTGTTCATGGTGGGTTTTGCAAAACCTGTAAAAAAGCCTAACTTTGAGCCTGGACTGACTGGGCCCTCTTTACCAAGACAGTGCACAACAGACCTCTTTTGTTCTTAACAAATTGTTGTGTCTTGTATGTTAGCTGAAGTGTTCATTTGGCCTGAGCCGCTGCACAGCTGGCTAAAGGTATATTATAGTTCTCTGTGGACTCAGTATCCACTTCTGACAACTAATGGGGTTAACTGGTATCTAGAAGTCAAGAGCTGACTGAAAAGCCAGTTATCTCTTCGTTCTCTTTTTTCCCAACACCTACGCATATTCAGAATGCATCAGCTCTGCCCACGTGGATCTGGACAGCGTGTCTTCCCATCTGGTGTTTGCCCCCATCAGGCCTTGGCATGTGTGAATTGGGTTATGACTCTGTGTATTTATCCAGTGTTTCCGTGACCTTGGAGTTTTGGAATCTGGCATGCTGAGCTTTTGGGGTGCTGCCATTTCAAATTGTGGCTCTGCAGCTGGGCAAGTGTCAGAGGTTACATACTCCCTTCGCTTGAGACGTGCCGTTTGCCTTTAATCTGACCCACGCAAAGTGTTTGTCCACATACTCTTGTAATGGGCTCCTCGATGAAGGCGTGTAACTGTAGCATTTTGCCAGTGCATGGAGCTGACCATTGCCTGACTTCTTACTTGTGAATGTCTTTTTCAGTTCTGTGCCAATGACCCGGAAGTGTTTGTCCAGGCTGCAGCGCTGGCTCAGGATTATTGTGATGCCATAGACCTGAATTTGGGTTGTCCTCAGATGATTGCAAAGAGAGGTACTGTATGTACAAACCTGAATGCTTAATGACCCAAGCAGAACTGTTGCAAATAAAACCTCTTTATGTACAAACCTAAGCTCCTAATGAACAAACCAGGGGCTAATCTCTGCCCTATTACAGTCAATTAACTTATGTTCAGCCTTTAGATGAGTGGCTGCCGTTCTTTGAAATCAGGCATGTTTATACCACTTTAGCCAGTACTGGGTTTCATATCTTTGAACTAACTGAAGCCAAAACCAGATGCTTTAGTAGAATTCCATGTAGCTGCTTGAACTAGAGCTTTGTAAAGTACTCCTGGATCAACTCATGTACCCAGAATTTTCTTCCCAGAATGATTAAGTACCAGAGAACTAGAACATGTTTTTCTGATTGTTCAAACAGTCAAAATATTTCATAAATTTTCACTTAAAATAGATGTTTCTATGTCTGCTCTTCAGGGTTCTCCATAGTGCCCTACAGAGGTGCTTGCACAGAGCTCCTTTGTCATAACGTCTTAGAAAATCAAGGTTGCAGAACGTGCAGGAGGTTGCATGGATGCCTGTGGGAGGGCAGTTCTGGGTGGGGTCAGGTTGCTTGAGCTGGAGGAAGGCTGGAGAAACTAAAAATTCTAATGCCTGAGCTTCACAGTGCCTTAAGGGCTGATAGACCCTGATTAGTTCCATGAGTCCTGAAAATAGGACATGAGCTGGCAGTGTCAGAATCCTCTTTGGTGAGCCAGCCTCAGGGAGCATCAATGAAAGCAGGGTGTGGGGCTTTGCTTGTTCTGTAAAACTGCTGTGGACTGGGAGGCAGCATGATTTAGCTGCTCGGGTTTGGTCAGAGGAGAGTGTTCATCAGTGCGTTAACTGAACACAGCTGGAACCTTGCATGTGTAGAAAGCTTCAGGGTCACCACTTGTCTGTCTGTGCCAGCCCATACTATGCTGTTTTGTTGTAGGGCACTACGGAGCATTCCTGCAGGAGGAGTGGGATCTTCTCCAGAGAATGAGTAAGTCTCCAAAGGGGTCTCTCTGACTTTGGGAGGGCATGCAGGGGGGCAGCTAACCAAGGGGCGTTTGTCCTGCTCCTACGGTATGTGCATGCTCTTGGCACCAGAGCACACTGGTAGTTCCCCATTTAGAAGACATGTGACTGGAAGCACAAACAGACTTAAGTGTCTGAAGTCCTGCTTACAGTGCCCAAGTCCAGATTTATGATCCACTCTGAGTCGCTGAACAAATAGGCACTTGCTTTGGATTTTAAAGGTCCCTGAACGCTGATAGTCGCACCCGTCTGCATGCCCAGAGCTGCCTCAGGCAAGTGCTGTCTCCTGCCAAAGTTCAGTCAGGACCCAGCACTCAGCAGTCCTCAGCCTGTGCACCGTGGGGCCTGGTCTGGTAGGTGTTCCTGGGGCATAGCCCAAAGGCACCACCAGGATTGGGCTCCCCACAAAAAGCTGTTGTGACACTTTCCTTTAGAACCTGGCTTCCCATGTTCCCTGCTTTTGGGTTGTCCACGGGACAGCAGAGTGGAGCAGAGCCCATATCCTGTGCCTTCCCTGACCCGGGCACAGTAGAGTTGTCTAGTCTTACGCTCCTCTCTGACCCAGCTGACCAGGAATTCTTTGCTACACCACGGCTCGGCTTTCCTAGGCGAGGGAAGCAGTGTGTCACCCAGAAGAACGGATACGTTTGGGGCTAGAGCAGTTTTCTGGGCGGTGGGAGATGCAGGAGGAGGGAACTAAACCCAGGTTTCACCAATTATTTTAACTACCAGGATGATCTGTAGAAGGCAGACACCTTCAGCCATACCCTGAAATGCAGGCACTCCTTTGAAAGAATGGTGAGGAGTCCTCAGGAGAGGTTCTGGGCTCTGCATCCCAAATGAATAGGGCCTGCAGTCAGGCAGCTTGCTTCAGAAGGGGCAGGACTTCAGGCACAGCCCATGCTTTCTGGCTGGCTGGCTGGCTCTAGGGGTCCATACATGCTTGTTGTGAGGCACCTGGTACTGGCAGAGCACTGCTGAGGGACCCCAGGTGCCTGGCACAGGTCATGAGTCATGTGGCAGGGGCACAAGGATCTTGGCCCACAGTCTCCATCGGCTGTCCAGCACAGGGCCTCTGCCTAGCCACAGTGAGGTAGCTGTTAGCCTGGAAGGTGGTTGACAGACAGAGTGAGTGGGAAGTCAAGGCTGTCATGGCTGCAGAGCAGAAGGAGCAGGGGGTGCTGTGATCAGAGCTGAGAATGGATAAGGAGGAAGGGAGCCGGGAAAGTCCTTAAAGGTGAAGTCTTGGTAATGGAAATGGTGGGGCCAGTGGATGGGGCTATTACAGGGGTGGGCAAAATGCAGCCTGCGGGCTGGATGTGGCCCGCCAGGCCATTGTACCCAGCCTGCAGGGCCCCTAAAAAGTTTATAAAATTGCTATTTATCTGCCCCAGGCTGCCTGTCATGCGACCCTCAATGGCTTGCCAAAACTCAGTAAGCGGCCCTCCACCCAAAATAATTGCCTGCGCATGGGCTATCAGATGCCGTCCTCACCAGAGGTCAGTTGACCTTATGCTGTGCTACCCCTCCCTTAATCCGTGGAGTGGGCAGGGCAGGACAAACACTGCAGAGGGGCAGGCAACTGCCTTTGGCCATTCTTTACCACAGCCGATGGCTGGCTTTGTGGAGGCTAGAGTCTTTTTATAGCATTGTGCAAGCCACTCACCTGTCTTTTCAATCCTTTCCCAGTCTGGCTGGCTAATGAGAAGCTCTCTGTTCCCATCACATGCAAAATCCGTGTTTTCCCAGAAATTGACAAGACGGTGAAGTATGCACAGATGCTGGAGAAGGCTGGCTGCCAGGTAAGGAGGCAGCTCTTCCCTGTGCTCTTGTGTTAGACAGGAGTCCCCAGAGAACACACCTTTCATCCCAAATTCTCTCTGCTTCTGGGAGGTTGCTAGGTGATATTATTCTACAGGTGGAAAAAATAAGACACAGAGACGTTGTGAGTTGTTCACAGCTGCAGTCATGAGCTTTGTCAGCAACAGAATCCTAAGTTCAGGCCACTGCTGTAACCATTGCGCCATGCTGCCTCCTTCACTGGGAGCGAGAGTCCAGGAGCTTGCCTGAATGACGTGCCTTCTGCTGGCAGACAGCTGCCGCAGGGAAGTTGCCAGAGCGTGTACATGCCCACATGGCCAGCTGTGCCCGGCTTCTTTACGGCAGCTGTGCTGGCAGGGCTCCCGGTGCACCCTGGGTGTTGCCATCTGTGACAGGGCTCCTGGTGGCTGGCAGAAAGGGTACCCTGTACTCTGGTTGGCTTCCTAGTGGCTGCAGAAACCTCCTGTTGCTTGCAGAGGTGGTGTTACTCTGCCGGCAGAAGAAAGGGGTTCTGCAGCTGGAGGGGAACTTGGAGTGAGGCCGCAGAAGGAATTGGGTAATGTCAGCAAAATGGCAGAGCGTAGTTGAGGCAGGATGCTGCAGGAGGCGACCTGAAGCCATGGAGTCCACGGCTGTGAAAGGCCCCTGTGCACGGAGACAGCCACACAAGAACCAGAGTGGAAGGTTTGCTAGGATTTAAGTTCACAAAATTGGAAGGGTCCATCAGTGGTGGAGGAGAACAACTTTACTTCTGTTAGTCTGGCCTTGGCCTAAGTAATCGCAGTCAGTGTCAGAGGTGTGTTGTTGGCTTCCCCAGGAATTGCCGTCCTGTGTGGGGATGGGTTTCTGAGAGGAGCCCTAAACTAGGCTGCAGTATGTGCCTTTCTGTGGGACCAGAATCCCTACGTGCTTCAGAGTCATTGGGCGTCTCGTGTGGGGCAAGAGACAATGCTTTGCTGGGGGTGGTTCTTCCGACTCGTAAACTGAACTTCTAAACGTAACCTTGTTTTTTAGCTGCTCACTGTCCATGGCCGCACTAAGGAACAGAAGGGGCCCCTTGCTGGCGTGGCATCGTGGGAGCACATCAAGGCTGTGAGGTGAGTGACTTGTTCCAGTGCTGAGAGGGAGAGCGCCCAGGAAAGTGTGCACACAAGTGTGCCCCGTGCCCTTTACCCCATGCCAAAGAGCTGAGTCGAGCTTCTGTAAGCATACTTTGTTTCAGTGCAGTAGCATTGCAGGGGAAGCAGGCACGTGTGGTAGCATAAGAAGTTGTAGATGGATCAAGCAGACAGTGGACAGGTTGGATTCTGTTTTCTGATTCTTGTTCTCTTCCATGAGGCAGGAAGGCTGTGAGCATCCCTGTGTTTGCAAATGGAAACATCCAGTCCCTCCGGGATGTAGAGGAATGTCTTCAGAAGACAGGAGTGCAGGGTGTCATGAGTGCCGGTAAGGAGGGTGAGCTCTTCCTACTCAGCTGTAGCTAACGATTGTTGCTGGCCTGCTGGTGGGTCCATGTCACTGCTGTGTCAGACAGAACCTCCAGCCAGAATCAAGACATGGCTTTCATCTACAGCTGACTGCTCCCCATCTCTCCTCTTCCTCCTCTCTTCCTGCCCCCTTCTTTAGCCAAACAGGAATTGTTGGATATTTATATTGTCGTAATGAGTTTCAAATGGCATTGATTGGCTGACTCACAAGTTACACAGTCTGGTTAGTTGGCACAAGTTTTTTGGGTCTTTGTTGCCTTAGGCTATTTAAGAACAACTATAAGCAGATGAATATGTGTCCAGCTATTTTAAGCCTCTCCAGAGCCATTGGGTGTTGGCTACAGCTAAGGCTGGGGATAGTGATAGGGGTGTGCTGATTCTCCTGCTAGGAGCAAAGGCAGAGGCTCCTGGCTAGAGTGTTTTGCCCCAGGTCAAACTGATCACTGTAGTTAGGGTCAGGAAGGAATTTTACCCCGTGGTCAGATTGGGATGAACCTAGGGTGGGATGGGGGTTGTCTTCCTCTGTGGTGGGGAATGTAACCCTCTACCCAGAACCTCTTGAGCATATTTTGACATTTCATAGAAGCAGGACCTTGGCTGCCGTGGTTCCTCTGCTTTACCTGTGGCAGGTTAGGGTGTTAGATCTACACTGCATCAGGGTTGAGGGTAGTCTTATGTAGAGTTTAGATTATGGTTGTGTGGAATTGTTTGAATAGGGATGATCCTGTCTCAGGCAGGGGGTTGGATTAGATGACCTCTGGGGTTTAGAGGTGCACTGATACATTGTTCTGATATTGGATCGGCACTGATATAAAGCAAATTGAGTGCATCAGAAATTGGCCTGACGTGGCCAATGAATGCCTCACGCATGCGCGCAGCTGCAGCACAGCACATAGGCAGCGAGAAGCACAGCCCAGCAGCTTGGAGAGCTGCATGGAGCAGGTAAGTCTGTTGTGGTGGAAGGGGAAGGGAAAGGGTGTGGGGAGGGCAGATCAAGGTCCCCGCAGTGAGGGAGGGAGTGGGGCTGGGGCAGGCACTTCCCAGCTGGGGTGGGGTGGGGCACAGGACGGAGCTGCAGCTCAGCTGGTGGGGCCTGCAGCTCTCGCCACTGCGCACACCCCAGGAGGGCACAGGGGAGGGGAGGGCATAAGCCCACGGATCGGGGTGGGTGGAGGCCAGGGCTGTGCGGGGTTCTTCCCATGGGAGCTGGTCCACGCTGCGCTTGGAGCGGGCAGGGGCAGTGCTGGGAAATGGGATGGGGGCTACAGTGAATTTCGGGGTGGCTGCACCCCCCATAGCCTGCTCCCAGGGCCACTGCTGCCCCTCCCAGCCCAGCCCAGCCCCCACTGGAAAGAGCCCTCCTCAACCTTGGCCGCAGCCCGCCATGTCCTGCACAGCTCTGTGGGTACATGCCCTCCCCCCCGGCACACTTCCAGAGTGCACACAGTGGCGGGAGCCATACCCCCCTTCCTGTGCCCCCTGGACAAGCTGCAGCTCTGTCCCATGCCCTGCCCCAGCTGGACAGCACCTGCCATAGCCCCAGCCCCACTTGTTTCTGCACCGCAGGGGCTTCCATCTTCCCCCTCCCCTTCCACCACAGACTTACCAGCCAGACACTGCTCTTCAAGCTGCTGAGCTGTGTATTGGAAATCAGATTGGTATTGGCCAATATGCTTCCTTAAAAATTGACTATTGGTATCGGCCCCAGAAATTTCTATTGGTGCACCCCTACTGTGGCTCCGTTCCAGCCATAATTCTCTGAATATTTCTGAATGGAACGATGAAGGATTGTTACCCAGTGCAAGGGTCTTCCTTGGCGAATGCTTCCGTAAGATCCCCTAGGACGACAGGCAGGTGTTCAGAACAGCAGATTAAATCCATGAGCAGGTGTAGGCATCGTAGTGCTGAGTGGCGACTGGAGAGTTGCCTGATAACCAGGAAGCCTTCCAGGATGTCAGAGTTGGGTATAAAAGGATTGCGAGCGATTATATAGGACAGAAAGTAACTGGGTGCAGGATAATTTGATTTGCTACAGAAAGGTTTAGAGTTGATAGCAGGAAAAACTTTGTAATTAGAGGTGCAGCCAGGTGACAGGACATGCATCTCCACAGACAGTTCTTAAGAAAAGGCCATTCCTGATGGGTTTAAGGTGCATTTCTCCTGCCTTGGGGCAGGCAGATAGACTGAGACGGCTTTGTAAGGGTCCTTGCATGTGCTGCATCTGTTCCTGCCTGGGGGAGATTACAGTCCGATTTCAAGATCGGATCACAAAGCGAGGGAGGAGGGGCAGGGTGGTAGCTGACATCACATGGTCACTCTGAAGCATCTCAGTTGTGTGTGAGAGGTGGGTTTTTCTCCACTTGAATACAAGTGATTGTTTCTCAGCTTGCTGAGACAGGTCGAAAGGGAATATTTTGATCTGGGGTCTCTTGCAGCATGTTTCTCAGCCTATAGGAAGTGTCTGTGAGGAGGAAGGAACAGCAGAGGGGCCTCAAATCTACAGTCTTGGTCTGTGGGATATTCTTGGGCACTTTTTGAAGCCTGTATGCCAGGCTAGATGGCAAAGCCAGAACAAAAGCAGAGGTTACTACCAAAGGTTTTAAAAGTAGCATAATATCCTCATCCCCTGGGAGAGCCACAGCTTCTGGAAGTGTGCTGATGCCAGTGCTGTTATATGGAGTTGCAATTAGACTGTTCTAGGGATCTGTTCCTGGGTTGGAAATGAAGGTGCTGTATACAGGTCATGAAACAGGAAGATGTGCAAGGAAGAGGGACAGAGATTACTCATGCCTTCCAGCACTGCAGGGTATAAAGAGCTCAATTTGTTCAGCTAATTGCAAAGGAGACTGAGAAGTGGTTTCATCTCAGGGAACAGGAGGAGAAGGTGCTGGGGACTAGTGGATTCTTGTATTACAAAGACAGTGGAAGGCGGGGTAGATTTGAGCTTTATAGACTAACCAAAGCATATAAATTAGGGGTGCACTCATAAAGATTTTTCTGGCTGATACCAGATTTTTCTGGCTGATTATTAACCAGCCATATTGACTGATACCGATCCGATAGCCAATATGCAGCCCAGCACCTTGGAGAGCAGCATCCAGCCAGTAAGTCTGTTGTGGGGGAAGGGAAGAGACATGGCCTGCACAGTGAGGGAGGGAGTGAGGTTGAGGCAGGCACTGCCCAGCCAGGGCGGGGTGCAGGATGGAGCCGCAGGCAGCTCACCTGGGGAGCCACAGGGGGGCAGGGAGGGGGGAGCGGTTTCTGCCACTGTGCACCTGGGGGAGGAGGGGGGGGGCATGTGCCCCCCAGAATTGTGTCTGGGGCAAGAGCAGCTGTGGGATCAGGGCCAGGGGCTGTGCTGGCTTCTTCCCAGCCAGTAGTTGGGTGGGGGGGCTAGGCTGGCGCTGCGCTTGGGATGGGCGGTGGTGGCACAGCCACCCCTTCACCCCTGTCCTCCCTTGCCAGAAAGAGGTTAGCCCCAAGCCCGCAGTGCACAGCCCGCCCTTCCCACCACACACACATCCAGGGGGCACATGCCCCCCGGGCCTTCCCCAGGGATGCACACAGCAATGGGGAGCTGCCCCTCGCTGCGCACCCCTGCATGCCCCCCAGATGAGCTGCTCATAGCTCCATCCCACACCCTGCCCATCCTGGCTGGACAACACCTGCCCCAGCTCCAGCCCCACTCCCTTCCTCACCATGGGGACCTTGATTTGCCCCCCCACATCCCTTCCCCCCACAGACTTGCCAGTCGGACACTGCTCTCCAAGCTGCCCAGCTGCATTCCTTTCTACTTGCATGCTGTGACTGCACATGGCATTTATCAGTGACATTAATCTCAACTTGGAAGGACGTGGGCAGTGGGGTTCTGCAGG
>NW_017728964.1:14514690-14520835 GCF_001723915.1 Gavialis gangeticus
CAGGTCCCTTCCGACCCTAGAAACTATGAAACTATTATTGGCTACACCGGCCAAAAAAAGCTGACTGCCGATAATGTCAGTATGTATATGTATATGTATGTGTGTATGTACATGCAAGCTTTTGTGAGCTGAAGCTCACTTCATTAGATGCTGTGAAGGATACTGCCTATGAGGAATGGCAAGACAAGAGCCAGTGTCTGGAAACTGCAGCCAGACAGATTCAGAAGCAGATTCAGACCTCTGTTTATGGCAGTGAGAGAGGCGAACAACCAGAACAACCTGCCTATGGAGGCGGTAGAGCCCGTGTCTCTTGATGTCATCCAGTCCAGACTCCACACCTTCGTAGATGTTCTTTTGCCACAGGGCTCACTGCTGTGGTAATGGGTGAAATGTAATGCGCTGTGACACAGAGGAGGTCCACCTAGATAATCCCTTCTGTCCTTAATCTCTGTTACCAAACACCTAGCTTATTTCTGGCTGGCAGAAAAGGCCAGGGAATACCTGGTCTAGCTCCAGGATGCACCAGCTTTCCATGCCCCCCACCCCCCCAACACACAATGGGATGTTTGAGAATTTCTGTGTTTTGTTCCCCAGAGGGTCACCTTCATAACCCAGCTCTGTTCGAAGGACAAAACCCTCTGGTGTGGGAGATGGCTGAGGAGTACCTGGAGATAGTGCAGCAGTACCCCTGCCCACTGTCCTACGTCAGAGCTCATCTCTTCAAGCTGTGGCATCACCCGTGAGTATCTCCGGAGTGTGTTCACCCTGCCGAGCAAGTTCAGGGTTCTTTGGGAGAGTTCTGGCCAGGTTCTCACGTTTGTCTGAAGCAGAAGCAATGGCTGTGTACTCCTTTACTTTGAATGGCATGGTCCTGCCCTGCATAGTGAACTAGGGAAAATAGAAGTGAGGAGGAGCCAAACTCCTGGAAACTGGCAGATATGCCAAGAGAAATCTGCAGCAGTAAAGAGAGTATTGTTGTCTTCCCAGTCTGGAGGCAATGAATGGAAGTAACTGGGTGTTTGGAATTTGTCTCAGGCTGCAAGTTTACCAGCAGCTGCGTGATGAATTGGCAAAAGCAAAGACTCTAGAGGGCATTGCGGATGTCAGCAGGGAGCTGAAGCTACGTTGCCAGGTACCACTGTGGGCCCCAAACTCCTGGATCACTGGCCTGACTGAAAGCCTGGTGGCTGCCCCCTGCACCTGATCTGCCCCACTCATCTGCTGTCCTGGAACTTGACAGAACAACCCAGCTCCCTAAATACCATCCTGACTTCACAAGACTGGTTCCTGTACAGGATGTAATACTGCCTTCAGGGTTAAGATCTGCTATGTGTTCAGTTTATTTGGGGGGGGGGGGTGTCCCCACATGTAGCTGTCAGTAGGCAATTGTTTAAAGTTCATTTTATGCCTGTCCTGGCATGTGAGGCTGCAGACTATGGACCATGAGACCAAAGGTGTCATGGGTTTAATTGTATCCTGCAGGAAGAGATCACCAATCAGAAAGAAGGAGAAAAGCCAAGAGGGGGATTGCCTTTCTTCCACTGGATCTGCCAGCCTTATATCAGGCCAGGGTAAGTTGTCCACATTGGCATTGGTCCCAAGAGAACTTACGGGACAGGAGGCAGGTGTGACCGTGTCTCAACACATGAGCTTCCAGTTCTCCTCCCAAAAAAAGATTCAATTAAAACAAACAAGCAAACACCTGGGTGCCTCTAAAATGGCATGTCCAGGAAGAAAATGAAAAACAAAAAAAAAATGCAGATCCACTGGAGCTTAAAAGAAGGCCTGCATATGTTGCAGCTGCAGTTCCTTGACCATGTGCTGGCAGCACAGGTGACAGATCCCTCTCTGCTCCACTGGCAGATGCAAGCAGCATTTGTCCAAGTGCCTGGTTTTGTGTGCGAGTGACTTCTTTAGAGTACTGGCATGCACTAGGGCAAAGACTGGGGTTGCAGAAAACAATGACCAACTAGGAGTTGTCATGCCCTGCAAGGATCAGAGTTAATTCTCTCTGGGAACAAGACATTATTATGTTATTAACTAAGTTTGCTAGTGCCCCTCCCTAGCCACCAGCTTGGGAAAGCAGATCTGCCTTTCACTGTTAGCAGCCCTTGAACTCCATGCTGTGTTACAAAGCCAAATTCAAACTTTAGTTATGCTCCTGCTGGCATGGCTGTGCCAGCTGGTGCATTTTACCTAAGCTCCTGTGAAAGTATAGGTAAAACACCTAATTGTCCCCTTCTGTGACCCTACAATGATTCCAGACCTTTCAGGCCAAAGGAGATATGCAAGGAAAACGGAAGCAGTGGGACTGAAAAGAGTATGCGAGGGAAGCGCTCCTTGGAGGACGAGGAGGATGGACATTCTGATCTGTCAAAGAACAAACAAAAGAAAAAATTGAGAAATCCAAACAAAAGCTTTGATCCATCTCTGAAACGTAAGGCAACTTGTCCTCTTCCTACGTGGGGTGTGGGAAGGCTGCTTGCACCATCTCCCAGCAGCAGCCACCACCTCCTTGTTTCTCTCCTTAGCTGCGGAAAGTTTTTCTGCAAGTGAAGCAAAAGGTGGAGTTGAAACCTTTGGGAACTGGACCCTTGATCCAGGGGGAGCCTGTACGGAAGGGGCAGGCAGGCAGGCAGTTGACCCCTGAGACTGCGCGGTTTAATTTCAAGGCACGTTGAACACCCTGTTGGAAGCAGCAGCGGCCGCTGTTGTTGAAAGCCAAAATGCACGTCCGTTTTAAGCAGCTTCCTCCATTTGTTCAATTTCTTGGGGCTGGGATTTCCCCAGGCTGGGTTTACCCACAGAATTTCTCTCTTTAAAAGAAAGTTGTCAAGGCCTTTTCAGTCTTCCCATGTGGAAACTGTTTCCCCAAAAAGTCCCCTCGCAAGTTGCAAGGCTGTGTGACCCCCAGAGCTTCAGAAATGTGCTCTTGGACACCCTTGGCGTTCTGGGATAGTGCATAACCTCATCTCTCCGTCTTTTCCAGCCAAATATGCAAAATGTGACCAGTGTGGAAACCCCAAGGTAGGTCAACACCCCCCACCCTCCCCTTGCCAGTGCCTTGTGAAGCCTGGTGACGGGAGCCCAGTGAACCATGACTAGCACAGCTGCTGCACTGGCAAAGGCCTTTTTCTAATTTGACAGAGGACTTTAGCAGAGGCTGAGGTGAAGCTGCTGATCTGAACGGCTTGCTGGAGACATTCTGCCATGCCTGTTCGTGGAAAGCGCAGTCTGGCTTGTGCACTGAGCTGCTGCTGGTTAGGACATCTAATTGCTAGAACATTGGAGAGAGTCACATTATTAAATATTAGGCTTGCCAGCATGCTTAGATGCAAATCCCTGAACAGATGAACTCCCAGTAATCATAGCATGGGGAGTCAGCTGTCTGCTGGGTCGACTAGGCTTGTGCTGCATTTGTCTCTCCAGCTTTCTGAAAGGATTAACAATGTGAGTGAGTCTGTTGCTGAGAAGTGCCAGGACCTGGGTAGCAGCTGGGCACCTGTGACAGTAGGAAATCGAAAGGCAGACCAAGAAATGAAGCTGAGGCAGTCCAGTCTGCATCATGTGCACACACGTTTGGCGCTGCACAGCAAGGCAGACGGGGAGGAGAAACGTGACCCTGTCAGCCCTGGGGCTTCCATTAGTAAAGAGGCATTCACCTGGGTTATCAGGGCTCATCCAGACGTCACCACTGGAAAGGTTTGCTAATCAAGCTCATTCCAGCCCATGAATAGCAGGAGCATTTGGACTCCAGGGTGCAAACACACGCAGGTATTTGAAGAGTACAGCTGTTCCTTGTAAAAGGCAAACAGCCTCTCACAGCAAATAGAGATGGGCAGTGCTTTTATTACAGAGCTTTCCATTCCTAATTGGAACAGAAAGCCACAACTGTGACTCTTTAACGGATGTAGTGCAGCAAGTAAGAGACATCTTTAGGGCTTTGATTTTGAAGCTTTTTTGCTGCTAGCACTATGTGTTGCACGGTGCTCCCAACTCTCTCTCCATGTGCAGGGATCATGTTGCATAGGCTTCTACCAGAAATGAAAGGCAGAAAAGTGCTGCAAATCAGTTGAATAAAATAGATATGGTTTTATGCCCTCCTTCTTCAGCTGCCAAACATCCCGGAGTTCTTTCAGCTCATATTTCTGGATTCTGCCTCACATCCTAGGTTACTGTTCTCAAACGCATGGGCACACGTTAGGCTGACAATATGGAGGTGGTTTCCTTGGTCAGATTAAATACTTACGCTGGGTGGCACTGTTTCAGCTAATGCTTCTCAGGCGAAATAGCAAAAACTAACACAGTTAAACATGGCTCTGAAATGCGTTCACGGTATCTTAGAGGATCCTTCCCTGAGCAGCGGGTCGGACTGAACATGGCCTCCTGAGGCCCTATCCAGCCCTGCCGTTCTGTCCGCCTTTCTGGTGAAGTTTGGTGGGATTTTGTCAGGCGGGGTGGTTTCCCTGGAAATGGGCATTGAGGTTCTAACACTGGAATGGTTTCCCAACAGCACAAAGCATTCCTTACCACACAGGCTTTCATTTCATTTTTACACATGCACCACCCCCATTCACTGCATCAGACTAAAGACTGACTGCCCCATTGTTGGGCGCAAGAACCCAGTGTGAGAGAGCTCACTTCAGACATCTCAAGTGGGCAGGGCTGGACTTGTGCGGGCTGGAAACTATTTCTTGAAGAACTTTTTTTCTTCACTGAGCTAATGCGTTTGTGCATGTGTGTTTGTTCCAGGGGAACAAATGTGTGTTTAACCTGTGCCGAGGATGCTGTAAGAAGAGAGCCTTTAAGGAGACAGCAGATTGTCCAGGCAAGTGATGCTCTCCTATTCCACCCTCAGCCAAAGGGCACTGAGCTACTGTATAAAAACCAACCGGCCGAGCGAGAACAATGAACAAAGCGAGGCCGGAGGTGACAGCTCTGCTTCCTCATGCCTGTGGTTTTTTTCCCTTTTAAGACACACAAATTAAACAGCCTTCAAGCTGTTTCATTAATATAAACGTCCATGTGTTCTGCCTCTCAGAGCAGCCCTGCGCTCAACGCTGACTGCTGCGGGTATGCAGCGGTAAGAGCAGCAGCAGTTCAGCCTCGGGGTGCACCAGTGCCAGCCTAGTGTGGTAGTGTCCACGTGCCCAACAGCCTGTAGCCTCCCCAACCTGCTCTGCTCTTCCCCCACCCCCACACAGGCTCTTCAGTGTCACTTGACTTTTGTCCCCCTTCTTGCTTCAGGTCATGGATTACTTTTTAGAACCAAATATGAAAAGTCCCTCGTGTGGAAAAGTGGCCAAACACAGACAGACAGACAGAAGCTTGAAATGACAAATGCCGATGTGGTGGAGTCTGCCGCACTCAAGGAGGTGGTCGACAGGGCAGTGTGAGACCTTGGGAACCGGAGTCTACGAGATCTGTTTGCAGACCTGCCTCCCTGGGCCAAAGAACCCACCGTCCAGAGCACGATCAGCTGCTGGATGAGCTCCACAGATTTGTTCTTTGTTCTGGATGCGTTGTAGTTAATGGAGACGCTTACTCAGGGAAATGTCCTGCCGTTGAAATAAAAGGATGCACGTAAAGTTCTCATGATGTGCTTAAGATTTCAACGGACTGAGCCAAATGCGATGGCCTGAAAATGCTGCAGTTGGGGGAGAAGGGGAATGCGTGCTGAGGTCATGACTTGCCTGTAATACCTTTATTAGCCCTCTTGTGACATTTTAAAATGGGAAAATAAATCTTTTTCAATTAGGACAGCCTCCTGTGCTGATGGAAATGCAAGCAGCTGGACAGACGCACATGGCAGTGTCTGGGGGAGGGGGCAGTGATGTGGCATTGTCTAGGCAAGAAAGCAGCTACATCTAAATGTCAGTTTTGGGCCCTGCGGTGCTTCAGCCCACACCAGGGGCCTCACAGCTTGGCTGTGCCCATATTGATCAGGATCCCTGTATGCAGGTCTATACAAGACCCTGGGCCTTCTCTTTGAGAAGATCATCAAGGAGCACACATTTGTGATGGGCCGGCATCAGAAATGATGCTCAGGGGCAATCAGCATGGATTTATTAGGGGGAGATCATGTCAGACCAACCTGATTGCCTTCTACGATCAGGTCACAAAGGCCATGGATGCAGGTGTCGCG
>NW_017728964.1:14521505-14526661 GCF_001723915.1 Gavialis gangeticus
ACTCACTAGGGGGGACCAGAAGGGTTTGGGGGAGACGCTGTTTCCCCTAGCGCCCGCTGGCATAACAAGGAGTAATGGGCACAAGTTGATGGAGAGGAGGTATAGATTGGACATCCGCAAAAACTACTTCACAGTTAGGGCGGCTAGGAGCTGGAACCAACTTCCAATGGAAGTGGAGCTGGCCCCTACCCTGGGGGTCTTTAAGAAGAGGCTGGATGCCTACCTGGCTGGACTCGTTTGAGTCCCATTTCTCTTTTTGGGGTTTTTGTTGTTCTCCCGCCCTGGCGGGGGGTCGGGCTAGAAGAACTACTAGGTCCTTTCTGACCCTTAATCTATGAATCTATGAAAACCTAGTCTTACTAGGAAAAAGCAGAGCCAGTAACAGGTCCATGGTCATGCACTGACCCTGGGGCAGAGCCAAAACCTGACCCCGTCATTTCCTTACTCCAACCAGTACTTACCTGCAAGACCACCCTCCCCCTGTCTGTCCCAGGGAAAGCTGTGGAAGGACAGCAGTGGGGGCATGCACAGGGGAAGGCTCTTCTGCACTGGCAGAGGTAGCTGCTCAGGGCCTGCTGCACACACTAGGAATACCCCCCGTCACCCCCATGTGTGCATCCTGCAGCACAGCATGGCTGGCCCGGCTCTTACATGCACAGAAACTTGCACCATTCAGTTGCCTCCTGACTAAAGAGGCTTAAAACAGATTAAGATGTTTCCTCAAACCTGGGGCTGCTGGCAAGTTGCCATGCCAGCCTGCTCACAGGCACAGGGAGTGGTGGTATTAGGGCTTCAGCATTAATGCAATGTATGTGGCAGAAAGAGTGAGGCACCATCACTGCATCCTTTTACAGTAACAATGCTGTCCCAAAGCCTCTGAGACCTACTGGGCTGTTGCAGAAAAGATGCTGTGAGGGGCGAGAGATAAGCCAGGACCTGGGCTGTGGGTGAAGCAGGTGGTGCCGGACTCATGAGCAGGCTACAGTCACCCACAGAACCAGCTAGCACCGCTCTGACACCAAATCCCTTTCCCAATGCGTGGAGGCTTCATGCAGTGGTTGCAAAACGACCAGTACTAGCCCTCCCCCCTGCCATGGCATGAAGCCATCGTGCCATTCGTTCAATGCACTGGTTTAGGGTTCCCACCCCCCTGGCCTGGCCAAGCAAGTGGGTTTTCAGGAAACAGTTTGGATGTGAGTGGCCTTAAGCAAAAGTGTAGGCCCTGCCAACTGGTGGGCAGGGGGAGGGATGGACATGCGCACCTTCCATGCTGCTGCAGCAGGGGGGTGGGGGGCATGCTCCAGGCCCCCCTCTCACACCTCTAGCCTGTGGCAGCAGGCAGGTGTAGCAGGGCCTGAGAGTGGGACTAGGGAAGCTGTACGGGGAGAAGCCAGCAACTGGAGCACTTTGGGAAGGTTGGGGAAGGGGGTGGGCTGCCTGCATCACATGTGCAGGGCAGTGGAAGGGTGCCTGGCTCTCGCTCTGGTGTGGCCCGCATGCCATGCACCCCCCCTCATCCTTCTGCAATCTCTGGTGTGCCCCCCACCACATGGGTAGCGTATGGCAGTTGTGCCTTACCCAAGCTGCTCAGCAATTCAACAGCACAGTCTGCAAGCAGCTGTAGGGGGGAGGGCTCATCACAGGGTCCAGCCACATGCAGTATGACTGTCTCAGTGGAGTAAACACCTGGCACTTGCTGCTGGGCCTTCAGCCCTTTCTCTCAGTGCCACACACTGACCCAGCAGTGGTAAGGGCATGATGCAGCTGGCAGGGCTTGAGGAAAAGTGAAGGTTTCAGTTTGCGTCACAGATGCAAACAGTGCGCTGGCACTGAGGCAGCTCCTACATTGGCCTGAGCATGTCAGCTGCTGTGGGGTGGGAGGGGGTGGGCTGTGTCTTCAGGGCTTGGTGGCTGCATAAAGGGATCAGGTGTCACAACACCTGAGCCCTGTGATGAAACCCAAAGCTGGGGTTCCAGTAGCAGGGCAGGGAGCCGAGGAACCAGAATCACAGAGAAGAGGGGCTAGCAGGGACCTGCAGAGATCACACCTAGTCCAATCCCTGCCTTAGGCAGGACCACCCTTGTCCAAACCATTCCAGACAATCCATCATCTCAACACTACATGACACCGTCAGCCCTGACACAACACAGACCGAAAACCATGACCTGCTGCAGGTAAAGCAGAGGACCATGGCAGCCACTGTCCTGCTTCTGTGAAACGCTGTCAATATACATGCAGGAGACCCAAGGCAGAGGGCCATGCCATGTGCTAACTGAGGAAGGCACACCCCCCCACTGGCCATACCATTCTGACCATGGGGTAACATTCCTTCCTGGCCCCAAAGATGTCTGACTGAGCGGAGGGGCAAGGCCCTCTCGCCAGGAACCTCCGGCTTTGGTCCCAGCAGGAGCACTGGCACAGCCCCATGCCCAGCCTGGGTTGCAGCCAGCACCCAGTGCCTCTGAGGGAGTCTTAAAAACACCCTGATGCATATAGCAGAAAGCCAGGGTAGGGGCCAGGGTAAGGGCAACCAGCAAGCCCACAAGCATGGGAAATACCCATAATAGAACAAGCACTGCTATGCCTAAATCATTCCTGAACAGTGGTTGTTTAACCACCTCCTGAAGATCTCCAGTAATGGAGAGTCCACACCTTCCCTGGCATCTGTGCCACTACCTGACCGTGCTAACAGCAAATAATTTTTTCTAGCTATCCAATCTAAATTTACGTCGCTGCAACTTCAAGCCATTGGTCCATGTCCTCCTCTCTGCAGCAAAAGAGAAAAAGTGCTTTCCCTCTTCCCTATGGCAGACCTGCAAGTATTTGAAGACTGCTGGTATATGTCCCATCTTAAGCGCCTTTTCTGCAAGCTAAATATACCCAGCTCCGCCAGCCTCTCCTATGCACATCCAGTATGGAAATGATCAGTTCATGCCCAGAAACTAGACCCAGTTCTAAACGGCAGCTGTCGGGAAGGATGTCTAAAGCCAACACCAATGATAGCCTGTACTTACTGGCCGGCATTGCACCACCTGATATCAGAAAGGCAGCAAGTCAGAAAGAAAGATCACAGCAGATGGAAGACCCCAAGCATCCACTCTATGGTCACACACAGAAGACCAGGGCTGCGCTGTTGGGGGCTGACAGAGTGACTAAGGTTATGGAAGGAAAGACTGTACATCAGATGCTCTAAAATGGACCTGGAACCCCAGGAGAGCCTTCCCCAAAGCGCTGATCTAGACAGGCAAACATGGCGATGCCCAAAACACTGCACATGCAAACGGGAAGATAAAAAACAAGTATGACCAAATGGGGCTACTCTAACAACACAAATATGTGAGTATGGTGAAGTGCAGACTACAAAGAAGCTGCTCGTTTGCCAACTCCTTGGTGAGATCTGTACAAAGGGCGTCCCCGCTGCAGCAACAGAAAGAGCCAAGGCTGGTCATAAACGAGAGGTTTTTCCAGAATCATGCACAAGGACATGAGAAGCAGCAATCTCCTTATATGACTTGCCTTCCAACCCTTGAGCATCTTTGTTACTGCCTCTGGACCCTCTCTAACTTCTTCACATTGTTTTCAAAATGTGGAGCCCAGAACTGCACCCAGTGTCCAGATGAGCCCTGACCATGATCACCTCCCAGTCTTGCCCCTCATGCTTCTGTTAATGCAGCCCAGAATCACATTCACCTTCTGTGCAGCTGCATCACACTGCAGACTTGTATTGAGTCTGATCTACCAAGACACCTAAGATCTTTTCCATAGAGCTGCCATCCAGCCAGGTGCACCCACTTTATAGTTGGATTTTTGATTATTCCTCTTGCAGCACAACACCTTGCACTTGTCTACATTGGACTGCATCCTGTTAGTTCCAGGCCAGCTTTCCAGTCTGTCATGATCCTTCTGAAATGCACTCACATCCTCCAACGTGTTCACAGTCCTTTCCAGTTTCACATCATCTACAAGCTTGCTCAAGAAGCTTTCTGTGCCTGCATCCAAATTGTTATGTCCTGCCTGGTAATTACATAAAGGGGCCACTAACTCCATTTCTTCACAACCATTAGCTGTGAATCAGCAAGCTGTTATGCCATAGGTACACACCAAGCCATTTGCCACTTGTCCTGGGCACACCTGTACCTGCTTTCACTGAGGCTAGCTTTCACCCCAAGGTAACACCTTAATTATCACTTTTGCCTTTGGTCAAAACAGTGCGTGAGGACACAGCAAGCCTTGGCCTCATCTTGCCTTTGGCACACCGATGACTGAGGTCAACCACTCTCTTCTCTCCAGTCCTCCCTACAGCCACTGAACCCCGAGTACTGCATTTTTCTATTCATTCAAGGCTGATCTAACCAGAAGTTGCAGAACACTGAACTGAAGTCACAGCAGGCAGCTGGTGGCCCCTTAACTCTTACACCAGAGAGTACCTGGACCAAGTCTGAGAACAGAAATAAATGGTCCATCCATAATGAGTGCCCACTCCTCCTTCCCCAGTCACTTTTTTTTGCACTGTCAAAGGATGGTGCACCCCATGTCCCGCTAAGCCAGCCACAGCCAGATGGAGGGACAAACTACAGGAAATGAGACAGCAGCATGGCCCCACATCACTCCGGTAGTCTCACCCTCCGCTTTGCAGGGGGCATGGACCAGTAGGAACCTTTCCCAGAAGGGGTCGTGGTCCTAGAGCTCCCTGGGCAGAGCTGGCTCCTGCCATCCCTAGGAACAGCTACGCTGCCATTCTTCTTGGGACTTCCCACACTACTTGTCTGACATCAAACACCGGCTGCAGGGGCCTCTGCTCACCTTGACATGGAACATACAAGGCACTGCTAGTTGGCTGCAGCTGTCCAGAGGATAGAGAAGCCTGGATGGGGACAGTAGTGTTGAGGTGCTAGAGAGGGTGCAGGAAGCCCCAGGACCAGCACAGTCCATAGGCACAGGCTAGGGCAAGAGAGGATCGAGCCACCCTCTCCCTCACTCACTGAAGCCTCTGCTCCAAAGACCATGAGCAAAGGGAGCAAGCTGTGCAGCAAGACACTGCCACCCACCACTAGCTGAACAAATCAAGCAGCAACACTGGGGGAGTCTCGACTAATGCCCAGAAGACCCTCATACTAGTGCCAACTCCCACACAGCACCAAGGGGGGGGGGGGGG
>NW_017728964.1:14526823-14539443 GCF_001723915.1 Gavialis gangeticus
CTTGTCCTGGCCTGTCCAGCAGAGGTTACACTTGCTACATGTTGTCTTGACAAGGGAGGGGCAGCCCTTATGTGAGAGACAGCTGAAAGGAAGAATCCTCTTGGAGGGAAATGGGAAGCACATCACAAAAGGCCTGGCCGGTGCTCTTGTCCCAGCCTGCTCTTTACACAACCACTGCTTTGCCTGCAGGCATCTGAAGTGGAGGGAGCCCCTCAGCTCAGCAGCCTCCCAGAGCCCTCACCCAGGCCAATGCAGCAGCGAGAGGGTGATGCTCCCCATGCCCCCGAGCATCTCCAGCCAGATAAGAGGTGCCAGCTGCAGCCTCAGCAGCACCAAGGCCAGTGGAATGATAGACAATTCAGACTGATATCTAAAGAACAACTGCACCACAACACATCACACAGGGCTGCAAACAGCTCAGTTCTGCTGTTTAATGCACTAGAGAACAACTTGTTTAAACCCAAACCAGCATGAACAGGGACGCCTGCAGGAAGCTGAGGGACGTGCAGAGTCTGGAACCATGTTATCAGCTTCGTTCTATGGGGCTGCACCAACGCAAGGCAGAACTAACTGCAGAACATCCACGCACAAAAGGACACGATGCATCTGAAGTGCAGACATATGGCTGACTCCTTTCAGCTTCTGCCCAGGGAGGCTGTGCCATTTCTATGCCATTTAGCCATGCTACCAGCTTTCCCTGGCGCACAGGAGCAGGAAACCACTGTACAGGGGGCAGTAAAACTGGCCAAGCAACAGCAATTGCCCAAGATGCAGACACTGCCATGGGGCAGAATCTTCACCAGCAGTGCCAGGTAGCAAGGAGGGGGGACAAAGGAAACAGATCTTTGAAAAAAGACAGGCTAAACTGAAAGAGGCTGAGCCCAATGGTAAGGGAGACAGCCTGCACACAGTGCCTGAGGGTCTGGGCATGGTGCCCGTCTTTCAAGGGTGGTGCGGAGCCCTAGTGTGTACCTCCTGCAGAAAACTCCCGTCCAGCTGCCCTCTGGGTCGCCCAGTGAAAATGCAGCACTCTGAGGGCTTCTCTGAAGTAAAGGGGAAGCACTGCACAGCTCAGGAAACAAGACAAAACTCCAGGGTAGAGAAACCCCTCTGTAGCCTGCCTGTGCACCCCTGATTCAGGAAAGCTCCCACAGCAGCTGAAGGGACCGAAAAAATCAGCACTTGTCTGAATAACCTGCACTTTCTGGGGCTGTGGGTGTAGGGGAATGGGGCAGATGTGCTACCAGCACTGACGTGAAAACCAGTTCCAGGGCTGCTGCATTTAGTGGGAGCTTCTCTTCTAAAGGAATTAAGTTAATTGGGGTATCAATGGTAGCCACCACCAGCCCTGGCCCCACCCCACCCAGGGGGAGGGAGTGAGTCAGGGATAGTCTGTGAACCTCAGCAGTTTGTGGTCAGGCTGTAGGACATGCAGTCCTGGGTGGGGATCGGCTTCCACAGCCCACGAAGGCTTCACATGTTGGTGCTCATTCGCGACTGGCTGTTAGCTGGCGTGAGCTCCCCTTGGCTGCCTTCCCTTGGAGGAGACTGCAATCAGAGCGAACAGAACACCCTGGTCAGGGTGGAATCCTGCAGCGTGGCACCCAGCACAGAACACTCCCAGCAAGGAGGCAGAGCGCAATGGGGTGAGGATGCCCAGGGCTCATCCCTCCCTAAGAGGAAGGCAGCTCATGCTGTCCAAGCCCTCAGAACACAGATCCTTTTGTCACCTGCAAACATACAGGAAGCTTGAGCCATTTTTCTGGCCACTGATCACTCCCAGCATCTCATATGTAGCTTATGGGGCTGCGGCAAACTACAGCTAGACAGCTTCAGACACCCAACCCAGCCGTAAATGGTGGCTAGCCCTGGACACCTGGGTGACACATGCTATCCACGTGCAGAGAGAACCTGTAAACTCCCTAGGGCCACCCTGGTGGGGACACCCCAATGCAGAGGGAATTCAGCACAAAAACTGAACCAGACCCGGCCCAGCTGCCTGGAACGAGCAATCAGCACCCACCCCAGTTATGAGCCGCAGCCTCTGGTCAGCCTAGCAGGTTCAATGGATGTCCCTGCTCTCTGCACAAGATGCCCATGTGAGCTTGCGCTCATGTGAACCCCTATTCCCCCAAGGGCGCAGTTCACCAGCAGTTACTGTTCTGTGCCAGTCAAGAGCCCTCTGCTCACCTTGACATGGATCTGGTTGCGCAGAACAGCTGCGCGCAGGATCATGGCTTTGGCACGGCGCTGGAACTCCTTGCCCATTAGCAAGGACTTCTCAAAGGTGGTGCTGCGCTGGTCGACGTCCCGAGCATAGAGTATCTGGAACCCACAAGGAGACTCAGCTCAGCAGGAGCCCTTTCTACACTGCAGATCTAAGGCTGAACCACCTCTCAGGCTCAGGCCCACTCGAAAACAGCCAGGCTAATTGCCGCTCGCTACAACAAATGCAGCTCCAGTCTCCCAGGAACAGAAATGGACAGGGAGATGCAGACTGTTACCCCAGGGCCTCTTCAGTGAAAAGCAAAGCCCCTTTTTTTTAAAACCAGGATGGCATTTCACCAGAGGTGACCAAAGACTTGTAACACTGTGTCTCAAGCCAGCTGCTTGCCTGAGACCATAACTTGCACTCCAGCCCTGCTGCAGACAAACATGGCCTAGGGGACACTCACTTTGCTGTGCGAGTCTATTCTGGCATTGATCAGCCCCTCCAGGATCAGCTGGGTCAGCTCATCCTCCAATGCAGCCACGGTGGTGTTGAACGCAGTGGCCATCTTGCGCATGTCTGCAGACACGTAGGGGCTGAAATACTAGGGGCAAGAAAACACTCAGTTTCCAAGTGGACATGCCCTTGCCTCCACCCCCAGCCCTCTAACACTGGGGAGGAAGGAATCAGTACTGGACCAGAGAGACACTAAGGACTGTCAGCTTGGGCCACCACATCTTAAAACAGATGTAGAGAAACAGGAGCGACAAAGATGAGATGAGGGTGGGAATGTAGAAGTCAAAGCAGCAAGCGTGAAGGGAGTAGGATAAGTAGCTTGGAGAGAAGAGACATGACAGCAGTTTTCTAATAGAGAAAAGGGAGCAGGCTGGTCCACTTTGCTGCAGAAGGCAGGACAACACGTCACAGGCACCTGCTGCACATGGCAAATTTAGATACAAATCTCTGGGAGCAAGTCCTCTCAGCAGGCCAGTGCTCAAGGAAGTGCTGGTACCTTCTTTCTTGGAGATGCTGAGGCTAGGCTGGGCAAGTATTTGTCTGGGACGGCTGAAATCTCCTGCCAGGGGCTAGACCAGCTGACCCCAGAGGGTCTCCCTGGATTCACTTCTGACCTTTGTCCAGCTCACAGAGGCAGGGAGCAGTTACCTGGATAAGGGCACGATTTCGGATCTGCGTGTACAGCGTCCGGACGTGAGGTGCCAGGTACATGTCCAGCAGAAGGTTATCCTGTGCAGAAGAAGCAGAGCCTTAGGAATGGGGGAAGCCAGTAAGAGGGAAAAACACTGACTACCAAGCCACGTGAAGACTATGAAAAGGGAATCGGAGGACTAGCAACATGCCAGTGCGACCAGGAACGTGGCTGGAAGGATCAGCTGGTTATGGCCTTTTCTGACTGTGATTTTCACTCCTGCCTGCAAGCAAGAGACAGAGTGGAAGAGCCAACTGGGACACACCCACCACTCCGAACACCCAGCGATTCCCTCCCAGATGGTGTGGGGCTGCCAGCCCCTGTTCCCCACTCCTTCAGACGCACCTTCATCTCGTCCAGCATCTTCAGGCAAGAGGCATACTTGGATTCGTAAAATTTGAAGATGATGTCACGCACCTGAGGCTCCAGCTCCAGGAATAGTTTAAAGGAGCTGCAGATACACACGCCAGTACTCAGACCTGGAGGCCCCACTGAGACATCCTGCCCCACTGCCACACCCCTTCCTCCCATGCAAGGCCTGGGCTGCGAATGTTCTCCTCACTGTCTGTACTGTGATGCACAAAGCGTTAGCACTAGGCACCCGGGCTGCGGGGGGCATGGCCTCCAGAAAGCAGCATGGGGCTGGTTATGGTTGAGATGCCTCTGTCTGCACTGCCTGCTAGCTACATTCAGCCTCCTTTTCAGGAGCACCCTTGGCTGAGCAGGTAGGCTCAGCATGCAGCTGTCCAGGAGGACAGAGCCCAGGACCCCCAGGGGAAACTGCTGATGGTGCCTGACTCCACTGGTAGCCTAGCCTCAGGAATCCCGATCACTGATCTCTGCACATGCCAGGCCTCTCCCTGCACTGCTGAGCACGAAGACAGGAGGGGTAAGAGAGAGACAGTTCCCCCATTCCTGCACCAGATGAATGCACCCATAGCACAGAGGGGGCAAGGAGTCAGAAGTAGGACTGCAGGTGCTTCTGCAACGGGGGACAGTATCTAGAATTAAGATAAGCTTTGTAGAGGCATTAAGAGCTTGGCTGAAATCCTGTGGCTCAATCTCAAAATCCTCACGCCTGATAGCAAAGAGCCTACCTGCTTCTGCTGCAGAGAGGAGACCAGTCCACACAGACCAAGGCTCTGATCTGCTCTGGCTGTTTCCACCTAAACTCCTGCCCTTTTAACAGAGAACCCAGCTAACATCAAAGGGATGGGTGCCTAATGGGGCAAGGAATGGGCACCTCAGCTGCCTCCTGTCTTGTAGAGCCAAGCCCGTATCCAGATCTGCCCACCCCCAAACTCTACCGAGGACACTGCCCACCTGCTGGAGATGACGTTGCGCTGAAGCTCCTGACGGTCGAAGGTGGCCAGTGCGCAGAGGCCACCATACACAGCTACATTGCTAGGAGACAACAGCTGAAGAGAGAGCCAAACTAATAAGTCATCAGAGCACTGCTACCTGGCTCCAGGCAGGGGCTGGGGAGGAAGGTGTGGGCACGGTGGGGCCTGCCTCCCAAACTCCTTGTCTACAGGGCTGGCTTGGCAAATGCAGAGAGACCAAGTACCAATGTGGACATGCCCTAGGTTAGCTCCCTGCCCCGGAAGATGTCCCATGCAGCTTTGGACAAGTCATTAGCATTAGCCTCCCTGGGCCTTGGCTTCCTCTGTGCACAGGGATAACTACCATCACCTCAGACAGCAGGGCAGCACCATGAAGAGACACATACTAAGGACTGAGAGGCCCACACATAACTCTGAAAGGACACAACAGCCCTGGGACCCTTGCACCTACCTCTCCGCAGTCCTTACCTCTGGAAAGTCACAGTGGTCAAACGAGGCCAACAAGAAGCACTTCGCTGCCTGTTTGTATTTCCGAGCTGCTAGTTCAGCCAAGCCTAAGAACAGACAGAGTCAGGTCTCTGTTCCCAAGAACACACGCTAGCTGTGGCACAAGCAACAAGTGTAGGGAAGCAGAGGGGGCATGGGGCCGCTAGGACCCGCACAGCTTCAGGGAAGCACAGCCTGTGCCAGGTCAGCATACAGCAACCAGAGCTGGAAGAATCACTGCATGGCCCCTTATTTGGGGGAGCTCTGGGTGACAGAAGAAAGGGCTGGAGCCAACACAAGAGAGCTCCATCACCACCCTGGCTCCCAGTTCCTGCTAGGAGAGTGTGCAGCGCAAGAGGTCAGTGGGGGCACCGAGTACTCCCCGGCGCCCCTACCCCGGACCTCTCTAGTGGGAAGGGCAGCGACCCAGGGCATCCCAGGGGCTGTGGCGCTCCCTCACCTGCCGCACACTTCAGTTTGGTCAGGATTGCCTGCGTCTGGCTGTCTCTCTCTCCTCGTTGCTGTTGGGTGAAAAGAGCATCAGTAAGTGACCAGCTCAGGCCCCAACCCAGCACCTTCCTTTGGGGGGAGGACAACAAACAGCTTTGGGGGCTGCCATGGTGATGTTCAGTGCAGTCACGAGTGCAGGAAGGCAGGGAACAGTCTCACGAGGGAACCAGTTTTGCTGACCCCTTCGTAGGACCACACTCACTGAGTGTCCTTCATGGCTTCCACCTGATGTCCACCCTTAGCAAGTAATACAGTGGGTTCCTGCACCACTCACAGAGGGCCAAAAGGTCCCACACCTGTGTTGCTACGGAGACAGGGGGCCCAGAGGGAGCAGGCACCATGCTGCAAGGTGGCACCAAGCTCCCAGTCAGATGGGCCCTGCTCTGGGAAGGAAGGGGTAGCGGGAGTGAGCAGATGCAGTACAGAGAAAGGGGTGGTCAAGGCAGGAGGGCCCTGCCCAGGGTGGGGAGCAGAGAGCAGAGGGAATGTGCCGAGGACAGGCGGAGACAGATGCTCTTACCTCTGCGATCTCTGGCGTGGACTCCGCCTTGCTCACATAGCTCAGGACATGCGACCAGTTCTGGAGGTAAACGCTGACCTGCTCAAGCACACGGAGCGGTCAGCAGCAGTAGGGTTGTGAGCCAGCGATGCCACCTGCTGGCCACACTGGGCCACGACAGGCAAGGCACAGGGGACTGCAGCCTGCGCAGCTTCTGCACTGGACACGCTCCCTCCCTCAGGTCGGGGACCACAGGGCACGCTCCCTCCCTCAGGTCGGGGACTGCAGGGCACGCTACCTTGATGACATTGAGGCACATGTTAATCACATGCTTTGCACTGGTGCAGTAGTCACGGGCTCTCGAATAGCACTTAAGGGCATTGCTGAGGTCTCCACAATCGAGGTAGTGATCACCCAAGTCATCATGGCCTCTCCTGGAAAAGAGGATTAAGAGCAGAACCGTATGCTTGGGCAGGGAAACTCTGGTAAGTGCAGGGCTCCCTGGGACCAGAGCTCATGCCACCTGACCCATCTCAGCCACCCATCGCCCCCTGAGCCTGAGTCAGAGGAACCCGCTCTTTTCCTCACCTGATGCTCTCCTTGATCGAGTTTCCCTTGTAGTTTTTCAGGTCAGTGTCCAGCTTTTCCAGTTTGAGAAGGGCTTTCTTGCGCGTGGCCTCAACCCAGGCAGTATCAAGCGGAGGGGGCTCAATCCCACCATCCGGGACCGCGTCAGGGGTGTTCTGCAGTTCTCTGAAGGGGAGGACACAGCTTAGCTAGGCAGGTCAGCTGCAAGCTCCTCCAGACAGGGCTGCTGCTTGCGTGACACAGATCTCCAGGCACACAGCACTGCGCCTGCCCACAGCCCCATGCCCCCCCACACCAACACAAGGGGAAAAGAAAGGGATATGATCAGCTGTGCAAGTTCTGCCTCCTGAGCAGCTCGAACACTGCCTGGTTTGCTGTTGCAACTGGCTACGAACCCTCTTCCTCACCTTTGCAGGAGTCCGATGAATGACCAGGCTCCTGGTGGGCTGGAAAACAAGCAGCTCACTCTGTGGCTCAAAGGACAGAGGGTCACTAGTGCTGCGGGGAGCAACTATCCCATTGCATCAACCATGGACCAGTCAATAAACCCCCTTGCAAGCTCTTCCACATGGCTCACAGCAGGCACACAGTCCAGTGCCCTGCTCCCTCCCCAAGTTGTTCTGACCAGCTAGACTGCCAGGACTTGATGCCAAGGCTGAAGAAGGCTCTAACAAAGGGCACACAGCACAGCCATGAAAGGGACAACACACGAGTCAGCTCAGAATTTCCTGCTTGAGCTGAATCCCTTGTCTAGGCCACAGGCATGGTCAGTAACTGGAACACCACAGTGGCAAGGGTAGACTCTGAACCTCACATAAACCTGAATTATGACAGCATGTATTTAAGCTTGCATTTAGCGGTAAGAGCGAGCCTGGGAAAATAGAGGAAGCATTTATTAATCCAGATCACTAATACTAGGCTAGGCCAAGTGTGAATAATTGGTTTTACAGTGCTCGGTAGCAGTTCAAAGTAACACCTGATATGTTGGCTTCTGATAAGGAAGGCTGAATTGTATGGAGTCAGCCAGAAACCTGTTGAAAGTATGCGTCTGTCAGCTGAATGTGTTAGGCCAGAGATGTGGGAGCACTTATTGCCAGCCTTAAGCAAGAGGCCTGTGTCAAGCTACTGACTCAAGCAGGAGGCTCCCAAGCCCGTTTCTGAGAAACTGCAGAGTGACCGTTCACACACGTGACACCTGGCCCAGTCAGCAAAGTACCAAAAGCAATTCACATGTCCAGCTCAACCAGATCCAATTAAACAGAACACACGGCTGAAAGAAGACATCATAAAAGAAAGCCCTAAATTAGAAAATCCATATATACTGGTAATATTGACTGATGTTAAACCAATGTACCAGCCAGTTTTTCTGTAACAGAGATATCTGTGGTAAGGTTCTTAGATAAGCTGTAAGAACAAAGCAGCCGTGTCAGAAGACCATAAACCAAGATAAGGAGGAAACAGAGTGGTGGCAACATTCCATGAAGGAAGCAGGATACTCTCCCTCTCCAGAAAAGGCACTGGCCGTAGGATATAAATTCCAACTACCAAGCACTTTCAAAGTCCATGAAAGAACCTGGCTAGGCTAGTTCCACAGTTTCACTGAAATTCACAGATTCTGAATAAAACCCATCAGAGGTCATTTATTAAAATGTCAGAACAAGCCACCTATGTAATGTAGGATATAGACCAAAAGAAAAAAAAGAAAAGAAAAATAACTCTGAGAATTCAAGACACACTAGACAGTTTGTGCATCACTTCTGTCCTGAGGTCTTCCCGGCTGGTACGGGTGAGAGTGTCTCTGTTGTGCTGTTTTGGGTCACTAGACAGGCATTGGAATAAGTGTTTGTTCTTGTGCTTTTGGGGTATAACAGAAAAGGGTCAGGCTGTAGAACCTTGTCTTTTGCCTCTCTTGTAACTGAGTGGTGATAATTAAAGGAACTGTAATTGTACCTTAATTTGTGCCTAAGGGCCCTCAGGGAAAATGGAGCTGTACCTTAATTCTGTAACTAAACTGGCAAAACAGGCTCTAATCACAGATGGGCTGCAACCCTGTTCCTCTAAAGGCTGAACAGTCCTGAGTTTTTGGTAATGCCCTCCACTGACATTTAATTTCAGATGAATTATGTCTACTGTGGTTTAACCAGTGCCAGGAAACCACACCTGATCCAGCCATTTCCTTCCAAGCACATGCAAAACCAGTAAGCCTCAATACACTGCCATGCAGGACACAACCATCCCAGCCCAGGACAAAAGGCTCTCGGTGCAGATTAGTTACGAACCCAGCAAACATGCATTTTAACTAGAGACCCAGACAGAAACTGTGGATCAAATGTGAGACAGACCACAGCCACATGCAAATGTTAGTCTTGTTATGGGGCCTTGGCTAAGCAGAAAAGCAAACATTTAGCAGGTTTTTAGGCCAACAGGAAGTGTGAGCCCCTGGAAGAAATTGGATTGGGTTCCCTATGACGGAGACCACTCTGTGCACAACAGAAACTTGAGAGCAGCACCCACACATAACCATCACTAGCCCCAAGTAATGGTCACAGGCTAAGAAAATAGACCCTTCTGCATGTCTGAATCCCTGCTAGAGGCAAGTCCAGTTTTGCAGAGCCCAATGCCAGACTCCTGTCTGATTGACACAGGAGCATGCTGACAGCTTGCACAGAGGTTTCCCTGTCCACACATGCTTGTCTGGTCAAAGCACCTGCCCCTGCCACGTACCTGGTGGCCTCAGACAGTTTTCGATGGATTTCTTCATAAACATCAACATTGAAAGTTCTTTGGACGAAGGACAGTGCCATCTTGAGGGCTTCCACCCGGAGCTGGGGGCAGTGGTCAGCAATGAACTGCAGGCGTTCAATCCGCATCAGGCCACTGTAACTGGAGGCATACTGCTCCAGATCCTGTGAACAAACCCAGCCCGTGGGAAGGAATGGTGTCAGTACCCCACGGCCACACCTTGTCCGTCACAACCTTGACAAGAACTGAGGACAGGAACTCTCATTCCTGCCTCCCTCACCATTCGAGTCCATTCACTAGGGTGCCACGTGTCTCACCATAACTCAGGGTTTACCACAGGCCTGGCTACTGGCCCCACCTACTGCTAAGGGTGCCTGACACTTCTCATGTTAAGAGTCTGCTGCCAGTTGTTAGTAACTTTACCTGACTGTAACCATTCAGACTGAAACAGTCCAGGGAGGCTTTCTGCCTCAGGCTCAGATTTTTGGTAAATGTCAGCCTTTTCCAAGAATAAGAGGAAGCAAAAATCCATGAACACATACTACTATTCCAGCAGGGGCCTTGCCTGATCCAGCACACTGGATGAACTCACTCTGGGGATGAATGGGTTTGTATTTAGTGACAATTTGTCTCGAGAATTCCTGCTTCATGTCCTGCAAAGGGTACAAGGGGTGTAGGAAAGCAGGCAGGGGTACTGCAGAAAGGAAAAGGAGGTTTTTGTGCCAAGTTCCTGGGTGGTGCTGAGCAAATCATTTAAAACTATAATTTTTTGGCTAGTGATCTCATTTCCTGGACACCTGACTTGAGACCCAGGGATCTGATCTGCAGAAAAGCCACAAGCTCACAGTTGCAACTGAAACCCAAGAGCTGTTTTGAACGTGAAGAGCTCTGAGAAATCACGTGCTAAGTATCTCAAATTCGGCACTCAAAATTAACGAGCATTTTTTAACTTACTTGCCCAGCTATGCCTTACTCCCTGTCCATAAAAGGGAGACAACACCCCTCATCTTACAGGAGTGTTGTGTGAAGCAGATTCTAAAGTGATGAGCCCCACAGAAAAAGCCCATGGAGAAATTAATACTGTTGTCTTCAGAGCAGTGTTTGAACATTACAAAACAAGTAAGTTACAGGACCACAGAGACAGAATACTGTACAGAAACTCACAACGTGAGCAACTTCCATGCTGTGCAGTCAGAGAGGCAGGGGCTCTGTGAAAACAACAGTACATGATCATGCAATTGCACATGAATAGGGGGTGCAAACTGAGGTTGCACATACAAGCTTACTTCTAGCTTTTCCTCCTTTAAGTGGTTTACAGCAGTGCTCTGCTAAGAAAGCAGTTGTGCATGTCATGTACATCTTGTCGTCATTCATTGTTAATTTCTCCAAAGACTGGGCTTGGGCAACCATTCTTCATTCTAGTGATGCTGGTCACTGGTCAGGGGCTCACAAAGGAAATTGTTGCTAAACGCACCAGTACCATTCATACGGCCAGATCATAACATCCTGCCTACTAACTGGTGGGGAAGGCAGCCCTCCAAAGCTCTGCTCTTTGGAAGTTCCAATCAATCTCATCCTGGAAGCTTCAGACACAATTAAGGATCCTAGTGAACAGGATCCTTAGTGAAATTCAATTTAACAATCCATTTTGAGAGAGAGAGCACCCTCCCCAAAAAAACCCATTTCTGGGTATCAGAGGGTCCACTGACCCACCTGAGAAGGTGCTTACAACATGCTGCCCATACCAGCTGCCCACCCTCTGCCAAGACTGGCACAGGAGAAGAGGCTCTGGGACAGCTTGCTGGTCACTCCCACCCACCACCTTGCACAGGAGACATGCTGCCAATTTGTGGCTTCAAGATTTACAAGGGGTGAATGAGGAAAGAGTCCTTTAAAGACACTGCCAAGGAAGAGGCCCTGGACAAGCAGTGCCATCCCTCTGCCCCCCCCCATACGTACCAGAGTGGGGTTCTCCACCACGTAGTTGATATCGGGTGCATTCTGCTGGTCCTCCTGTGGATCCACATCGATCTGCATGGGCTCCACTGCACCCTGCAACAACGAAGTGCGGTGTCAACTGCAGCTTGCTTGCATCCCTGCAGGGAACACACCCTGCGCCCCTGCTGGGCTCAACCTACAGAGACTCCACTTCACTGTAGCAGAAAGGAGACACTGCTCTTGAAGACTTTCCTGTTCCAGATGCCCCAGCAGTTCCCTCCCAGAGTGGAGGTCTCCTCCAAAGCAAGTAGTAGGGCTCCCCGTCCTTGCCAGCAACAGCAAGCAGCATCCTCAGGCTGTCGGTGGAAAGTGCTGTGGCATTTCTGGCATGGGACCTGCCCCCGCAGGCACCCCGCTGCCTTCCCACAGCAGCACCAGGATGCCAGCCGAGGGACACACGAGCCAGGCTTGAATGCGTGTCCGTTCACCACACCAGCACCCTCCGCGTCTACCCTCCGGTCCTACTCGGGGCTCTCCATCTAGCCCATCGAGCGGAGCACAGAATACACAAACAAAGCAACAGGCACGACGAGAGCCGGGGAGTGACGTGACCCCATGTTTTGCAGGGTGAATGCAAATGCATTAGGAAAGGGATCGCAGACTGCGAAGCTGGAGGGAACCTCGGGAGACGGCCGAGGCCAGCCCCCGCACTAGGCAGCATCACCTGGGGGCAGATTAATGGCAGAGCAATGCCCCGGTGTGACTCCCCGCCGGGACCCCTCACTCGGGGCCAGGACGCCATCCCTGCCGGCAGCGGCAGCCAAGTCCTCTCGGGAATCGCGCACGGGGGCAACGTGCCGCAGCTGCTACTCAGCGCTGGACGTGCCAGAGCCCCCGCGGCGCTGGAAGCATGGCCGGACCATCGGCTTGGGCAGCCGTTCAGCCGCTAGACCCAGCCCGGCCGCAGACGTCGCTCGGCGGCTCACGCTTTACTGGGGGCTGTTCGTCCTCGCGCCGCCTGTGTGCGCTCCCCCACCTCCCGCGCCGCGAGCGGCACAAGCAGACGCGCAGTCCCGCCCACGAGGCACCAAGACGCAG
>NW_017728964.1:14539824-14543863 GCF_001723915.1 Gavialis gangeticus
ATCTCCCGCGCCCGCGCCCAGGTCAGCGCCCCCGGCCCCGCCCGGCCCCGGCCCCGGGCCCGGGCCCCCGAGCCGCGGGCAGGGAAGCAGCAAGTCCCCGCTGTCTTTGTCTCTCGCAGACGTTCATCTTCACGGACTGGGAGGACCACGAGCTGCGCCTGCGAGCAGGTGAGCGCTGTCGCCTCCGCGCCCCCGTCGGGCAGCACCTCGGGGCTGCCCTGCCTGCGGCAGCTCCTCCGCGGGGGCTAGAAGCGGGAGCGAGCAGCCGTTGCGCCAGCCCTCACACTCGCTTGCAGCCCGCTCGAGTCCTCGGGCGCCGTGCAGACGCTTGTCCTGCTCCCCAGCGTTGGCCGCTCCTTCCTGTGCGCTGTGGCCGCGTGCCCGGGGCACTCTCCCTGGGTTTGCCGTCCCCGTGCATCGTGGACAAGCTCCCAGGGTGAGCGCCCGCTCTGCACGGCGGCCCCATCGCACGCGTTCCTCCCTCTGCGCCAGGCGATCGCGTGATCAACACCAACTGCTCCGCCGTGCACACGCGCCAGGCCCTGTGCTGCAAGATGTCCGTGGAGTATGACAAGTTCCTGGAGTCTGGGCAGAAGTACGTGTGGAAGGCGGCGGCGGCCTCTCCCCCTCTGCTGGGACCCCAGGACCATCTCGGGGGATGTGTGGAGCCCTGCGCTCCCCTCCTCGCTGCCTTGGCTGACCGGCCGTTTCCCCTGCCGTTCACCAGGTGGTTTTGCCACGTCGATGACGACAACTACGTGAATCCCCGGGCGCTCCTGCGCCTCCTTTCTGCCTTCTCGCACAGCCAAGATGTCTATGTGGGAAGGCCAAGCCTGGACCACCCCATGGAGGCAGCAGACCACGCACGGAGTGATGGATCAGTAAGCACATTGCGTACGCACGTGGCTGAGCCCCTGCGCCCTGACTGAGACCCAGGGCAGCTCGTGCGATCCCATGCACAAGCCCTCCAGATGGGTCGGCTACCTACTAGCACAGGGGTCAGCAATGTTTCTGGACCAAGTGCCAAAAACACCCACAGCCTCAACTTGTAAGATGGTTGCGTGCCAGAGCAGATGGCAGGGGAGCCGCAAGGGCGCCAATCCTCGTTGTGGCAGGGGAGCCCCAGCCCCTTCCTCTCTGCCAGCCCCGAGCCACGTGTGCCAAGTAAAATGCCTTCACATGCCATGCTCTGGCACTCGTGCCGGGGGCTGCCTGCCCCTGTACTAGTGCACTCCCCTTCCTGGAGCCTTCCCCTCGTAGAGGACAGCTGCCCTGCTCGCGCGCTGCCATGCTGAAGGTGCATCCTGCACGCCAGGGCCCTGGCTGCCCCACGCAGACAGCCAGGCTAGCAAACCAAGGCTCCTGCCTGATCAGCTTTGCCAGGATCCCCAGAGCCACATCCAAAACGGAGTGAGATGTGGGCAGGGTAGGCCGTAGGTGGAGCAGGGCCTGCTCTGCTCTGCACCAGGACTCCCATTCTCTCCCCACTGCTCCCAGTTTCACTTGGACTTTGCAGGTTCAGGGAAGTGGTGTTTGCCCAAGGGGAGAGTGTCCACAAAAAGCTGGAAGGATCAGAGCTGGCCTGAGCCCCCTCGTGCTGCAGAGCAGCAGATCCTCCTCCTGGCCCAGGCAGGTGGGAGAAGTTGGGCATCGCTTACAAGTGTCTCTTGTTGCTCTTGCTGCTTGCCAGACAACCGTGAAGTTCTGGTTTGCCACTGGCGGGGCAGGGTTCTGCATCAGCCGGGGCCTGGCCCTGAAGATGAGCCCCTGGGCTAGGTAAACATGGTTCAGCAGCGGGCTGTGGGCTTGGGAGGGTGCAGGGTGCATTAGATCCTCAGTCTCCCCTGCTTTGTTCAATAGCTTGGGCAACTTCATCAGCACTGCGGAGAGGGTCCGTCTGCCCGACGACTGCACCATCGGCTACATCATTGAGGGGCTGCTGGACGTGAGGCTGCTGCACAGCCCCCTGTTCCACTCCCACCTGGAGAATCTGCAGAGGCTGCAAGGCGAGGCAGTGCTGCAGCAGGTAGGGACAAGCCTCAGGCTTTGCTCAGTGCAGTCCCCAGCCAGACAGCTGCTGCCCACCTGAGCAGGGAAATGCTGCTCTTTGGGCTTCGTGCCCCCAGGCCCTTCTTTATCCTTTCTGAGTTCTGCTCCTGGGTCCCAGCATCTGCTGGTTGTCGCAGGTCAAGACGTGCAGCAGCCTCTGTTGAGGGAATCCAAACCCCCGTGCTGGCTTGAAATCACTGTTGCGGTCCCGTGGTCTGCAGGTGACAGGTGGAGCTGAGGTGGGGCCAAGCTCATGGTTCCCTGGCGCAGTGCTAGCTGAGACCATCCCTACAGCCTCAGTGGGCAGTGCCAGTGCGCTGCCAGGGCCACGTCCATGCCTGGCAGAATCTCTCCAGTGTTGCTGGGATGCCAGTGATTAAATCCAGCCTTGCCCCCGAGTCGAGCTGCAAGAGCCAATCCCTTCATCTTGCTGCTCTAAAGACTGTTGCAGAACTGAACTCTTGGGCTTGGAAGCGAGAAGATGCTCCTTGTAGCCTTTGCCCTGTTCCCCTGTCAGGCCTCTTTGCTGCCTGCCCCCCTGTCACTGCTGTCCTGCATGTCCTGAGCAAACTTGCCTGCGCTTCCAGGTCACCCTGAGTTACGGCGGCCCCGAGAACAAGCACAATGTTGTGAGCATGGGAGGAGTGTTTGGCCTGCAGCAGGATCCAACGCGGTGAGTCTGCTTCTGAACAAGCTCCCCTGCCTCGTCCGGGCTCACTGGACACACTGAGATCAGGCGTGTGCTAAAGCAGGGTCTCCTACTGGCTCACGTGTAGCCACTACGCTCCTACAGGGATGCCTGCGCACAGACCCGCTCCCATCTCACGTCCTCCATCTCCCTCTTCACAGATTCAGATCTGTTCACTGCCTCCTCTATCCTGACACTACCTGGTGCCCATCTAAGAAGACTCTGTGACTTCTGGCTTGTCTCTGACAGCTGGTGTCTTACCTGCCCTGCACACAAACGGGCAGGCCCCGGCTGAGATCAGTGCATCACTTCCTGGGCAGGTGGACAAAGCGATCTGCAACAGCACCGCCTTCCCCTCAAGCCACGTGGGGGGGAGATGCCACCTGGAACCATTCAGATGCAAAGCTCTCCTGCTCCTTGTCCCACGGTCTCAGCCCTTCACGTTGTGCCAGGCTGGGGGGCACCAGTCCCTTCCACCCTCCAGAAATGCAGGGAACACAGTACCAGGAAGCGCAGCAGTGGCACTGCCAGCGGGGGAGGGCTCCCAAGTAGCCCAGGAGCTGGAGGGAAGGGAGGGGTTTTCATGTAGTCCCAGGGCCTGAGCCAGAGACCTGAGACTCCTGCCTCAAAGCCCGATGCCAGCTTCCGTGCAGGCACGGCTCTGCGTCGGAAATACTCAGAGCGAGCTCTCTGCTCGGTCCCTCTGCTCTCTGAAGTTTGAGCCTGGCCCCGTTGAGACTGCCTGCTGTACGGGTGGTTCCTGTGGCCTGAGCTGTTTGGTCTCCGCTCAGTTGCGCCCCTGTGGGACAGGGAAACGCCACCCTTTCCCAGGGCCCGTGGGCCTGCCAGCAGTTCATTTTCTCCAGTTGCCCATCCCCTTGTAAGAGGTTCCTGGGGCCTCCCCGACCTCCCCTGGCTCCCAGCCCTGGGGCACGGCAGCTGAGGGGCGGGTAGGTGCCCAGAGCTGCCTCCCCCCGGCCGTCCGCACTGTCCCTCCTGTGGGAGTGGGGCAGGAACGCTGCGGGGGGCCCGGCTGCCCCACGGCCTGTGGCTTCCCACCCGGTGCAAGGTCTGAGCCTTGGCTTCCTGCAGCACGGTGTCCCAGCTCTGGGTCACCCCTGGGCACGGACTCCACTGCAGCCTCGGCTCCCAGGCCCGGCGGCCTCCGCCGTGTTTGGGGCTGGACGCGCCGCAGGGGGCGAGCAGGGGCCTGGCTGAAGCTGCCAAGCCCTCTGGCTGCCCGGGGGCTCGGGGCAGCAGGCGGCCGGGCGCCCTGCGCGGCGCAGCGATGCGGGCCCTTCC
>NW_017728964.1:14544755-14546475 GCF_001723915.1 Gavialis gangeticus
AGCCGGGCCCGTAGCCAGCCGGACCCAGCTTAACCCCGGATCCTTGCGCTGGCTGAGCAGAGGCCTGAGGCACAAGCGCTGCCTGGGCTGCAGCTTCCCTCTCCGCTGCAACCCTCCTTTCATGTGCCCTGCTGTTCTGTAGGTCATTTGATGTGAACCTGCGCGCCGTGCTCCAAGTGTCCCAGGTGAGGAGGGCCCCGGTGCAGGCCCACATCCTGGAAGCAAGTTCTGTTGGGCCCAGGAAACAGCTATGCCAGGGACCGCTGCATCCCCGTGGGCATCTGGGGGACATGGCGCTGCTAATCCAGCTGCCCCTTGGGCCCGGGTTGCGGGCTGGGAGCAATCTGGGGCCACACTTGAGTCCAGCCGGGCCCAGGTGCCTCACGTGTTCTCGTGCTCTGCATTGTAGATCGTGGCCCGGCAGCTGATCGCACGGGGGGCGCCTGGAGCCATTGTGAACGTCTCCAGCCAGGCCTCCCAGCGGGCTCTGCAGGGCCACACTGTCTACTGTGAGCATCGCGGGGCTGGGGCCCCTCCAGAGGCTGGGGAGGGGAGCACGTGGGCCCCCCCGGCCAGGCGTCACCCTCACAGCCCCGTCTGCTGCGACCGATTGCAGGTTCGACAAAGAGTGCCCTGGACATGCTGACCAAGATGATGGCGCTGGAGCTGGGGCCGCACAAGGTAGAGGCTCCTGAGGCAGGGGGTGGGGAGCAAGGGCAGCCCCTGGGGCCACAGCGTCACACTGCGCTCTGTGCTCTGCCCCAGATCCGCGTCAATGCCGTGAACCCCACCGTGGTGATGACCGACATGGGCCGCGTCAACTGGTCGGAGCCCCAGAAGGCTGGTGCCATGCTCAGCCGCATCCCACTGGGGAGGTTTGCAGGTGGGTGGGGAGGGGGCTCCTGTCCCACTCAGCTGCACCCCCTGCTTCCTCCTGCTTAGCTTCTCAGCCCCACGCAGGGGAGCGCCAAGTGCTGGTTGACCCCAGAGGTCCCAGAGCCCTGGGAGCAGCTCACCTGGGAGAGCAAGGCTGGACGGAGCCCCCTCCTCTGCAGCTCTCCCCCAGGGCAGTGCGAGCCTGGGCGGCACTCTCGGTCTCTTCACCCGCACGTGCCAGCGCTAGGAGGCAACAGCAAGCCGTGTCCTTGGCCTGTGTCTGCCCAGGGGCCACCCAGTGCCAGGGGGCTGTGGCCCCAGGCTCAGCTGGTTCACTGTCTCTGAGGAGGGTGCAGCGTTCCTCACCCCAGGCCGGTCCCTGGAGCAGCCCAGGGTCTTCAGGCCCTCCCCTGCGCAGCTAGCGCATTCCTGTCCTGCTCCAACCGGTGTTTCCTCCCTCCAGAGGTCGACGATGTGGTGAACAGCATCCTCTTCCTGCTGAGCGACCAAAGTGCCATGACTACAGGCGCCCTCCTGCCTGTGGACGGGGGGTTCCTTGCCTCCTAGGCCAGGTGCTGCCCCCCACCCCCACCTTTCACCCCGTAGGTAGCATAAGAGGGTGAGCGATGGAGACCCCTGAACCTCTGGACCAATGGGGTGGGGACCAGCAGGATGATGCCACATCTGGCCTCTTCCCCCCTCTCCCCGCATGCGGGAACGGAGCAGCCGCACTCCTCCATGGAGAATGTTTATTGTACCAAATAAGGCGTCGTCTCGTCACTCTACATGATGATCAGAAATGGGACTCGTCTGCTCGCCCACCCCCCCCACCCCACCCCCCACC
>NW_017728964.1:14546636-14548580 GCF_001723915.1 Gavialis gangeticus
GGCTCCAACCTCAGCCCTGCCCTGCAGAGACTGGGTGGGCGCAGGAGGCAGGCCTTGTGGAGCATCCCGTGGTGTCTGCGCCCGGTGGATGGTGCGGGGCTGTTTCGCTTAGTCCCGCTAGCGTGTAGCACCCAATAAAGCACCTCATAGCTCGTTCTCCAGCCTCTGGGCTCCCATCTGTCCTCGCCCTGCCCAGGGCAGTCGCTGGGTTCCCACCACTGCAGTTGGCACATCTCACCTCTTGCACCAGCCTGGCAAGGACCAGCCACGGTGGGCTGGGGGAAGAAGCCCCGCTCCCCAGGTGGTGCTTCTCCTGGGAAGCGGGTGTCTCAGCCCCTCCCGGGCATGGAGTCAGAGAGCCCCGTGGCCCAGGGAGCTGCCCTGCCCACCTGCCAGGGGCTGCGCCGCCCCCCTGCTCACTTCCTGCCCCCACTGCCCCTTCACATCAACACTGACGTTAACTCAAGAGACATTAAAAAACACTGACTTCATACATGATGAAGGGCCCTGCACATTGCAGCCCCTGCGGCTGGGCCAGGCAAGGCCGCGCCGCACCCTCAGAACACCGTGCACTTCTTGCCAGGCTTCTTGACGGGTGGCGGGCAGAGCACGGCACGAATGGCCTCATCAAACACTGTCTTCAGGCCCCGCTGCGTCAGGGCCGAGCACTCCAGGTACTTCACTGACCCTGCAAGCAGAGAGCTCCAGCTCAACTGCACGCTCAGCCAGGGCCCTGTGCCACCCCTGCCCCCACCTCTGCACGAGGTGCCCCCGACATACCGATCTCCCGCGCCATGGCCAAGCCCTGAGGGTAGGTGATAGGGGCCAGCTTCTTATCCCGCAGCCGCTCGATGGTGTCCTTGTCATCCCGCAAGTCCAGCTTGGTGCCCACCAGGATGATGGGTGTGTTGGGGCAGTGGTGCCGGACCTCTGGGTACCACTGAAACAGGAGGGCCCAGTGAGATATGGCAGAAGCAGCCACAAGGATGCTACGGGGCTGGGGGTGCCAGTGGCAGACAGCGCAGGGGATGCGCTGATCTTCAGGACTGGTGCCGGTGGAGATGCAGGGGGAGCCCACGCAGGGCACTGGCAATAGCTGGGGCACCTGCCTGCATGCAAAGCCCCCCAGCTTCCTTGGGCCAAGGGCATAGGCTCCAGCGGGCACATCGCAGGGTGCAGGGCAGGCCAGGACCCTCCCCAGCTGCTGCCTTTTGCAAAGGTGAGGAGGGGACAAGCTTGTGCTGGCGGCACTGATCACGGCCCACGCGCACGCCTGTGAGCCCTGGGTCCAGCCCTGCCTCCCCGGGCCGGGGTCCATGCTGGCTCCTCCCCGACCCCAATGGGCAGCGCGTTACCTTGGCACGGACGTTCTCGAAGGAGGCCGGGCTCACCAGGGAGAAGCAGATCAAGAACACGTCCTGCGGGGGGGACAGGCAGGATTCAGACAGCAGCCGCAAGGAGCGCAGGTGGTGAGACACCCCTCACCCGCTAAAGGGCTCAGAATAACTCAGAGGGACCAGCCGTGGGTGTGCAGCATTGCCCGGGTGTGGATCCGAGGGCACCGTGCTGCGCCTCCTGCCCCAAGCGCCAGGTGCAGCGCAGCTCCCCGCCCCGGCAGCCAGGCCAGAGCCAGGGGAACGCCCTGCACAGCCGGGGCACGGCCACGGCCATGGCCATGGCCACGGCCACGGCCGGCAGGCAGGGCTCGCGGCTGCAGCCCCCGTGAACACTGCGGTGCCCCTGCAGGAATCAGGAGCGACCCAGCCCCAGGCGCGCACTCACGGTCTGGGGGTAGGAGAGGGGCCGCAGCCGGTCGTAGTCCTCCTGCCCGGCCGTGTCCCACAGCCCCAGGTTCACCGGCTTCCCGTCCACCATGACGTTGGCAGAGTAGTTGTCGAACCTGCGGAGCACAGCGCGGTCGGGTCGGGCCGGGCCGGGCCGGGC
>NW_017728964.1:14548987-14551928 GCF_001723915.1 Gavialis gangeticus
GGCCGCCAGGATGAGCCCGCCAGCGCTCCCCCGGGGCCGGGCCCCGCCCGGCTCCCCAGGCCAGCCGAACCCCTCACCCCACAGGGGAACGGGCCCACTCGGTCCCGCGGTGCTCAGAGCCTCCGCAGCCCCGGCTGGGCTCGACCTAGCCTCGCCCGGCCCCAGCAGGCCCGCAGTCATGGCGAGAGACCCGCACGCTGCAAAAGCTCTTTATTTCAAAGACCAGCCTGTAGCACAAGCCTCCAGCCCCACACCACCCCGCCCGGGCCGAGGGGCAGATGCTTCATCCACAACTCTGCCTCACACCATGAATTTGCACAAACCCGCTCACCCGCACCCCACCTGCTGCCTGGGCTGGGAGCCAGCACCAGCGGCCTGTTCTGGGAGCTCGGCCCAGGCCCCCCCCGAAATCCCAGCAGCAGCAGGAGGGCAAGACTCTCCCTTATGCCTTGTCACTGGCCCGCAAGAAGCCAGCATCCCCCGGCCCCACGGCATGTGGCTGGGCCCCCAGCTCAAGGCACAAGACCTGGCACAGCAGAGCGCCATGCTGGCACTTCGTTCCCTACAGCTTGTCGCTGGGAAGGAGCAGCACAACCCTCCATGTGCAGGACGAGCCTGGATGGGACGCGGAGCAGGGGCCAGGTGTCCCGATTCCCACCGTGACTGCCACATAACGCCCCAGCCCTTGGGGCCTGCCCGCAGCCTTGCACGCTGCTCCGGTCTCCCGTGGGGGGGCGGCCCAGGGCCAAGCGCTCCTGTGCAACAGCCCTGGCCTGGGGCTGTGCAGCGGGTCCAGGAGGAAGTGGCACCATTCATCATGCTGAAGGTCCAGCCAGCTCCAGGGGGGGGGGCAAAGGGGGCAGCACTCAGGCCAGCAGCAGAATCTGGGCATGGCTCAGGGGAGCCAGGGGCACTGTTTGTGCCCTAGAAGAGCCAGACCCCGCTGAGAAGCCAGCCCCCTGGGGCTGGGGGCGGTGCCGGGGCTGCTCACCCCGTTTGACAGTAGCGCCACAGGCTCGGGTGTATTCGCCTGGTCACTTCCTGGGGCTGAGGGTGCCCAGCGGGGACCCCTGCACGTAGGCCAGGATGGCGTTCTGAAGGAAGCTAGCGCGCTGTGCCGCCTCCTCCCTCATCCGGGAGATCTCTGCATCCTTGGTCCGCAGCCTCTCCAGGAGAGCAGCCATCTCCCCCTCCTTGTCTAGCAGGGCCTCGCGGTGGTTGCTGGACAACACTGTGCAGGGAGAAGGACCCATCAGCTCGGGGAGGGGGCTGCCTGCTAGACAGGCTGCTGCTGGAAGGAGTCTGAGCCCTGCAGGCCAGGACCAGGGCCAGAATGGCTGACACTGGGCTGATCTGGGCCTCGGCACCTCTGGGAGCTCCAGTGGGGTCCAGGTCCCTGAGGTTTGCAGGGCAGGAGGGAGCGATTAACCAAGTGAGGACAGGGGAAGCCATCAGCCCTGGGAGAGGGTACACTCATCACACTGCCCCGCGCCCCCATCACCTTTCATCTGCCGCTCCAAGGCTGCAATCTTCTCCCGCAGCCCTTCCTGAGCTGTCTGCTCGGCCTGCAGGCGCCCAACCTGCTCCTGCAGCTCCACGCGTACCTTGTTCACCTCTGCCACCTTCTCCTGCTCCTTGCTGCTCAGGTCCTGGCGCATCGGACAGACAGTGAGATGGCAGCACATGCTCGCCTCCACTCTACACCCAGGCCAGTGCCCCTGCCCCAGTACCTGCTGCAGCTCCTCCACCCGCCGCTGAAGACTCTCCACCTGCAGGCTCAGCTGGCTGGCCCTGGCCTGGGCCTCCCCGACTGCCTGCTTCTGCTGCAAGCAGCGGCCCTGGGCCTCGTCACGTGACTGCATCATCAGCCGTAGCTTCTCCTCCAGGTGCTCCAGCCGCTGTTGCTGTGGAGCACCACGTCAGAGAAGAGATGAGTCTTCCTTGGGCCTCATGAGATTGCCCTCCCCTGCCTGCCCCAAGCCTCGCCAGGGGATGGTGCTCTGGTGGAGGAGTAGCCTTCCACGGCAGACATGAAAGCAGGGCCCTGGGGGCACGTGGGAACACCCATGGGCGAGGGCACTAATGCCTGCCCCAGCATTTACACTCTGCCTCAGGGTCTGCTTCTGTGGGAAGCATTCTCCTTTCCTTCCTGGCCCATGGGGCTGTACAGTAGCGCTGGGCATGAACAACCAGCACTGCACTCCCCCAGATGCTGCCATGCCTCACGGGACAAGCATGTGTGCCAGCATGGGCAAGCATGTTAAGCTTTCCCATCATGGAAGGAAAGGTGCTGGAAGAAGCTTGGGCCACGAGCAAGTCTCCCCACAGCCTGTACTGGGAACTGATCTTGCTGCCATCTCATGAAGGCCCAAGCCTGACAGCCGGACATGCTACATGCAGCAGCACATGCCTAGCTGAAGAGAACCTGCAAGACCTACCAGAGCCACTTCTGCGCAGAACAGGCCAGAAGCTGCTGGGCCAGTGGGGACAGGGTCAGGAGACAGCTTTGTGCAAATGCCCCAGGGCTTCCCCCTCCCCCTTTTCCCACTGCAAGCTCAACAGCCTGAGCTGAGCAGGGTCCCCACCAGCTCCCTGAGGGCAAGAGGTCACGGCCTCACCTCTTCCAGCCTGGCCTGGCTCCGGGCTCTGATCAACTCCTCCTCTGCCTGGCCTCGTTCCACAAGCGCTGCGGCTTTGACCCGACTCAGCTCCTGTCTCAAGTGCAGAAGATGCATCATTCCAGCCAGCAGGAGCCACAGCTCTGCCACACCGGGCAGCAGTGGCCTGAGCACTCTCAGCTACAGCTGCACAGGGGCTGAGTGATACTGGGGCAGGGAACAAAAGGCTTCGCCTCCCTGGGTCACTGGCATCTATTTCACAGAGCAGTTCCAAGGTGCGTGCGTGCGTGTGTGGGGGGGGGGGGGGGGGGGGGGGGGGGGGG
>NW_017728964.1:14552120-14557573 GCF_001723915.1 Gavialis gangeticus
GGGGGGGGGGGGGGGGGGGGCAGAGAGCAGGGGCTGCTAGGCTGACCACTCCTGCATCACCCATCTTCCCCTCACCCACGAGAATAGGCTGGGCAATTGACCCCTTGCAGATCAGGCCCCTGCCACCTAGACACTCCCAACAGCTCCAAGGCCAAAGAGCAGATCTCCCAGCAGCTGTGTGCACACATCTTCCTGGGGTCAGCCACACACAGCAGCCCTTGGCTGCACTCTCTGGCCACACGGACCCGGCACAGATGTTTTCATAATGCCCCTTTCCTTAGCCAGCGCATGGGAATGTGCTGCGATGCCAACAGGAAGGCTGACTAAGGCTGCCACTGCCCCTCCCCTCCCTTCCTCCCTGCCTCCAGCATCCCCCAGGGACAGTGCTGGGAAGCTGTTGGGGCCCCTTGTGACTATACTCGCCATGGCACTGCCACTGCAGAGTGCCAACTCACCTCTTCCAGCCCAATGCGGACAGCCTCCAGCCGCTGGATGCGCTCCTGCATGGAGCGCTCGCTCGCCTCCATGTGCTGCGTCATGTGGTCCACCTGTAAAGCAGGGGCCACCCCAGGCCTCCAGTGAGACCCGGCAGCCTTGCCCACACATGCACAGGGAGGGACACATGCCTCCCCACCAATTACTGACAGGAGCAAACAGGCCCCTTCATTCCCCAAAACAGGGCACCACAGCATGGCTAAGAGCCAACTACCTATGCACAGATGAGATGAGGCACGGGAGGAGCAGGGGGCACATGCTTTTGGGGAGCTCAGCCTGCCCCTATGGAGAGTGACTCTCAGCAAAATCAGGCACAAGCAAGGGCCTGTTGCACAGCTGGGATGGGGCAAACTTCCCAAACACGGCCAGTGCTACGATCTCACCTCTTTCTGCCGAAGGAACTCCACATCATCGAGGCCCTGCTTGAACCTCCTCTTCTCCATGTCCAGGCGTTCTGCGAGTTCAAGGTGCCCATCACCAACCGCAGCCTCCCTAGTGCAGGCTTGGGTCAGGGGGCAACATCTCCTCACAAGCCCTGGAGCACTGGTCCCGGGCTCCGAGGCCCCTGGGCCAGGCTACCTGGCCCCACACTCACCTTCGGCCTTCACAGCCCGCAGCCTCAGATCTGCTACTGTATTGGTCAAGTCCTGCTTCAGCTGGAAGAGCTGGTCCTGCTGGGCCTTGCCCCGCCGCTCAAGCTCATCCACCTGCAAGGACACCCACAAGAGCAGCTGAACACGGCCATGCAGGGCTAGTAGCTGGAAATGCAGGAGGGGGTCTGGAGCCCAAGCGGGAGCCCCAGGGACAACCCTGCTGCCCACACTGGCCCAAGCACACTCGCCTACCTGGTTCCTCAGAAGCAGGTTTTTCTCGTTGGCAGCAGACAGGTCCCGGAGAAGCTTTGTTTCCCGATCAGCTGCTTCCTGCCAGTGCAAGATGTGCTGGTCCCTGTTTCCTGATGCCCAGCCCAAATCCTGTACCCTCCCTCTGGTCACATCAGATCCCACAGCCCCCGCAGGCCTGCTCTGGCCACTGCTGCCCTCATCCTCTGCCCACACCTCTGTCCTGCAAAGCCGAGGCATGGCCCACCTGCCCACACACCCAGCCTCTCCTGCCCACCTGCTTCTGCTGCTGGAGATCTTTTGCCTGGCGCTCGGCCATGGTGGCCTGCTCCTGCTTGGCAGTGCTCAGCAGCTCCCCCAGGTCGTGCACCTTCTGCTCAGACAGTGCCAGGGCAGCTTCTGCCATCTGCAACCTGCACAGTGGAGAGCAAGGCAGAGGTCTGACCTCAACCCATCTCCCAGATACAGTCAAAGCTCAACACGGGCCAGGATAACCCAACAGCAACACAGGAACAGCCCAGACAGGGCTGTCCAGAGCCTCCCCAGCTCAGCCTTATCTCATGATACTCCCAGGACAATTGTGAACACCCTTATGCTGTGGGGCTCAACCCTGCCCAAGGCCCCTGTGCACTGGCATCCAGACTGAGGCCTCAGCGAATGGAAGAGCATCAGGCGCAGAACCACCCTCTTGCTGACAGACTTCCATTAGACCAGCGGTGCAGCCAACCAATAAGCCACTCCCACGGTCAAGCCAGAGGGTGTGTACAGGCCGGCACTCCTGCAGCTGACACCCCCAGTGGCACCCAAGAACCTTTTGCCCAGCCTCTGATACAGGAGATGGACTGCGACAGCTTCCACAGCAGTCTCTAGCCCGTGCTGGGTCTCCCACAAGGTTTCTAGAAAGCCTGAGGTAGCTGCTCGCCCCCTCCACCATGCAGCCATGCTGCTTTAGAAACCAAAGGGGTCACACGTGGTCTCCCGCTCCTGGCAGTCCTGCCTGAGCTGCCAACAGCTCCGCCAGTGGAAAGGCTGCACAGACGCTCTCCTCATACTTGGCCTTCAGTGAATTCACGATGGAGTGCCGCTCTGCCAGGGCCTCCTGGAGCTGCCCAACCCGTGCTGATGACTGCCTGAGTTGGGGCAAGAGGAGAGAGCTGGTGTTTGGGAGGCAGCCAGGCATCCCAGCCGCCACTGTGAGGGCTAGTCCAGCCCCTACAGAAGAGAGAAATCAGGGGCTCACTGACCTGCTGCTCCTGGTTATTTCTTCCCTCTGTCTGTCTATGGTGTCCATCAAATTCAGAAACTGTAACCAGAGACATGCACTGCTGACACTGAGGCAAGTGTGGGCTCAGGCCACTTAAACCTGCCTCCTTTCCCTACCTGAGGGGCAGGGAGGGGTCCCAGATGGCCTCTCACAAAAAGCCAAACTGGGATCCAGATGGGCAAGGGCTTCACCACCAGCTCCAGCCAGGGCACCCAGCCACAGCAGTGTCTCAGGTGCTCAGGAGTGCAATTGGGGAGAGGGAGTGAAAGTTGGGTTAACTGCTTCATGACCTCCCAGTGGGAAGGAGACCCAGAGGGATGCAGACAGCCCCCAGGAGGAGCTAGAGCCAAGGTGTCTAACTGAACTGTCACAGACCTGCCCCGGGGGTGCTGATCCCTCCCCCCATGCTGTGTGCTCGCTGCAAAGGTGAATGCAGCACACCCACATAACCAGAGCTCAGGCCTCACTTGACAGTTCATGTCACCAGACAACTGCACAGAGATGCTAGTAGGACATCCAGGCTCCCCAGTGCCCCAGCCCAGGTACAAGAAGATGTTTACCTGCTTGGCCTTCTCCTCCTTCAGGCTCAGGACCTCCTTGCTGAGCACGTGGGTCCGGCTCTGGTTCTCAGCGAGGATGCTCTGGCGGTCCTGGTTGTGGTCCATGGCTTGCTCTGAGGTAGACAGGGCAGGAGTGAGAGTGAACATTTCCATGCCAAGAGCAGCCAGAGCACCTGCAGGGGGGCAATGACTAGGGCACGAAGTGGTTGCAGGAACCCTTGTGAGGCTGAGGCGACACCCTGCAGCACCCAAGTTTGGGAAACATTCTCCCTCATTGCCAGGGTGCTGCTTATGGGGAGTAGGGCATACTATGCACAGAGCCCAGCAACCATCCCACCCTGCTGCAAGCCCAGCGCTGCTTACCCACAGCCTTCAGGATGTCGCTGGGGACGTTGTTTCCTGCCAGCTCAAGGTGCCGCAGGGTCCTGTTGCTGTGCAGGCAGTTCAGCAGCGCTCGGCCGCCCAGGAGTCCCACATTGTTCCAGCGCAGATCTAGGGCGGAGCAGAGCAAAGCATCACCGCAGAGTCACTGCCGGCCCCAGGTGCCTACAGCCTGCCCCAGGCACCGTGCTGTGCCACTCCGGCCTGCAGGGCCAGACCCACCTGGCGGCTGCAGCCCAAAACCCCAGCCCATGGTGTACAGCAGCACGGAGAGAAGCAGAGGCAGAGCCTACAGGAAACCCTTTTCCCTCCCAAGAGCCAGCCAAACACACCCAGCACGCCCAGCCAGGCCAAGGTGCGTGCTGCACCACATGCAGCAGGGATGAGAATGGCTCTTACCCAGCTCCTGCAGGCTGGAGTTGCTCTTCAGTGCAGCAGCCAGCTCCCCTGCACCCTCGTGGTTGATCTGATTGTTGCGCAGGTCCAGGCGCTGCAGGGAGCGGTTGGTGCTCAGCCCCTGGCAGAAGAGCGAGAAGCCTTCCTCCCACACGCCCAGGCTGTTCCACTCCAGGACCAGGCTAAGGGGAAGGGACACCCCAGGCTGGGCTCAGTCTGTGCCCTGAGGGGCAGCCCCTTTGGCCTCCTGCTGCCACAGGGAAGGGGCAGTCCAGCCCCGTGCAGGATCCAGCATCCACACTCACAGGCCCAGCCCAGCCAAGAGAGGAGGCCCCAAAGAGGAGCAGCCCTGCCCACACCATCCCCAACACCCCCCCAACCCCCCACCCTTTTTCTACTGGAGCATGGGGAGTGGGGAACTATGCCTCTTACTTCTGGATGGATTTGTTCTGCTGGAGGAGTTTCCCCAAGGCCTCAGCACCCACGGCTTGCAGGTTGTTCCCCTGGAACAGGTACCCCAGTGAGTGGCCTGACAAGCCCACGTGCCCTCCCCCCACTGACATCCTACGTGACACCAGGCTGGCTGGGGCTGGGGCCCCTGGGCAATGCTTGTCCCAGCCCTAGGCTTTGGCACAGATGTACCCACTGGTGCCGGCAGCCATGCAGAGAGGGCATCACCTGCCCGGCCTCCCTGTGCCAGGAGCGCTGTCCACATGGGGCTGGAGCCCCTGCCCCACTAAACCACGAGCAAGACAACCTTCCTCTTAACACCCCAAGCTGCTCACACCATAGAGCGTGAGCCGATACAACCAAAACCACAGTTTCTACTAGGAAATGTGTTGAGCACTAAGCTCCGCACAGCCAGAGCCCCAGGGAGAAACCCAGCACAGCGTCCCTGTGGGGGGCCGGGGCCATCAGGGCTTTTCCTCCAAAGTCCCACTGTCCGCTCCTCCAGCCTCTGCCCACCACCCCCTCGGTGCAGCAGCCAAGGCTCGTGCTCACGGTAGCTCAAGCCAAGTCCAGCAAACTCACCTTCAAGTCCAAGGATTTTACAGTGGTGTTAGAGCAAAGTCCGGGCAGCAAAAGCTTGGCACCTGCGATAGAGAAGGTGTTGTATCCCACCAGGGCTGCAAGCCTCTTCCTGGCTGCGCAGATGTCAGCGAATGCCCCTGGGCAGGTGCAGCCCAGAACTGCCGAGCCGCAGCAGAGACGCAGCTCGCTCGGCCGGCGCGTCTGCGCCAGAGACGACCGGCCTCGCTTCGCACCGAGCCAAGCCGCGGAGCCCAGATACACCTCCCGCACGGCCGCAGCCCTGGGACAAGGGTGGCCGGAGACCCCTACATCGCCCCGCGGGCAGCGCGGTCGCAACCCAGCTGCTACTGCCCCAGGGACCCATGGGGCAAGCTTGAGGGGGGCTGTGGGAGACCCCGACTGCGACCGCTGGCTGCGGCCCGGCCCGGGACCTCGCTCCCCCGCGCAGCAGCGGCCGTAGCCGCGCTGACCCCTGGCAGCGGG
>NW_017728964.1:14558036-14563061 GCF_001723915.1 Gavialis gangeticus
GGCCCCAGGGACGCGGCACCCGGGCGGCAGCACGCGCCGGTAACCAGGAAGAGCGGGGCATGGTGGGAGCTGTAGTGGGGCCGGCGTCGCGAGGCACGCCGGGAGGTGTGGCGCAGAGGCCTAGCGCGGCCCCACCTCTACAGAGGCCCCGGGGGCAGGAAAAGGGGTCGGAAGACGCCTCACGACAGTGGGGCGACAAGACCCGGGGCCACACAGCCTCCCCGCTCCCTTAGCAGCCTGGCTGCACGGCCTGTCCCTCCCGACATGCCCCGCCAGCGGAAGCCTCTCATGACCCCGGAAGCGCTCATTTCTCCGCCCGGAGCGGCGCCCGCAACTGCGGCTCCCAGGGGGCAGCGCGGCGCCAGACGTCCCGCCCCTTCGGGGGATGTCCCGCCTATAGGAAGAGGGGGAGGGCAGGGCCAGCCAGGCGCGGGATGGAGGAGCGGGAAGAGCACGGGGCCGGGTTCAGGAAGGTCCGCGCGGGGGTCTTGTCTTCTTTCCTCTCGGGTCCCCTCCCCGCCGACGCCTGTGACACCCCCCCTTCCCCCCGCAGGAGACGGTGAACAAGCTGCTGCGCCGGCACTTCCGGGACGACAGGACGCGCGGTACCAGGGGCAAGGACAAGGGTAGGGGTGAGGCGGGGGCCAGGCCGTGGCGGGAGGCCCCCAGCCCGGCCGCGCCGCTCACTGCCGCTCTCCCGCAGTGGGCGGGGAGGCGCTGGCGCTGCTGGCTGAGATGCTGAAGGTCTTCGTGCGAGGTGAGGGGGGGAGCCCCTGCCGGGGAGAAGCGGGTGCTCGGCCCGTGCCGGGCTGGGCCTCGGAAGCCCTCGCGCAGGCGCTGCCCCTGGCGGCTCCCGCCCAGCCCAGGCCAGCTGCCCACGACCTTCCCTGTTGCAGAGGCCGCCGTGCGAGCTGCCCGCCAGGCTCGGGCCGAGGACCTGGCGCGGGTGGACGTCGAGCACGTGGAGAAAGTGCTGCCGCAGCTGGTAGGTGGTTCCCGGCCCGGGGGTGGGGAGACATAACACCCTGCAGCTACAGGCTGTGGCTGTACTGCAGGGAGCTGAAGCAGCTGCTGCTCTCCCCCAGCTCCTGGACTTCTAGAAGCCTCCTAGGGCATCCAGCAGCGCTGACACCAGACCTCTGCCCCGGCATCTCCAGCACGGGTCCACTACGGGGGCAGTACTGCTGTCTTCCCCTTCTCACTGAGCAGGGCAAGAATCAGCAGCTACAAAGGAGATGCTATGTTACTAGGGCTGCTCCTGCAGCCTGCGTGCCTGGAGCAGGGCATCCTGCCTGTACTGGCAGCTTCCTGCTTGCAGCTCAGCCAAGGTCTTTCTGCCGCCTCATCCAATGTGAGAAACAGGTGCTGCTTCTTCGGGGGCGTGTGGAAAGAGTGAGCAGCTGGAAACCTTTCCCTAGCTGTGGGCTCCCGTCACCTCAGTGGGCTGCTGCGGTCGAGGTTTAAAGTCCAATTCCAGGCCTTTCTGCTGTCTGAGCTGTTAAGCAGGAGCTCAGCTGCAGGCTGTGCCAAGAGCAGGTACCTGATCTTTATTTTATAAATAAACAGTGCCTCTCCCTGAGCCCTTCCAGCATTCCTCCGGCTGCGACATCAAAGAGTGCTTGGAACCTTTTAACCATTTGATATTCCTCTCAGAAGCTGCTTCCCCTCTGCTATAAATTTGTTCTCACAAAGAAACATCAATAAATCAAAAATAAGTCTCCCGCCCTGGTGCAGGCTCCTTGCTGCAATTAATCATCGAAAGTCAAGTTGCTTCAAAGACTTGCTCTGCTTCCCCCACCCTCTCCTTTAAATCTTTGTAGAACGAAAGGAAAACTCTTAAAAAGGGACAGAATAACAAACAGCATGTGTGAGAATCCCACATCACGGGACAGCCCGGCCCCTCTGCTGGCAGGGAAGGGGGAAGCTGAAATAAGAAACCTGACACATGGGCAGAACCAGGCTGCCAAGCCTGGCTCTGTTGGGAAGTGGGAGGCTGGCCCGGGAGCAGCTTTCCAGCTGTGCTCTGCCCTCAGGGGTCTTTGGGAAGACAGAGGGGCCACTGAGCTCCCTCCCAGTGTGGAGCAATGCTGGTGCTCCTGCCCTTTGCTGGTTAAGCAGAGTGCTCAGGGCACTGACCCCTGGGCCCAGTTGCTGGCTGCTTCTGCCCTGGCAGCAGGAAGGGTAGGGCTGGTACCCAGGCACATGATGAGCTCATCCTCACGTGGCAGACCCAGTAACGGGTGTTGGATCTTGCTGTCTCCTCCCACAGGGCATTTTCCTGCATCCTGCCCTTGTCCAGGTCTCCAGGGTCATGCACACAACTTGCTGCTGGTAGCCCAAGACAGAATGGTGCATGCCTACCAGCAATCACTCCATGAGCCACTGCAATAGGGGCAGCAAGTCACTGAACCTGCTAAGAAAGCCTGTTTGGGAAATCCAGCCAAACCAAACTCCCAGCCCGTGACTGCTGCCTGTCCCCACTGCAGGTACGCAGTGCCCTTGCCAGGAATTGCAGGGATCCCTGCACGGCGTGAAGTCACAGCCATGCTTCCCCTGTGCAGGACAATGAATTGGCAGCAGCCCTTGCCCACGTGCCGTGAACCCAGCAGCTGGGCACTGCTTGTTACTGCTGCTGAGGCTTTTGTCTGCTTCCCAAGGGCTGTGCCAGGTGCTTGCAGTGTTCATGCCCTGGCCATGGCCTCACCCAGCAGCATCCAATTAGCATTCAAGCACAGGCTAAAGAACTACCATCTGCAAGCTGAACAGCAGCACAAGACACTGCCCATGCCCTCTAGCGGCAATAAAGGAAAGAGTCAGTGGAGTAGCCAGCATCAGCCCTGTACCTCAGGCACTGCACATGTGCTATGGGCCTCAGCTGCGGGGCCCAAGCACTCAGGTTAGCAGTGGCTGCCCTTAAACTGGCTCAACTGCGTATCAGAAGGCAGATAGATACGTAAGCTACCCTGCATTTGCCTGACTTCATGGTACCCCCTCAACAGCCTGCCAAGCACAGCACAGCAGCACCTGGTAGACCAGGTGGGGTGTTGCTGTGTCAAGCTGCTGTACTGATGCCGACTTGCACAGACATGTCCCCAGGGACATGCAAAGAACAGAGACTCCCCCAGCAGCAGCAGAGTTCAGAGGAGCGGCAGCAAGGCCAGCACACTTCACTGACAGAGACTGGGGCCTGATGAGCCCCCCGGTCATAGAGTAATCCGCCGGGGCCTGACGAGCCCCCCTGGTCATAGCGTAATCCACTGCAGCTCTGACCTTTAGCTATGCTACTCATCTGCATCTCTCTTGCCCCCTACAGAACCTTGCTGCAGCATTTCCCCTTCTGGTTTGGTCTGGCCCTAGGGCCAGGGGCTGCTTTCAACAGAAAGGCATTGCTGAGAGCAGCAGCCCGCAGGGCATTTGAGGCTCTACCGCCACTGGCATCCACATTCCCAGGCCAGTCATGTTTGGGTGCCTCAGGAAACTGCTCTCCCTCAGAGCCTGCATTCTGCTCCCTCCCCTCAGCGTTTCCTTTTCCCTCCTCTACCTTTCCCTCATGCCTCCCCCTCCCCTCTGATTTTCTTCAAAGCATTCTGGAGCATTTGGAAGTAATTAGACCTGAAGGGAAATGCTGGCCAGGCTGGGAGACAATGACAAGTGCCAGGAACCCTGGGTGCCCCTTCCAGCCACTTTGAAGTTCATTCAGATGGTACAAAGCTCCGTTTTGCTTTGTAGAAAAAAATGGGGGGAGAATGGGGCATGTCAGGCCCAATGAATAGGGAGCAGGTTCCTGTGAACCAATAGAGAGAGAGAGCAGTGGGGAAGAAATGCACAGTATCAAAGGGGCCGACAGAAAGGCCTCCTATGGCCACTCTGCTTTATTACATCTACAAATTGTGCAGACGCCCACGTAGTTCAGGGAACAAGCTCTGTATGGGGAAAACAGAAAACAAATGGCAAGGCTTATTACCATACGTGGAACAACCCCGACGGCCCGGCTGGAGTCACTGAGCCATGAAAGAGGCTTCAAATACAACACAGCCGTGCAGCTATTGTGGCCCCGAACACTCATCCCCAAGACTGGCACACTCTAACAATAGCCTGCCTCTCTGCACGGTGCATGCCCAAGGCCCAGGCTCCAAGCACGGTGCCCCTCCTTCCTGCACTCATTGCAAACTGCAGCTCCACTGCAGAATCGCATAGGCAACAGGAGCCAAGTGAAGGGACCTGCTCTCATTAAAACAGTAATTAATGCTGTTAATTACATGTATAAAAATCAACCCCAGAGCTTGGAGCAAAGGCCAGCTCTGAGTGCTTGCTGTTAACGGATACCTGTGCCTTTCATTAGCAAGACTCCAGTGACTGAAAACAGACAAGTGCAATGAACCAGGAGTTCCCCTGCAAAAGCCTCCTGAGTTACAATGAGCAATCTAGACTGCTCCCTCCACTCCCTCTCCCCCAGTAGAAGTATCCACTGCCAGACCACACAGAGCAGAGACCAGCCTGGCTCTGGGTAGCATTTTACAACGGTGGATGGAACTGGGCACTCAATTGCAGCACCCAGACCTTGTTCCAGGCCGCCAGACTGTCTCAGAAGACAGCTGAGAAAAGGCTTGAATTTCAACACACCGAGAGAAGCAAAGGCAAGAGACAGAGAGGGACAGGGCAGGGGAGGAGGGGGTGCTTTTTCTGCCTGCTCCATTTGGATTACTTGACCCCAATTCCACTGTCAGGTTGACAGTCTCACATGGGCCTTCCTCCACTCCCAGCAATGCAGAACTGGTCACAGGAAACAGCACTGCTTTATTCAGAAACAACATGGGTCGGTCCAGTCTCTCCAGATCCAACAGCCACTTCTCACTGAGACTAAAGCAGCTCCCATAGAAAGAAGCACAACACCTTCTGCTGCTTCGGTCTAGTCAAGGGGCCCAAGTCCTTCATCTCTTCCCACCTGCAGCACAAACAAGGAGCACATTATGGTACCGTAAGGGTCTGTGTTACATCTTTGTTGGGGGGGGGGGGGGGGGGGGG
>NW_017728964.1:14563263-14564007 GCF_001723915.1 Gavialis gangeticus
CTTCTCCAGGCCCTGCCAGGTGCAGACACTCCCCAGTGAGGTGACCTCTGAGCTGGACTCTGCACCCACTGGGTCCCAGGTCCAAGCTGCACTCTGGCAGAGATGACCACTGGCCTATGGGCAGACGCAGGGCAGCCACTCCCACTTGGCCTCTCATGGCCATGCATGGGGAACCTCTCAGCCACCTACAATGCACACATGAACCCCCCACCCCCCTGGAAGAGGACACTCCCCTGGCACTAGGGTGCTTCCAGCACGTGGCTTCTGTAGAATCCCATGTGCACAGGACCACGCAGAAGTTGTGGTTCTGTTTCTTGTCACAATGGCAAAGCCTCATGACAAAAAGCTGATGACCTCATGAGCACACCCTAAGTCAGAAGCTGCTTCTGGAGAGAAATCCTGCCTGAGCCCCAGGTGTGAGCTACTGCTCCAAGACCAAGGACTAGGATAGGGATTTTTTTTAACAAAAGTCACCTGTAATCTTAACCACAGAGCAGCTACTACTGAAAACAGCCTTACAAGATATGAATGGCAAGTATCTTAAGCAGAGTACCTGCACTCCCAGGAAAAGATGATGTTTTCCACCAGCCAGTGCCAGCAAAGAAAAGGAACCTAGAGGAGCTCATGAGACAGAGGCCCTCTCATCACAGCTGAACAGTCCCAAAGCATGCCAGGCCAGGCTGAGCTCATGCAACAAGGGGAGCTAGGTGTCCTAGGAGAGTGGTCGCTCCTTAAGGAGACGAT
>NW_017728964.1:14564018-14566921 GCF_001723915.1 Gavialis gangeticus
ATCTGCTCAGGTCCCTTCCGACCCTAGAAACTGTGAAACATGGAAGCTAGATTCTGGCAGGATGCCTTGGAGCACAGGCTCAGGAGAGCAGAGCTGCATGTGTCCAGATGCTTTTCCCAGCATGGGATACACTTCAAGTGCCCATGAGCAATTCCAGCTGCCTCGTGTGCCCTGTCACTGATGAACCAGTCTCAGGACGTGCCAAGCTGGGCCCATCAGGGCCTGCCCCTGGGGAGGCTCTGCAGAAGGAAAGCTGCCCCTATAAATACAATAAATAAATCAGACAATAAATACCTGGCAGCTTCAACCACTTTGGCACTTTCCCAGGGGTCCTTCTCACTGGCTGTGGGGCTACAGAGGTTTCTGCTGGCTCTGGATGCTCTGCAGCCCCTCTCTCATCCGCAGTCTCCTCCGGCCCGGCTGGCAGGGGAGAAGTTGCTACTGAAGCTGATGGTGCAGAAGGAACGAGAGATTTGGACAGACATCTGAGAGGAGAATGGAGTGAGCAGTGCTTAGACAGGGCTTTCAAACCGGTCCCTTCCCATGTGCTCCCAGCCTACAGCTCCTCAGGCCCAGGGCCCCCCCAACAGAAAAAGTCATGTAGCCATCCTGCCAGGCTGCATGAGCCTGAGTGCAGGTAAGAGCTTTGTCCTAGTGCCTGAGGGTTCATCCCTCCCCAACACAGGGTTAATTCCATCCTTCCTCCCCCAAAGACCCCTTCCCTGGGACCTCCCTCACAGTCCCCACCTACCTGGCTACTAACAAGTCAGCTGCAGAAGGGGATACAGCAGATTCGAGCAGGTCTGGTCTCAAGAAATAGTCTGTAAAACAAAACCCCACACAATCCATACATACACCCCCTGCCAGAGGATGGCAACAGTCACCAACATGCAGACACTTGTCCTCAGACTGGCTCCAGACCAGCTAACGTCCCCAGTGCACTTCAGGGAGTCCCTGCCCTCTCCCAGGATTATAACCAATGCTGCTGGCCACCTGGTGACTGTCTCCAAACCAAAGCATGGCTGTTTCTTTGCCACTTCTACCCCAACCCCAGCCCCAGCACCCTGAACTTGGCAGCACTTTGTTCAATGAGGCCCAGCACCTCAGGCTCTCCATTCTGGCACACCGAGAGCATTGCTGTGCACTAGACCTGCTCCTCCTGCCTCACTCATTCCCACAGGAAGCCAGCCAGGCTTGGATCTTCCAGTGCAGATCAGCATCATCTGTCCAGCTTTCTTTTAAAGTGACGAGATTCACAAGCTTCTTTTTGGAGACTATCACGCTAGGTTCTTTCAGCGTTCCTATCTCCATAGCACTCAGTGCCAATGTCAGAGCCTGAGCAGCTTGTAGGAAAGGCTCGTGGTTTATGCTCACACACATGCATTAGTGCACTTCTATTAATTGACAAGCAACCTGAGTGACAGGAGGAGACCAGAGGACATGGGGGAGTTTGGGGTGGGCAATGACAAATCCTTGGCTCAGCTCAGGCTCTCGATGGAGTGACACGATTTACCTGGATGCACAACAGCCTAAGGGGAGAAGGGATCACTCACCTCTGCGCTCCTCAGATCCAAAGTGAACGAGAGCAGCTGGGAAGAGGTTTGCCTGCAGCAAAGGGAAAGATTAGGAGTGCCACCAGAGCCACCGCTGCCCTGATCACGCGTTCAGAGATCACATCTGCAGCTCACACTGACTCGACCGTCTGCCATGACCACTACCCCCTTGTCAGAGCCCCTGTCCTGTACGTCTGGCCTGCTTGCCCTGCTCCTAGATGTCTGACCTTGCACTAGGGCTGTACTGGAACACATCTTGGTTGAATAGGCCCCAGTCACTGCAGGACTGCTGAGCACCCAGCTGCATTAGCCTCTCTCCAGCCTCTCTCTCAGCAGCTATTTTATATTAGCTTCCAAAACCCTGGTAAAAGGATAATGTCTAATATTTGACCCAGAGCCAATCCGTGCAGCACCCTGACTCAATGAGGACTCCCCGCAGTGGCTACTTGGTGCAGTCTGCCAGCCAGGTCTTACCCACATGGTACATGATTTGTGGATATTGTGTAATGAGCACGTCACGCAGCACAAGTCAAATGAGATCTGCAACACATCAACTGTTGTCTTTATCAGCCCCCACAGAGCATCATTACTGTAGAAAGGCAGGCGCTGCCACACAACAGCTGGCCATGGAGTGGGAGGGACAGGGCCTGGCTGCTATCCTGCCCACCTCTGTCCTGAAGCCTCAAGTCACATGCACCACAGGAGATAAAGGGAGGCAGGAAGGGCTTGAAGAGTTATTCAAGCCAAACAGATCCAGCAGTATTTGGAAACTTGATCCTATAGAAGCTCTTAACACAGGGCACACACTACAACAGCGGGGGCGCAAGGCAGAAATCCAGGGAATGGCAATGGATTCTGAAGGGCACGCAGCTAAAGGCACAAAAACAGGAGCAGAAAGCTCTGTGATAAACATCAGATGTCAACACTGCCTCACGAGCTGGTGGCCCCCCAGATCCCCAGCTGTGAGAGGGAGCACAGAAGGAAGATGGGGACGTTGGGCAAGGAGCTAAATGCTTCCTTCACATCAGTCTTCACTACCAAGCACGTGGAAGCAGCATCTACCCTGTACCTGATCTCTTCTGGCAGTCCCTGGAGAACTGGTGCTAGAACATCCGCAAAAACTACTTCACCGTTAGGGCGGCTAGGAGCTGGAACCAACTTCCAAGGGAAGTGGTGCTGGCCCCTACCCTGGGGGTCTTTAAGAAGAGGCTGGATGCCCACCTAGCTGGACTCGTTTGAGTCCCATTTCTCTTTTTGGGGTTTTTGTTGTTCTCCCGCCCTGGCGGGGGGTCGGGCTAGAAGATCTACTAGGTCCCTTCCGACCCTTAATCTATGAATCTATGAATCTAT
>NW_017728964.1:14571921-14573528 GCF_001723915.1 Gavialis gangeticus
CTCGTTTGAGTCCCATTTCTCTTTTTGGGGTTTTTGTTGTTCTCCCGCCCTGGCGGGGGGTCGGGCTAGAAGATCTACTAGGTCCCTTCCGACCCTTAATCTATGAATCTATGAATCTATGAATCTATGAATCCAGTGCCAAATGGAAAAGCAGTTGTTGCCAGCCCTGAGGGGACCTCCCAGAGCTCTGGAACAGCTATCAGAAATACTGACTGTATCATTAAACCCAGCTCCTGCTGCCAGGTTGTGCTTCAATTCTGAACAGGCTCTCAAGGTGATCTGCACAATTACAGACCCCTCTGTATCTGGCAAACTGGTCAGAAGGACCATTAAAAAAACAAACAGAAAACAGCTGGAAGACCATGCGTTCTTGTCCAAATGATACGGATTCTGCAAAGGAAGTAATGTCCCACTAGCAACTGGAATTCGCTGAACACATTGATGCACCGGGACCCAAAGGAGAACTCGCTGACACAATTCACATCAGCTTCCCACATACTACTGCCTGTCCTTGCAGTAGCAGTGCCTTTGGCCCCCTGCTTTACCTGGAGCAAGCCAGGGCATTCTTCATGTTTGTGGGCAACATGCCTGGCAGCTGTGCAAGAGGCTGGTCTGCAAGGTTTTTAAGCAGAGGTTAGACAGACACCATACAGGGGGCTACAGACAGACGATGCTGCCTTGAGCAGGCGCTGGACTCGATGTGACCCAAGGGCCACCTGCCCTTGAACAAAGTCCATTACGAAGGCCGACAGAAATACTGCTGGGGCGCAGGACATTATCATGGCGTGAGGGCAAAACACTGTTCCAGATGAATGCTGACTGCAGACGGGACACGGCAAGGAGCAGCACTGAATGCTCAGCACTAAGGGGTTAACAGCAGGGCCTCACGGTTCTGTTCTGGGACTAGAGTCTAAGATTTTACTCATAATGGGGACAGGGGCTGAGCAGCTCAGGCTCTTGTAGCTGCCTGCTGTGGGGTTTCCTGAGCCTGCCCCAGAGCCTATGCTGCCATCCCTGGAGACAGGATGCCAGACCGCGTGGGTCCTGTGCGCATGCAGCCCTCAGCACAGGGGGCCCTATCCTGATGAGGCCCGCGAGTAGTTCCCAGCGCCCACGTTACACCCAAAACATTAACTGGAGGGAACGAGTCACCACCACCCATCCACAACATCAAGAGAATGAGAGGTCACAGCTGCCCGCGCTGATCCAGAGAGCAGGTGGCACCCGGGACAGATGGAGGGACTCCCATCCCTTGGCAGTGCCAAGCCTCCCTTTCTGCCTCGTGGCCAGGAACTTGCACACCCTGGAGCTGACATTCTAGCAGCAGGACCCGTTATTTATTAGGCCTTTTAGCATTTCCTTCCCAATCAGCAAGGCCTAAGGTTGCCTGCTCCCGTCACAAAGGCGGCTCTCCGTAAACTTTTTAATTAAAAAGTACCAGACACGGTTAAGAAACCCCAGAGAACACTCTTGTGAGAGCTTTGATGTTTCCGCTGCATTTGTCTGAAGGGATCCCACTATTTAGGAAATGGGTAGCTTAGAAAAGAGCCCCTTGCCCCCCCCCCCCCCCCCCCCCCCCTTCACAAAAACAACTTTTCTTCCCGCCC
>NW_017728964.1:14573747-14600867 GCF_001723915.1 Gavialis gangeticus
GAGGGGTCCCACTATTTTAGGAAAGGGTGGCCTTGAAAAAAGCCCCCTGCCCCCCCCCCCCCCAAGCCCCTTTACACATAACATCCTTTTCATGCCAGCTGCGAGTTGGAAAATGAGGTTTTTGTAGCGTGTTAGTGTTGGAATTTTTTAATAACCTCCCCTCTCTCTTTTTCCCCTCCCGCCCAATTATCGTGGTGAATAATTAACATTCTGAAGGAGATAACTAAGCACAGCATCTCAGAGCTCAAAGCCCTTTTAGTTCAAAGCCCTGCCCTTTTCTCTTCGTTTCCCCTGTTGCCGCCACTAAAACTTCCTTGTCAATCAAGCTCTGGGCACACACATCAAAGCTTCATGTGGGAATGGCCCCAAGGGGTCAGCGAAAATTCATGGCAGGGCCTGCGAGTGAGGCACAAAGAGAGAGAGAGGGAGAAACGCAGAGCCAGAGCGAGACAGACGCACTCAACCACACACACAGACAGAGCGCGCCCCTATACAAACCTCTACCCAATTTACTCACAAGTTGACAAATAACCCAGCTCTAGATTTCAGGCTCCACCTCCCCAACCACTTCCCACCACTGGCAAAACATCAGTCCCAAACCCTCTTAATTGGAAGAGACTCAAAGGAAGTAGACAGCAGTTCACAAGGGTATAAAGTGTAGCCTCCTCCCCGTGGCTTATTTCCCTCCACCCCACTCCTCCCTAGCACTCAGCCCTGGCAGATTCCTTTCTCTCAAACTGGTGCCCAATCCACCCCCTTTCCCTTTGGTCCACACACAGCATTAGCTCTTCACATGATCCTATGCCGACGGCACTGGTGCGGTTCTCAGGCACTGGCCCATCTCCACCGCCAGGGCACAGCCAGCTGGCGGGACTCCTCATGCATGTACAAGCATCTAAATCAACAACACAAAAAAGTCTCAAGGGAGACAGTGGTACCCACCGTACCCTGTGGGCAGCGGCAGGATCCCAAGCCACAGCAGGGCTCAGCAAAAACATGGGGGGTCTTTCAGTTGGAGGTGGGACTAGGTGACGTCTCGAGATGCTTTGCAGCCCGACTTCTTTGTGATGCAGTATCTACCTGAGCAGTGGTTTGCAACCTTTTCTCATTTGCAGACCCCTAAAAAATTTTGAATGCCAGTGCAGACCCCTTTCAACAGTAAATGCAGGTATCCACATACTTTTGATTGATCATAGTCATCTTCTACACACCCCATAGACATGCAGACCACAGGTTGGAAACCACTGGTCTAGAGCTTATAGCCGTGGAGGCACAGAGCTTCTCCGCACAGCCCGCAGAACGCTTCAGGAGAGGCGGTGGCTGCACTGGAGTCCCACAGCTATGGGCACAACGTTCCTGGAATACTTGTATTCCTGGGGCCACTGCCATACTCTGGTTGAAAAGCCACAGCGGTCATCTCCAGGGCCTGAGTCACTGCCCTGGAAGCAGATTCCACAGCACCCACATGCCTGGCTCCGCTTCCTTTCCCGAGACAAGGCATTAAAAGACCAGGTATTCTCCAGACCTGAGGGGACCACACTCTCCTGTAATTTCTGCATCATATTCATCCCCAAAGGATCACAAGGAAGGAGCATGCTCTGTCATAGAACCCGGAGCCATTTGAAACAGGATTTCGGAAACCATCAGTCAGTCAGTCAGCAGCAAGGCCTTACTACGGGATGAGTCATCTGCTGCTTGCCATGCTCACGCATTGCTCTCCAGCAGCCACATCTCCCTGCTTTGATTTCCATCCAGCAGCGCGGAGCCATTCAGACCAAGGAATGGATGCTCTCAGCCCACAGACCAATCCTGTCACAAATTCCTCACATAGGCCAGATCTCCGGGATGCAGATGCAGCCTCCTTTGTGTTGCAAAAACACATACGGGCCCAGCCTGAATGGGACCCACTCCATGAAGTGTTATACATCACACACACACAGAGCTATGGGCCACGCTGCATTAGGTCCTGCACACAGGAACACAAGGGGCCGCCACTTTGTGAAACAATCCACACACAGTAAGAACGGACGTACAACACAAACAGAAGTGACAGGCCAATGTAAGAAAGAGCGTGAGCCAAGCTCATTGAGGAGGGACTGAGATAGACAAGGATGAAGTGATTTGCCCGAGGATGCACTGAACAACTGTGGCAGAGCCAGAGCCCCAGCCTTCCCCTCTAGATGAACCGGGGACTGTCCAGTCCAGACAAACCTGCAAGTCCTTAGCTCATATCCACAAGCCTGTGCTCTCAACCAGGCCACTGGGGCAGGCTGCAACTTCATAACCACACAAAGGGCAGGCAAATGCAGGCTCCTTAAGCCTGTCGCTACTGTGAGAGCAGGCAACGGCTGACAGGAGCCCAGCCAGAGGAAGCTCTGTGGCTGGCACTGACAAGGACTGGCTTTGACTGGCAGCTCAGTAAATCAGGTGTGTGAGCTCTCCTCTTGCACAACAGCAGGTGCCATTTTCCCAAAACTCTGGAGTTCATCTGTATTTCAAGAAGACTCAGCAAATTCCTTCCTATCAACAGAAATTCGGTACATGGGTGTCTCAATGGCTCATGCAAGAAATCATGGCCATGCCCATCGCTGCCCGCTTCAGCCAGGCTAGCCCTAGAAGCCCATTCCCCAAGCTTTCGAAAGGCCTCAAGAGACAAGGCTTCATGGATTCCTTAGAGACATTCACCAAGCTTTCCCCTTGGACAGCTCTCCTTTGGGGCCGCCTGTCCAAAGACTTGCCCCACAGGCCACAACCACGGGGCTTGCAACTGCATAACTGTGATCTGAAGTTCTGTTGGACAGGCTTAAAGCGAAGCCTTCAGACACCACAGTGGTGAGCGTGGTTTAGAGCAGCAGGACACCCTGGGGGCTGAGGGCAGACTGGGTCTGCAGGGTCTCGCCCACGCGGCATAAACACCAGACCAGAAAGTGATGCGTCCCAGCGAGGCCAGCAGCAAGGATCCACAAGGGACGTAGTTCTGCCCCGATCTTTATGGCACGTTTCAGTGGCTTGCACAAGTGCCCTCTGCCCAGTGCAGCCCTTCCCCATCCCAGGCCTCCGACATCCACGTCCACAGCACCCTGAAACAACGCCGCAGAAACATGCACGTTCTCGCCGTGTCATTGTTCTGCTTACTGACTGGACAGAGCTCTGGGATCAGGCGGGGATTGCGGTCTAAAGGGAACGTGCAGCTGCCAGCACGGGAAGCATTCTTTCCGTTACATGATCTGAAATGATTAGAGTGCCACAGGTCTGCTGTTAGTTTGATGTTAAAAGATTAGTAAAAAAAAATGAGCGCTTCAAAGGGACACGCACAAGGATGCAGAAACCCAAGCTACCAGCACACAGTGCTGCGCAGCATGCCCCCACCCCCAAACACACAGAACCGCACTTGGAAAATCACTCGAGAAGCCAACGGATCAAAAGCTTTTCTGACAAGACTGCAAAGAGCATCTCCGGAGCAGAAATAAACACTAGCATCATGGTCAAAGGGACACCGCCCCCACGGCTCTTGTTTAATACCCGAGAACAAAGCACCCCAACCCAGAGCCCACAGCCACAGAAGGAGACAGCCTCTGAGACGCATACTGGGAGATCCTGGTCCAGGTTACAGAATGCCCCGAGGACTGTCTAACTTTAAGATAAGGTTTGCAAGGGCCCTCTTGAGACCCAGTGGAAAGCGCATGCAGTGGCCCCTAGGCTGGGACTGGGAAGGCTCAGCCCCTGAAAATTAACAGGCCAGGAGAGCAAGTCTGTGGCAGAGTTTCAAGTTGGAGAAAGCCTGCAGCACTGCCCACCGTGCCCACTTCTCTGCTCTCTCCCAGCAATTGCCCACAATCCGTGGATGGCACAGGCAGGTGGCAAGCTTCCTGCACATGGTGGTGATGAACCACATTCAGCAGGACAAACACTAGGCAAGATTCCTCCCCAAACACCTCTACTGAGAGCATCTGGAACAGACAAGGCACAGACTGAGACATCACACAGTACAGGTGCATGCTTGGCCCCAGGCTGTGTGAAGACGGATGGACTCCAGTGTCCTCTGCTATTCCTCCTTCACTCACTGTTGTTCCACCTCCCCTGACCTGCCACTGGAGAGATCCCCAATGGGCTGATCTTGGAGGGGCAGGGTTTTTTCTGGACTTTGTTCAGACTCTTTCCACTGGCACTGCCTGAGGACATGGGGAGTGTTGCTGAAGAACAGCGTGGCCAAGCAAGGAGCCCCAAAGAGTTCCAACAACGGACCAGACCAGAAGGCCCAGGAGAAATGAACACGTCCTCTGGACACCCACCCCTGTGCAGAGTCCAAGAGCCTTTCCCAACAAGCCAAAGAGTCTAAGACTGGATTAGAGACAAACAACTAAGCAGGTATGTGGAAGCATGTCGGCTCCACCAGCTGCTCTGAAGATGGGACGACAGCCTTCTGCCCTCGGCTTTCCCAGCATCCGGAGCTCTCACCCTCTGCTCGCCCTTTCCCAGCACTAAGTTCAGAGATCAATGCTCTGGTCAGTGCTAAGGCCCCAACTGGAGCCACTCCAGCACATGTTCCTGGGAGAAGGAGGGAGGGGGAGAAGGGAAACAGCATCTCTGTGAAGTTCAGCTGACCCAGGGAAGCATAAACAAGCAGCTGGAGCTGCAGGGACCCCTTGGCCGAGCGCTGCAGCAGGGAAGCCTGCAGTTGATCAGTTCTGCTCTCCAGAACGCTATAAAATCATTCGAGGGACACGGGGATAATGCGGCCAGCAAAAACAGCAATAACAAATATCAAAGCAATGCCTTGAAGTCTTAATGGGCTCCAAAAACTCCATGCTGCTGCCAATCTGTGTGCTCACCATACTGTAAATACACACACATTTTGGGACACTCGCTTCAGAGGCGGTTCTTTCAGCCTGGGCTTCTTGGCAAACAAGCTGGCAACATTTACTTTGCTGGTTTTTGATTCCTCAGTTTAAAGGTTCCCCTCTCACTGAAGCCATCAAACCTACAGGCTGCTGGAGCCATGGTTCCACCAAGCAGGGGGCACAGAGGCAAGGAGCTTCAGCAAGAGTTTACTTCACTGCCCAGAGACCCCCTGCTTGATGCTGGATCCACAGCAGAGCGCGGGCACAGATTTATGGAGCCCTCTGTGGGGCAGGCCTCAGAGCACCCTCCTCTGAGGGACCCCAGGGCAGCCTGGCAAGAGGCAAGCAGTCAAGAGCTGGGAAGGCTGGGGCCAAGGCCTAACTGCAGCACACTCCCAACTCCCCACGTGAACTCAGACAAGGTCCCTCTGGGAAGAACAGGACTACTTTGCAGCGCAGGGGCTGCAAGCATTAGTATGGTACCAGCTGCGAGGGGCTCAGACGTGGTGGGCAGGCAGGCTGACAGCAGCATCTGCCCAATGCACACAGGCACATTCACACACATACACGCAATCCCACGGGTGACAGGCAGAGCCACTGCAGCCCCCCCAAAACTCTAGACACCACTCTCACAACTGATCGCAAGGAGCCCAGGGCCACGGAGCAGGTCCTGCATCTGCCTCCCCTCTGCACCAGTGCATCCCGGAGGAGCCAAATCAAAAGGAAATCGGGGGCCCAGTGGAAGCTGAGGACTGGCTGCCCCTCCTTCCCAGCAGCACTGCTGCTCCTACGGTCTGCCAGCAGCACTCCGCTAGGGCAAGGCCACATGCTTTAGGGTCTTTAGACAGACCATTCTAGTGCAGACGTCTTTTGCACCTGGGGCAGCGAGTGTCACCCAGTCCCTGCTGGTGAATGCACTGCGTGCAGAGGACTGTTCATGCCCACTACTGGCTGCATGGCCACCAGACCCTGAGGAACGAGTGGGGCACATGGAAAAAAGGCAGTGATGCTCTTGGTGCAGCATCTCATGGTAGAGCACCCAAGCCAAGGGTGCATCTTCGCCAGTGCTAAAGCAAGAGACACATGGCAGCTCACTGCATCTTACCCACCAGCCCAGTCCCACCTACTGACCCCCCGCCATCCAATGCTGACTCCAGCACAGAGGCCTCTCTCCCAGCCCCCATGTGCACAGGGGAGTCAGAGCAGGAAGGCTCATCCCCAGGCCCTCTCTCGCAGAGGGAGAGGCCTCAGGGAGGCCTCCATACGGAGCTAAGGCCTGCCCAGTAAGGAGCCCGGGGCAGCAGAACCCTCTGGAAGCCCCAACTCTGCAAACTTGCCCCTAGACTCAGGATTGAACCACTTGGTAAACAATGCTGAGGAAGAGGAACCTTCACGGAGGTGCAAGCAAACCTCTGGGCCCAGTGCTGGCCCCACGCCAGTGCCCCGCCGGAGCTGGCACCACAGACACGACTTCTCCGCTTGCTTTGTGCCCGTGTCACTTCTGCTGAGAGCACTGTGGCTCCGCGAAGCAGCCCGATTAGTAACAGCAGCCCATAAAAGGGGCATCCAACAATAACAGAGCTGCCAGGGACATGAAAGCCAGAGCAGCTTCCGCGCCCATTTCTCTCCGGAGAAGAAAGCCCCCTTCAGCCCCTGCCAAGCGCTCAGATCTCCGGCGGCAGGGAAAGTCTATCCAAGCAGAAGACTTTCAGCATGGAGCCTCCGCTGACTCAAGGCGAGAATCACAGATGAAAGAAGATTTATGCCGGTAGCGGGGAGCAAAGTGTCACCCAGAATCAGCCAACCTAAATTGGGACAAGGCACCAGCCTCGCAGGTTCGAGTGCTGCGGTCTCCAGCAGGCAGTGCGGGTAATTGGAATGGTATGAGGCGTTCTGGGCAGGAATCGCTCCCTCCCGTTTGATGCTCCTTCCAAATCAAATGTTTATAAACACAAGGATTCATTCCTGCCCCAACCAGACCGTGACCCGGCAGGGCCGAGAGGCCCAGGCCGGGACACCGGCGACACAGCCGCTGGCATCGCACGCGGCCCCTCCACCCCACCCAGCACCGGGGCCATTTTACACCCAGCCGCCTTGAAACAACTTCATGGCTGGCGCCTGCAGCTGAGGAACCCCTCCCCCTGCTCACATTCCCGGCCTGGAGGCTCTGCCGCCACCAAAGCACTTTCCAGCACTAAGAGGGAGGGACCCCACCCCTGCCCAGGCCCACACCTTCCTCTGCCCTCTCCCTGCACCTTACTTGAATCACTCCACCCCATCACAGCCACAGGCTCCCTGGCCCTTGCCCCCTCCGCTTCCTATCCCCAGACTGTACCAACTTATTCCCCTTCAAACATACAAATCCTGCTGCTGCTTCCCTCCAACCGGCTGCTCGCCTTGGCCCCAAGCCTCTGCCCCCATCACTGCAGCACTGTCACTAGGCCCAACCCCAGCAGCTCAACTCATGGGGTCTTTTCCAAACCTCTCCCTGCTCCGTGGAGGATGCAGGGGCTTCCCTGGGAAGGATGTGAGCAAAGCTGTGCAAAGCCCCTTCATGTGTGGGGAAGTTAAAAGCCTGTGGAAAAATCCCTCATTTTGAGACTGTGATTGTCAACCACAGTGGTGGCACCCTGAGGTGCTTTGAGATCCTTTCAAGGGTGCTGCAGGATGTCAAGCAGTGTCAGTGCTGCAAGGCATGCAAACAACACACTGCTCTGCTTGGGTTTTCTGAGCTCTCTGCAACAGAAGAACTGCTCTAGTATTTTTCTTCAGTCAAGTAACCAGTGAAAACTAAGAGCTGGCATTTTCCTAGGAGGCCTCAATCTAAAAGGGTTGAGAGCCACTGATCTAAGAGCACTCTAGTCCCCTCCTCTCCACCCCACACTAATGCTGCAAACAGGCTGTGTGGAGCCAGGCAGCCTCTGCCAAGTCTGGGGGTAAACAGGGTGGAAAACAACAGTCTGGGGCCCTTTGAACCATCACGCCAAGCGGGTGCTGCGGCAGAGTCCGGGAAGCTGTCAGCTCGTCTCGGACCCACTTCCCACCGTCTGAGGTTTCTGCACTAGTCATTGCCAAGGTGGATAAAAATAACGACAGTGGGCCAGGCACAGGAGGGAACTGTGCACAGACACCCAGCTCCATCCCAGGCACCCAGCTCAGGACTGCAGTAGTAGTCTGGGAAGCAACTACTTTGCAGGCCTGGCAGCTTGCAAATACAGCAAGCAGCACAGGGAGGTCAACTATCACCACTACAGCAGCAACCCCTTCCCATGTGTAGGTGCCAACTGCTCCAAAAAGCACTTCACCAATGTACCTTATGGAGTCTCTGCCAGCAACACAAGCTACATGGGCAGAAGCATTCCTATGCCAGGGGAACCATGTCAGCATCGAGGCTTTTGCCACTACCGAAACATCCCAAGACACAGTAACAACTGTCATCCCCCAAGTAACATGACTGCAGATTGGGACCTCATACCAAAGGCTCACAGCTCCCTTGCCACTCCACATACTCACCAGGCTTATCACAACCTCTGCACCACACCTCTACCGAGTGGGCAGAGGACACTCCCCATGGGTGGCATGCTATGGTTGCTAGCACTGTACGCCCACTCTGCACAGGTCTGACGTGCTGTACAGGGTCCCAGCCGGGACAGTCAGGTCCATTAGCTAATAAATTCCATTACTATCATCTGCAGCTTGCTTCAAAGCTGAGGAGGCCAAGCACACTGGATTTCTTCTTCCTGCTGCCCCCCAAACCAGGAAAATTAAATAAAAAAAAATAATGGCATTAAATGAAACTTTAAAGCCGCAAAAAATTGGGCACTGAGAAGCCAGGAAATTCCAACAGTTCAATTCTCAACAAAATGTTCACTTACTCGAGTCACACATACCAGACAATTTATATTCCCACTTTCCTTGTTACATATGAAATTCCACATATTATTGCTTTTATTATTAGCACATTACCATACGATTTACAGAGTGACTGGATTAGCATGGAAATCACTTTACTGGATCATGCCAGTGGTCCATCCAGTCCAGTATTGCATCTCCAATAGTAGTTAGAGCTAGCAACTTCATAGGAAAGCGCACAAAATCCTGTTTGCCAAGGGTTTTGAGTGCAATCTTTAACAGATAGAGACTGTCACAAATGCTGAAACATGACATCCTAGACCCCTCCCACATTTGGTTGACAACTCTGGGTAGTCACGTTACCCGTCTAATCCCTCCATGATCTTGCTAAATTCTTGGCTTCAGTAACAGCCCATGGCAGTGAGTCCTGAGGTTTAGTTATGCGGTGGGTGAATAAAGCATTTCCTTTTATCGTTTCTAGATTTGCCACCCCTCGGTTTCAGCAAATGGCCTCCCAGTCTCATCTTCTAAGACAGGAAAAACATAGGCTCCTTCTCTAGGCAAGTTACCCCACCGAAACCTTTCACAATCCAAATGTCCTGGCCTTAGGGCTATGTATTTAACGTCAGATTCTGAGAGGGAACAAGCATTTGCATCCCAGTGAAGCCATTAAAAAGGGAATGTGCCTAGAACAGGGGTCAGGCTCAATTAACTATCCTGGGATCTCAGAGCAGCCTAAGGGAGACTTTGGTGGGGTCCAAAAATACCCCACTGCAATACCCCTATGTGCTTTCCAGCGGGCTCAGCCTATGCATCAAGGGGTGAATTCCATGATATGCCACAGCTGGTGAACTGCCCATCCACGGGAACCAGTAACACTCAGCACCTTGGGCAACAGATATATGAAGAGAAGGGAAACAAAGTCTCTGCCCCAAGCAGAGCAGATGAGTGCTGCCCAGAGCTTCCCACAGCGGGCGGTGTTTCAGAAACAGGGATGGGACACACAAGACGAGCAGATCTGGCAGAGTCTGAGAACGACACAGAGGAAAGGAGAGCCGAGGCGGAGCAGCTGGAACTGGTCATAAACTACTGCGAGACTGTTTCAGGCTGGACATAAGGAAGAATTTCTTTACTGTCCAAGCCCCCAAGGTCTGGAACAGCCTGCCATCAGAGGTGGTTCAAGCACCTACACTGAACACTTTCAAGAGCAAACTGGATGCTTATCTTGCTGGGATCCTGTGACCCCAGCTGACTTCCTGCCCTTTGGGCAGGGGGCTGGCCTCGGTGATCTTCCGAGGTCCCTTCCAGCCCTAATGTCTATGAAATCTATGAAACTCCCTGCAGAAGAGGAAGGGCCGCTAGCACTGGGAGCTGGGGACAAGGAAGACTCTCGATGGTCTGGAGGAAGGACTAGCCAGAGCCAGAAAACCGCAGCTTTCAGGACTGCAAAAAGGCAGAACGTGGTGTGGAGGAAAGAGGAGGGCAACAAGGGAGAGGATCCAGAAGTGGAGCGAGGGGGGGCACAGTCAGGGACGATGCCAGTGTGGCCAGCATGGGAACAGGTAGGCTTAAGGTGCGCAGCATCAGTTAACACCCAAACCTAATCCGGGAGACTACGTTCTAGAGGGAGAAGAGACAGTGGAGGGGGGAAGTCCACGGCACTCTGGCAGACAGGAGCGAGAGGGGAGCAGAATCAGAGGCACGCAGGGGAGTCGACAGGGTCAGCAGGGACAAAGAAGAGAAGGTAAGGAAGCCCAGATGGGAAGATGGCAGCAAACACTCCTGCCAGTCCAGTATAGGGAAAGAACAGCAGCAAAAGTCATCTGAGTCCTCCCCAGGGGGTGCCTATCATTGATACTTGTTGGAGCAGTAAAGTGGGGAAAACAGAACTGGAAGAAAGAAAACTGCAGCTGACGGATGTGACCTGCTCAAAGCAGAAGCCTAGGAGCCAAGCAGAGAGCACAGAGTGGGAGTTAGGGACAGGCGGGGCTGGGAGCGGCTTGCCAGGGACGGGGGCAGAACAGTACCCTGGTCCCCTGCACTCCAGGAGGGCAGCACACTTCCCGCTACCTTCCCTGCATGGCGGCTCCTCCACACGTGGCATTAGAGCATCACGTTTCCTTTCCCTGGAACTTCCCTGGACTCTGCAGACAAAACCTGCTTTCCCCACCTCCCCCACGGAGCCGTGTGGGAACCAGGGACCAGTCTGGGTGGCGGCTGCGGGTGAGGCAGCACAAACGCAGGGAGCTGGGAGGAGTTGCCCTCACAGGGAGTGGGAAAATCTCCCATTCAAAGGCACGAGGAGCTTTCCACTGGCATCTCTGTTATTAATTAAAATATCTGAAGTGGCTTTGAAGAGAAACAACACTCAGCTGGCTCTTCTCCACCAAGAAGACATTGTCTCTTGCAGACACACACGGCGTCCGGCTCCCGCCCGCGGGAGGGCTGCCAGACGCTCTGGCATGCTCAGGGAGGGATCAGGCACAGGTGGCGTGTGGGAGAGCTTAGATGAACAGAGCCCCACGCAGGCTGCTTGGCCAGGTGCAGCACATGGGCTCCCACACTGTGATTCCTGGAGCACAATGCAGACTGGGCTGTGCTCCGCACCAGCAGATGGGAAGGCTAGCACTGCCACGCACTCCTCAGGCCTGGGTGCTGGGCAGCAAGGAGAGCAGCTCAGCTCACTGAAGTCATGCAGATAAGCTGTGTCCAGGGCTAACTCCAGCTTTTAGCACAGTAGTTTCACCAGAGCCTGGGCATGAGGCAGGGGCCAGGCCTCTGGGTGGGAACATGACACCCATGAGATTTGGGCCCCTGCAGATTCAATTGCCCACGAGCTGTTGCACTGGGGTCTCTTCCACAGGGTCTGGCCTGCACACCGGGCATTTGGAATGCTCCAGTATAAACCAGGCCAGAGGAGCACTCGCCTGGTCCCCTCCTAACGTGCCCACCATGCCTGAGCCCTCGCCTACAGCAATCTTTTCAGCCACCACCAGACGCCTGCTCCAGGCATGGCGAGTTTGCCAAAGCCACTGCAGAGCCATTCCGCTCAATGTCCCTCTAGGCATGGCAGCTCCACAGCCAGGGCCACAAGCCTGAGAGACTCTGGCAAGGCCATTTTACCAGGCAACTGCTTCCAGGGATCCACATCCGAGAACTGCACCAAAGCCCACGGGAGATTGTGCTGCACGGCAGGTGCATCCTCCACAGCCCCCTAAGCCCAACCATGCCAAGGGCTGGAGGCTACACTAAGCCCAGAGGTATCCTGCAGCACCAGACCATTGTACTCTCTCGTTCCTCAGGCCACTGCCCACCATAGCAGACAGGAGCAATGGTCTGCTAGCCCCATATCACCGGCCCAGAGCACAGGTCCACAGAGCCCCACTGACCTGCTCCCTGCACATAGTTCCTCAGAGGAAAGCCGTGTGGAACAGTAGCTGACACCCACCCGCACGGCAGCTGAGTCGGAGCCAGGCCCCTCCCTCATGTAGGCAACACATCTTGCTGCACACAGAAGACCTCCCCACTGACGTGCTTTTGGTCCAAAACACTCAATCCCATTAGCTGAGACTTAGCCTGGAGTGCCAGGGACCCTCATTATCTGCTCCCATTCCAGAGCAAGGACAAGCAGCTGGGAGAAGAGGGCAGCAAGCCAAGGAAGAGAACCAGCCCTTACCTCAAACAGGGTCAAGCTCTCATCACTCAGGATGGTCCTAGGAGGTGTAATAACTGCAGAGAAGAACAAGCTGCACATTAGGACAGCAGCTTCATGACCATGCCACTGCTCTGGGGGAGGTTTACAGCACCCTTTTGCAAGGTGTGTCCTTGCCATGCACCCAGGCAGCGCTGCCTGCTCTGCTGCAGGCAGGACCCCGGCTGGGTCTAGACAGCAGTGATACTCCTCATGCTCTGGGCAAGGTACAGTGGAAACTGTCCTGTTTCAGGGTGCTGCCCCAGGGAAGGAGGAGGGGGAAGCTCTCCCACAGGCCTCATGCCAGGTGTCTCTCCAGGAAAGGGCTCAAGGGCAGGGGTGGGCACAAACACCCACTACACTCACACAGGTAGAATGGCAGCTCCGCATCTGCAAGGTGGCCTCTCACAAAGCCTCTCAGGTCACCAACTGTGGAGGGAAGAAAGCAGAGGAAAAGGGCATGCTGGGCCCAAGCACAAGATCCACAACACACCTGCCAGCAGCAGCCTTCAAATGCTACCTTGGCAGTCAGATGTCCAGAAGCACCTGCAGCACGTGCAGGGGGCCCCAACCCACTGAGGCTCTGGTCCCCAGTTCTCAGCCCTAACGGACAGCACCTGTTTCTGAGGGCAAGTCAAGAAATCTAATGGGCATGGGGTACCTGACTCCCCAGAGGGCAGAGGATGTCAGTGAATGGCTGGAAGAGCAGCCAGGTGTGTGCCCTGGCATGCTCCCTTGTGTGGCCTGGGAGATGCAGGAACCTGTAATGCCTCTGCTACTTCGGCTCCATTGGAGAGGGCCTGATTTTCAGCTTGGCCTTTGGTGGTTTTAAAAACAGTAGCTGAATTCACCCTATTCTCTTGTACTCCCAGCCCTTCTCTTCAGGACTCTGGCTGGAAGAAGCCTTTGTTCTGTATGGGGACAACACTGCATTGTTTGGGAATGACTGTGCCATCAGCCAGGACATTGCTGTGACTCTTCTGGGCAGGAATACTGCAACTCCAAGGTGTCTGGCACCATCCCTCCCAACACAGTCTTGAGAAAAAGCCCTTCCTTGTACTGAGTCTGGATGAGGCCAACACCTTGAAGCCTTGCTTCCCCCACTCCCTGGAGCAACAGGAACAAGCTGCACTAGGCTCCATCTGAAAGACCATGTAGTTCAGGTGAATGCAGGTATAATCGTGCAACTTCTTCAGGGCAGTGCAGCCCTCCCTCACCCATGCTGTAGACCCATCCAGAACCCTCCTGTGCATCGCCATATCCCCATGCCATGTGGCTTTGCAGGCTGGGTGCTGCCTGTAAGACAGGAGCAGATATGCACTTACCTGTTTCACTGGGGCGGAAGAAACCTTGCAGAACATGGCGGTCTGGGAAGTGAATCCGCAGCACCACCTAGACAGAGACAGCTGCATCAGCTCCAGCAGTTGCCCTCAAAGTCATTGCCCTGCTCACACGAGCTAAACTTGGAGCAGAGCTGAAGCCAGGCAGTCTTTGCTCTGCATGGAGGTCACACCAGATGGACACATTCTTCCCTCAGGGACTGCACCTTTCCACTGCCAGGCAGCCATTCAGGGCCCCTGAGCTGGTTGGGTCTCCAAGAATCTGTGACCATCAGATCTGGTCTCCAGGGAGGGTAACGATGCTGTTTGTACTACAGCAGCATTGAGACAGAACCGCTGTGCCAGAGGCTGCATAAACAGGACGCATAGTCTGTGCTCTGACAAGCTCGTGGTCTCAGTGAATCACCACTTCTGAGCACTGCACCCCTGCAGCAGGGAGCCTCCCAATGGTGCTATCTTTCCCCCCAGGAGCCGAGCAGCCAGCAGCAGGAGGGTGCAGGGAGCCTGGCAACTGGCCAGCTGCCATGGGCATGCTTGCTGGTTCTGAGCGCCGTCCTGTCCCTGGCTCGCTCCAGCAGCACGCACCTCCTGCTCTCCCAGAGACATCACCAGAGAGGCAAGCTGGAACACCCGCCTGCCATCACCCTGTTGGTCCCTACAGAGATCCAACCCCTTGAATTCAGTGACCAATGAGAACAGGAGTGAAGATGAAGGACAGGCTACCTTTGGGTAACGCTCCAGCTTCTCCTTCATCTGAGTTTCCCTCATGGACTTTGTCATTAAGGGAGTCTCTTCCAGGCGTTTCCTACAGAAGGGGACAAGGCAGATTACCTGTCAGATCTGCCACTTTATGGCCCAGTTACAAGATAAACAGCCCAAACAGGTCAAGTGCAGCTCTGGGCAGCTCCCACTCCCACCAGTGCCCCCTGTCCCAAGTCCTTCTGCCCTCCCTCCATGACACCAGCCCCCAGCCCCATCCCATCACCACCACCACCGCAGCCACCTCGGAGCCCAGGCCCAAGGCCCTCAAGGTGCTTTCTTCACCCACAGCACCCAGCCTCTTTGTGTGACCAATACCAGCCAGCGACACAGGCCTTGGACTTCCTTCTCCTCCCACAGGTTTTCCTGTCTCAGAGACATGAAAACACCATTGTTTATCTCCTACAGCTTCTGTCCCAAGCAGGCCCTGGACACTGGCTCTCCCATTCTGGAAGGGCACAAGGCACTCAGGGCAGTGCTGAGCTACAGCAGCCTTCACTCCACGTGAACCCTTTCGACATGCAATCCCTTTAGCCTTTGCAAAAGAGGGGCAGGGCCAGGGCACAGGCACAGGACAACTATGGAGAGAAAAGGTACTTGGGGAGTCTCTCCCAGCCCAGCACTATTCACAGCCCCTCAGCTACCAAGTACAGGCACTTTCACCACTGGGGGTAAAGGGATGTACTGTGCTCTGCAGGCCAGGCTGCTGGCTTACTTCAGACTCACACACCAATTCATGACACCAGAATGCTATTCTGACAGCCTCTGAAATGCTGCATCATGCAGCCATCACATTGTGCCAATGGCATGTGCATCTTGCCTTTATTTTTATCCCTGACTGCGGGCAAAAAGAGTTGTAAGAATCAGCAGATTTCAAAACTAAGTCTTTCTGAGGGGCTGCGTTCCAGGAACCCCTTGTCCAAATGATCCCAAATCTGCACCACTAACTATGCCCACAAGGAGCACAGCAGTTTCCAGGCCAATGTGGGTTCGTGTGGATTTTGGAGCACTTGGAAGAATGGTCTCAAGCAGACAGCTCCATGGGCGGCCCCACGCTCGTGCAGGAAGGATTTATAGAAGATTCGGATGGAAGTGACTCTAGTGCATACAGCACTCGCCCCAGCGCACCAGGGTGGAAGCTCCCCTTACCTGGCCCACCTCGTCCCAAACTCAGCTGAGAATCCAGAACATTCCTAGACATGAGGGCCTAGCTCCTGACGGCCGCAGCCCTGGGGCAACTATGCATCCCCACGTTTTTTGGCTTACTGGTCACCTTGGGACAATGTCTCAGAGCTTATTCCAGCAAGCGGCAGTGGAACGCAGCCATTCTGCCATCAAAGCGATGGGGATTTGCTGGCTGGCTGCGGGCCAGAGCTAGCTCCCTTTGAAGTTGATGGGTGTCATTGCGCTGGTAGCAGGATCAAGCCATGTGTCACAGCATGTCACTCATTAGTCACAGGGGGAGCAACCACGCCCACTGAGTTATCAGCCATTGTCAGGCCAAGGCACACGCGGCAGGAGCAGCATGAGATGCCTCGGCTTCCCGGCGTTCACGCTGGCTCTGGGTTGCGAAGAACCCGGCTTTAGGAGCAGCAGCTCTGCGTGCACGTGAATGCGTGTGGGGCAGGGGTGGGGGAAGAGGGCACTGTGTTTTGGGCAGCCCACCAGAATGCAGAGTTTTGCACCTCCACCACATGAACACCAAGGCCTTCTCGTCATTTCCCCTAGACGTGGCAGTGAGGAGCATGCTAAACACTTCCCAAGCATTACAGGGTTAAGTCCTCCGCACCTCTGTGAAGGAGACACTTCACTTCAGTGACAGGCCCGAGAACGGGAGACACAACCAGCTTTATGGACTGCTCTGGCAGTACAAAGGTCCTAAGGCAGCCAGAGCTCCCCTGGTAGTGATCCTGCCCCACTCCACAGGCCACCTGCAGCCCAGGGAAGGAAGAGGGGGCTATTTGCAGCTATAAGGCTGTGCAGCAGCCTGATGCTACTTCAAAAGCATGCCAGGGCCAGCCTACAGCTGGGAATAGTTAGGGTTTTCTTCTAAGCACACAGGTCAAATCTGCAGCAAGACCAGCATCTCCTAAGGTCCAAGTAGTCCACAAGCTGGAAGCTCATCCCCCCGGAGTGCTCCATGTTCTGGCTGCTGCCCAGTTCCCTGGATTTCACTCCTTCCAGGCCTGCACCCTGCAGCTCCCGTTCTAGGCCAAGTGATCTAAAAAGCCTTAAAGTGGGCACTGGGAGCCAGGACTCCAGAACACACCAAGCCCAAACTACAGACCCAACCAGCCCCTGACTGGCTCCCAGATGCCAGCACTCTACGGCACAGCCTCGTGCTCTATTCTGTGAGTGTGAGATGAGACACAAGCACTGGGACTGCTCGTGGAAAAGGCACTTGCCTCTCGCTCTGCAGCTGGGACAAGCGCTTCCGCACGTCATCCACCGTGACTTCAAAGAACTCGTCAGGAAAGTCCTTTGGGCCAGGAGGCAGCGCTGGCTGCAGGTCTAGGTGGCACACGACTGGCTCCCGCTCCAGCAGCTGCAGAACAGACAAGCACAGGTTAGTCTCAAACATGACGCAAACACAGCGGGACCCTGAAACCCATGTAGCACAGTCTGGTTGGAGCTTCTGGCACCAATTGCCTATTCACCTGCTTCTTCCTGCACTGCACATTTAAGTCCCAGCCTTGCCCATCTATCCAGTCAGCAAGAACTCTCCTCCTGCCCAGGCATTCATGCTACACCCTCTTCCTAGGCCCATGTGCAGGCTTTGCCCTGCTTTCAGCTGCCCAGAGTGCAGAGCAGATTCCTCACCCACACGTGCAGCCTGCTAAGACCTAGAAGCCCTGGAGGACATGTGAGTTTGAAACCAGGCCAAAGAAGGTGTAATGAGCCCCAGCACACACTGGGCAGGGGTTGGCAGAACATGAACTTCCCTGTTAACATGCAGCTCTGGAGCCTGGAGCCCTTCACAGCCAGCTGCCTGCCTGGCCTAACCCAAGGCCCCATGGACCAAGCATCCTAGTGATGAGTGTCCCCTAGCATCTCCCTCTCACCTTCCCAGCTTCCCATCTGCCACCCAGCCAGTTATATTCCTGCACATCCCTACAAGGGCTCCCCTGCTTCTGGCCCCCTCTGCTCTGCCCTCCCCCCATGCACAGGCCCCCTGGGAACAGAGCGAGTCGCTCTCAATTGTCAGCAAAGACAACACAAATTACAAGGCAAGGTTGGCTCTATTTGTGGGCACCAAAGGGTAATTTGAGAAATTAAAAGAGCGAGGTTGTGTGGGTGGGACCCTCGGCTACTTTTAGAAAGTTGAGTGGAGTCGGCTCTAACTAGAGGGTGAAGGCGCCTGATTGCAGCTTTCCCTGGGCAGGGGGTGGAGGAGTGCCCAGAGCAGCAGTGTGCCTGGGCTGGGAGCATATGGAGTGCCCCCGAGCTGCCAACAGCCCTCGGCCATGAGTCTTTTGCACATTGGCCTCCTGGCCCAGCCACACAGAGGCAGGTGATGCCGCAAGGTCAGAGAGGGTCTGGCTTGGACCTCCTCCGAGTCAGGCCTCTCCTCCACATTCAGGGCTCCCTCGCACTTAGACATGCTCCCCTGTGCAGTGGGACATCTCAGAGTTACACTTCACTGCCTTGAACAACCCTCTCCAAGCACGCCCTGCAGATCCAACCATGCGAGGACAGCCACCCCTCAGAAGAAAGCTGAGGGGACAGACAGGCCCTGCAGCCGACAGCTCTGGACACGAACAACTCCAGGACCTCTTGCTGGCAGCTCCTCATATGCCACTGAGGCTGCCAGCTCAGGCACCCAGGCTAGCAGCAGCGGCAGGTGGATCCCCCCAGAAACCAGCTGGGAGCTGGTAGCCACAAGCCAGCAGTCAGCACAGCTCAGCAGTGCTGCTCTTCCATGCTCCCTTGGGGAGCTGCACCTTCCAGAAGGCAGCCCCAGGCCCCCGCCCCACTGTTCACAAAGCCAATGACCTTCTCACCCCAACGGCCTCCACCAGCCAGTCAGAATAGCAAACCCCTCATTCTCCACGGGGCAAATCCTCACACTGTTACATCCTTCGTCCTGCCACACACCTGCCCTGACAGTTTCCGGGCACCCATGATGGCAGCAGCCCCAGCACAGCCTGTGCCTCTGCACTGGTCAGGCATGAGTACAGCTGAGAGCACTACCGCATCCTGACAGCAGTGAGTCTGCCCTGAACTGCAGACACATGTAGCTAGACCTGCGCTGCTGAGCTAGTGCCTGGAAGAGCGTACAGCAGCTGGATCCTGGCTGCCCAACGGGGATGTGCTCGCACCTGCAGGCACCACATGGCACATCACCGAGGGGGCACCGCAGCCATGGCATGACAATGCCTCCCATTCCAGCAGCTGCACAGCCCCCCCGGATTTTTACTTGTGTCCCTTGACCCACAGCAGAGCAGCTGCCTGCCGCCCTCATACCCAGCACCCTGGTCTACATCTGGGATCATCTCAGGGGGAGACTAATTCCCCTACTGCACAGCCTGAGTGCCTCAGCCAGCTCCTCTTCCCATATGCACATCACCCACTTACCCAGAGAGCGTCTTAAATAGCATAAATGAGTCCCTCATTACGAGGCCTGAAAGCCCGTCTTCTAAAAGCTTGTGCTCCGGACAGAACCTCCTCGCCAGGCACCTCATCCAGAAGCAGGCAGGCTCCATCCCCACAGGCTGCAAGGGACACCCCAGGCCTGCTCAGAAAGAAGTGGCAGCCGGCTATGCCCACTCCTACCAGCCATGCTATCCCTCCACTCCAGGTCCAGGGCGCTCTGCACAGGAAGTCAGGGCAAGGGACAGTCTCCATCAACATTCATTGATCGTTGCCAGGCAGTTCCTACCTCCAGTCAGATAATTTAAGGAGTGGGGGGAATTGTACCTTTCCCAATCACCTGCCCCTGCCAACAACCGCTGGGCAGCCGAGGGCAAAAGGCACAGCCCTGCTAACTAGGTATCTTCATGCCCCAAGAACACCAGCTCTTTCAAGTTCTCTATTTCTGCTACTCAGGGTTGAGCTCTCAGGTACCCCATAGGCCAGGATGCCAGAGCCCTCTCTCAGGCCTGCAGTGCATCTGGCCACTCTCACCCATACAAGACAACCCAACATCAACAGCAGCCCAGTTCTACTGGAGATCACTGCTCCAGTCCTGAAAACTGGAGGAGATGGGAGGCTTGAAAAGCTGCCACTGACTTCAAAGCAGGGTGGCCAAACCCTGCTCCTCTCCGAGGCAGCTAGCACCACTCTCTAGGGCAATTCAGAGCAAAGGCACCTTCCAGTAACTAATGTTCTGACGTACAAATCAGCATGCAGTGGGTCTGCAAGCCATGCTCAGCACAGAAACGAAGGGATGCAGCACAGATTTTATGCAGCCTTTCTTCAAATCCAAAAACCACACACAGGCACAACGTTAATGGGAAGATTCCTTCACTTGAAAATGGACCTTTGATGTTTAAAAATACTTTGTTTTGTTTTGGGTTTTTTCCTCAGGACTGAAGAAGGACAAAAAGCAGATGCCATGTGGCCAGCCCAGCTCTGGCACTGCTGTGGGAGTGGGGGAGCAGGGAGTGGCAGCAACAGGAGGGAGCACCGTGCCATCAATCAGCAGCAAAAGCAGAGATCAAAGTGGCAGTCAGGATCAGCCATGTTTCACACGAGGGCAGAGACCCTCGGACAGGATGGAGCCTGCAGAAGCCAAGGCAGCTCTCAAGAACTGGGAGGGGAGACTGAGTCCAGAGGCACAGGGCTGCACCACACTGAAGTCCTGTTGGCGGTAAGGAACCTCGGGGTAAACCAAAGCCCCCATGCACAGAGTCAGAGGGTGCCCACCCAGCTCTGCTGGGCAGGAGAACAGCATCCCCACCACAGGCAAGAGAACAGGTCATGCCTATGGAGATGAGCTAGTGCAGGCCTGCAGCAAAGGAACAGAGTCCCCTTCACACCCACCTCTCTGCAGATCGGGCAGCAGCCACAGCAAGCAATTGTTCCTAGGTAAGCAGAAAGCGTGCTGTCAGCCCCTTCTCCAAGGGGTCTGATGCCAAAGTTCAGAAGGGAGCAGCCACTCTGGAATGTACATGAATATTCATGACCGAGCTGGAAAAGCACTGCTCTGCTGCTTCTCCGGACCTCCAGGTCTAGCCTCTGCTTCCGAGCTGTAGGAACCAGCAGAAATGGGGACAGTCCAGATGTAAACCTACATCTGCAGACACCCCTTGCCTGCAGCCAGCTGTAATGGTTCCTCCTGCAGCTGACGCTGCCTTCTGCTCTGGCAGCTCACCGGCTGCACAACAGCTGCTTCAAGACACGCAGGTGTGCTTGTGCTCTGGCAGCATGCCACAGAGCCAGGCCAGTGCAGACAGGGCCTCTGTGACAGAGGGCAAGGTGGGGACATGTCTAAACCTTTTGTCTGCTCCCTGTTGGCATAGGAACCTCCAAGTCCTGCTATGCACACAGCAGATCTGCCCCTGCCCCAGGCATGCCACTGTTGCATTCAGATGGGCCCCACCAGGCTGCAATGGTCCCAACTGCTGGCCCAACCCAAAAACCAAATGGACAATGGAGGGACCTGCAGTTCATCAGCCCAGGCAGACGGCTAAGTAGGGGCACAGAAGAAATAGCTGTCTTTCGTGGTAGTAGACTGGGCAGAGAGGGAGAACCCAGAGGGGCCCTGCCTGGCCTGAACACACAGACACAGGTGGGTCCTGGCTGGGCCTATGTCTGAGGACTCTGCTTTTCTTCTTCATAACTCTATGGAGCACACAGGCTGGTGGGTCAGGAACTCCTCTGCAAGGCAAATGCTACCATTCCTGCTTTCTGCCACACTGCCCACTGGGCAACCAGAAGCCAGATCCAGAGCCAAAAGGAGCTCTGAGGGATGGTGTATGTGCAAGTAGGGAGCTGGGCAGAAGTGTGTGTGTATGGGGAGGTGAGGGAGGGAAGAGGGCAGGTGCTGGTTTGGGGACAGGAAGCTGGATTGCAGAGCTCTAGGTCCCAAAGCAAGGTTTGGGGAAGACTGCAGCCAGAGAAACACATCTGAGAATTTTAGGGCTAGAAACAGCCACCAGACTCCACCAAGATCTGGGTGGTGCAGAGACATCTGGGTTCCCACACAGACAGGTGCCCGTGGGTCAGGCTGCAGTGCTTCAGGACAGGACACTATCCCAGCACAGACTGCAAGTGAAACACCTCCCATTGACAGGGCTCCTGTCAGGCTGAACAGAGCCCAAGAACTTCTTCTCAAACCTTGCAACAGTGGAACCAGCCTGACTATGCCAAAGGTAAGTGAGCCACATGAGCACCCACAGCAGATTGAACACACAAACCTGGACCCTGAAATCCTGCCTCACCCTTGTAGAACCACAAAGCAAGCAGCAAAAGAAGTCTCAGCTCTTTGTCCATAGGGATAAAAGCCATTTGATGACTGCATCTGGCCCTGTCAGGCATTTGGGCTGTGGCTTATATGGAACCTGCCACAACATCCAGTTCTCGTAGGCTGCACTCCTCACCAGGCCGTGTCCTTCCCTCCAAGCAGCTAGCTCAACAGACACCACACCAGTCAAAGCCCAGACCAGCGCAGGGCTGGAAGCAAAGTCTAAATCCCCACTGCTCACCTCCTTCTGCAGTATCAGTCACTCATCCCAGAGGGCAGCACTCCTAGCTAACACAATTTCTTCCTCTTCAAAGGCCACAGCTCAATGCTCATGTTATAGGACGGACAGACAACACTAGGCACTGCCAAGTGTCTCTTTGCAGAAGACCTGTTTACTGCAAAGCAAGATGAGAGAAACGCACTCCCTAACCAAGACCTGACACCCCACGCAAACAAAGCTCCCCTTACCTGCTCATGCTCCTTTGGCTGTCCCTGGCTAGTCTTGGTCTTTTTTGGCTTAGAAGGGCCTCCAGGACTACAGAGAGACGTTGGCAGCTTTGAGGATGGCATGTCTGACACCGGAACTGCTGCAGCTGCAGGAGACTCTCCAAGACACTGCCCACCTCCAGAGAAAGGAACGAAGGGGACAGCTGCTGTGGCAGCCTGCAGCCCCCCTGAGCTGGCCAAGGCATTGGGCTGCTCATCCGTACAGCTCTTTAAGGAGGCAGACACATCTCTGTGGTCCAAGTCCTTTGGGAACGTGTTTGTTTGAAGTAAAGGCAGATCCAGAGCTCCTTCGGTGCAGACTGACCTCCGTGGAGGCTCATTCGCTTGGGCTGCAGCATCCACAGCCTCCTCCTGGCCAGATAAACTGTGCTTCTTCATGACAACCCTGAAAGGAGATGCCAAAGGAAGGAATGAAAGCACTAATCACTGACGCTGAGAGCCTGGCCAGCCAGCCCTGTTCCCACCATACGCCACGCAGAGGGACTGCAGAGCACAAAGAACCCCAACACTCATGAGCTGCTTCTTAAGGACAGGCAAAGAAAACCAGTCCCAGTTACTCTGAAGTCTGACAGGCCTGTGAACAGCCCCCACTCCATGGAGGAAGTCTCCTTTTTGGGGAAAAGGGCAGCAGTCAGCCCTGGAACACACCCAACCTCCCACAGACTGAGCAGGGCTAGTAAATCAGATAGATGGACACCCCTCACCCCAGCCAGCAGGAGGCACTGCAGGGCCTGGGAGCTGAACATGCATGCCATACAAAGCAGGGAAGGTACAGTGGCAGGATTTGTCCTACCCTCAGAGGGACTTTAGCTTGGAATTATCCGATTCACTCAAGGGAAAAAAAAAGCCAATCTATGCAAGCCCCTTTAATCTGCACAACACAACTGGTCAGTGCCAGCATCTGCAGCTGCGGGAAGCACATCTGGGAAGCAGTTTCAGATAAACAGGGAAATACAATAATTACTGAGTGCTGCGATGTTTTTCTCTTTGAACTTTTAATGCATTTTTTTCATCCTTGAAACAAAACAAATTTACCACTAGAGTGAAAAATAGAGGGAAGAAAGGGGAAGTGCCCAAGCTGGAAATGCATCTCACTCCTCCCAACCTGATAATGGCGCTGCCTCCAGTCAGGCCAAGCAGTTTCAGTGTTGTCTTCTCCAGGGCATCCCTCCCTGCTATCTGCAAAGGGAGAGAGAGGGGCACAGGTTTAGGGTACCTGTTTGCCAGCCAAAAAGTCAACCAGCAGGGCCCATGCCGGCAGCCTCAGGCCAGTGCGTGGCACTCATGCTGAAGGCAGAGCTCAGGGTGCTGCCACTTCCGAGACAGCTGCACATGGGACAGGAGCACATCCCAGAACTGCTCAGCCAGGGACACTTCCACCCCAGAGGGAACACCAGCGGCAGCAATCCCCGCAGAGACTGCAGGTCCCCGGCCTCTACCCCATCCTTGACCCACTCCCAGAGGTCAGCAGGAAACACTGGGGCCATCTCAGGAGAGCAGGCCCCACTCTGCTCACACACAACATATTAAACAGAAACGCTAATGCAAGGAGATCAAAACTTGGCGGAAAGCAAATATTTATTAAAATGAAACCACTGTTTTGACTCTTGGGTTTCAGAAGAAGTCGAGAAAAACACAAGCAGGTCATTGAGAGCATTTTATGGGCTCAGAGGTCTGAGCAGCCCTGGGTTATGTTCCAACAGAGCTTTTTTCCATACAAACACGTCAGGCTTTGAAAAGACCAAAGCTCTTCGACTTCCCTGTTCAAAAAAGCTCTGGGAGAAAACATTTTCCAGGTTGGAAAGTAGCGCTGGGCTTTCCTTATTTTCAAGGACAGAGGGAGGGAGCTGGTGACTTACCTCATCTCGCATGTAAATACAGACTGGGAAAGAGTCACGGGGCTGTTCCACAAACTCCCTGCAAGGAAAGGGAAAGAAAGTGCAGCCATCACTCCAGCCACCGCCCCACAGACCGTCCCGTGGAGAGGGACAGCGCCAAGTAAGCCTAGCAGGCCACTCTCCATTCTCAGGCACACCAGTGTAAATCCAGAGCAGCTTCACAAGCCCAAGTGAGAGCACTGTGCAGAGGTAAACCCCTGGCTAAACTTGCCAATTATCCCTTCAGAGGCAGAAGAGAGCTAATGGTTTAGCTGGATTCTGACATGACTTTCCTAGATCACTCGGACAACTCATGCCCTGTGCCTCAATGCCCCACCTTTAAAAATGGGGTAATACTTTCTTTATTCCACCCACCATCTAGCTTCACTTCTCCGTTACAATGTAGACTGGATTGCGTTTGGGGCAGAGGCTGTTTCTTCTAGCATGTGGTGGAACAGAGTCCCCTGCTAAACGTTACTCTGATTCAGCTACACTACTAATCTGAGCACAATGGTGATGATGCAGAGTCATGCACAACGGATATGGCAGCAGCTTTTGCGTCTGACAGAGCAAACACCAAACCAAGCCTCAAAAAAGGCAGCTGCAAGGCATGAGATGAAGACAGGGCTAGAAGTTCAGTGAGACAGGGCACATACAGGGAGAGCAGCCAGCACAGGAGATGCAGAAAAGGAGAGTGCAGATTCAAGGACGGAACAGAGGTGTTTGGTGGTGGAGGAAGTTGAGTGAAGATGCTGCTCTCTCCCTCTCAAGAAACAAAAACTTTCCATCTAAATATCTCAGAAGTGGAAATTTAACTTCAAGTCTCCATGGCCCAGGCACAAAGCACAACAGCCACTGTTGCCAAGCATCTCATAAATACTGCAGGGGCTTCAGGTAGGCTGAAGGGTGATCCTTGTCAGCAGGAATGCCTAGCTACTACTGTATGGTAAATGTTGTCCAAGGGCTCCAGAGGTCAATGCAAAAATAAGTGTCTGGAGGTCCTGGGTCACAAACCAGGCTGGAGCTGAGAAGAGGGGTGATGGAGGATAGTGTCGCACTTCTGATTTTGAGCTGATTAATTTGTTTAGTCATCCTAGACCCCGTAGAGAACGTACCCTACTCTCCTTACAGGAATAAGGAAGCAGTGGAACAGATACAGCCGAGGGATGCCTGGGACTCCTAGCTGGTCAGATGCTTCTCATGAGATTGGTCTCCAAAGACGGATGAGGAAAGGGGCAAGGATTGGATTTATACCAAGCTCCCATGGTCATAATGTACAGGGATAACTACCACGGGAGCCTGAGAGAATTTCATTTTGAATGGTGAAGTCCCAGTAATCTCAGTTCAGGCTTGAGAAAAACAGCACAGGCACCAATCACAACTGGGGAAGAGCTCAGCCTGGCTGTTGTGCCTGCTGTTTGGGACATGATGCTGGGTTGACAATAGAGACAGAGGAGGAAGGAAAACTCATGTGAACAGCAGCACTAAGTTAGTACTACAGTCAACAGTCTCTGCTGCTGACAGGTGGACATTTCCCACCTGAACGGGCCCAAAAACCTAAACGTTCTTCCTCCTGATGACAGGTGTACAGATGTTCAGAGGCCTTAATGTGGCCCTAGAGCCCAATCAGCTGTGTAAAGACTCATCCGTACAAGACCTGAAAAGGTCTGGTCCTTCAAGAGGAAAATCATTGGTAGCAAGAACTTTGGGGATCCCTGGGGACCAGCAAACACTACAGGACGTGGCATTTCCTTATCTAGAAATGCCTGGGTGGGAATCAGGGGGCAGTGGTGCATGCCTGCAGAGGGGGAAAATGAGAGGGGCAGTAGGCAGCGCTGTGCTGCCCTCGGTAAGAAGGGCGCATGCTGGCGTCAGGAAGACAGCAACAGATCTGCAAGCACCTTTAGGCTCCGGTACCAATACTGGGTCCAGTCTCATGAGTCTCAGTGTTATGCCAAGACAGAAATATTGCTGGTGTTGACTACTCGTAACGGAGGTGACTCAGCCTCAGTCCTCACTGAGGGAGTCTCTGCCACATGGACCTGGGCTAAATGATCCAGGTTTGGGACCCAGAATTAGTTCACAGTTCTTTCTTCTAGTCCAGGGAGGTGGCTGGCTGCTATATGTCACCTCAATACAGTGCTTCCACCTGCCCTGAAGTGGTACCTGACTTCAGTGCCCATGTCCCAACATCCACAGACAAAGCTGACTCTCCTCAAGCCCAGGCGTGGAGAAGGCGCTGGCTAGAAACAGTGACGACTAGATGGCCAGAAGCTTTTGCTCAGTTTAGAGTTTTTGGAAGATTCTGAACGTTCAGGACAACCCAGCAAGTAGCAAGTTGTGACACTGGGAGCAGAGGTCAGAAAGCTGCTCCTCGGGTTTCAACACGCTGGGTAGGGATCAGGCCAATACCCCTTTGGTTTCATAGTTGTTAGGGTCAGAAGGGACCTCAACAGATCATGGAGTCTGACACCCTGCCCTGGGCAGGAAAGAGCACTGGGGTCATTTGAGCCCAGCCAGGTGCTTGTCCAGTCTCCTCTTAAAGACCCCCAGGGTAGGGGAGAGCACCACCTCCCTTGGAAGCCCATTCCAGATTCTGGCAAGCCTTACTGTGAAGAAGTTCTTCCTGATGTCCAACCTAAATCTGCCCTCTGTCAGTTTGTGGACATTGTTCCTGGTTATTCCTAGGGGTGCCCTGGAAAACAGAGCATCTCCAATTTCTTGCTGCCCTCCCCCACCCAATGAATTTGTAAATGGCCACTGATACTGAAGCTTTCACCATTTACTGCTAACAACGTCCACCTTCGAAGCCCCACATGCCACTGTGGTTTATATCACTGTTTAACAG
>NW_017728964.1:14600945-14603958 GCF_001723915.1 Gavialis gangeticus
GAGGACACTGGGTAAAACATAGCAGCCTGCCCCTCCAGTGAAGACATGCCATCTGCACTCCAACAGCTGCTCCACTGGCAAAAGCAAAACAGCTGAAATTCCTCATCATGTAGACCGCATTGATCCTAGTACCCTGCAAGCTCTGGTCTCCATGAGGGCTGGCTCTCTCTGCGGCCTCACCCCAGCAGGGAACAATCATGCGTCACCTGCTACTTCTACAAAAAATGCCTTTCTGCAAGTCCACTAATGAAATCCACCTGACAGCCGAGTAAAGGGATCCTTCACAGCGCGGCTCCAGAGGCCTCTGAGAAGGGAGGTAGCAGCCAGCCTCTGAAGCCAACTTGTCACTCTGTGCTCCACACACTGCTGACTCCAGCCGATACCCCAGTGCTAGCTATTAACTCCAGCAGGGCTTTGCAGTTGACTTAATTAAAGGGTTGTACAAACATTCATGCATATCTGTGTCTTCACTTACTGACCCCAAAGGAGACGATAGCAAATCCCTCAGGACACCATCAGCCTGAAATAGTTTCAATCTGTGTGTTTGTGAATTAAATGTTTTGGAAAAACGTTACAATAAAAAGACACCTTCCACAGTAACAATTACCTGCACTGTACCTGCAGGAGGGTCCATGTAACCACAGCCTCCAAAGCACTTACCAGTGTGGCGTCTAAGTGCTAAACAGAAATGCAGGAGTAAGGAGGAGCAGGTGTTCCCTCTCCTGTGCAGGGCAGGTGCAACTTGTCTGCATCTGGGAGCAAGGCTCCTGCTGCCTGCTTTGTCCAGCTCCAGTCATTAATTTGTGCTCGGAAAGCAGCACGAGCCATGAGGCAAAGAGAAGGGGGCACTGGTTTTTGTCCATGCAGAGGTGAAACAAACCAGCCCATACCACGATGGCCATCAATCTCGTTAATAGTAGGAGTGGGCAGCACAGCCACAGGAGACTGCCACTTTCAGCAAGCGAACTGAACCTAATCCTAAGCAAAAGCTAACAAGCCGACAGATGCCCTGTGCTTCTCCTTTCCAGCCAATGCCATGCATCTTTCTCCTGTTGAGGCTGTGCAAATTCTCTCTCTCTAGTAGCAGACTCCAATTGGCACTGAAGGCTGCAGCATGACACAGCACTATCTGCACACAGGTTGCAAGGCCTCCACTGGAGACATCCAGACTTCCTGATCTGCAGCCTGGTCTGAAACCAAGACTGACACTGCAGATGGAGGCTTCTGGAACTTGGCTCCCATCACTTTGTGGATAACTGTACCAGGAAGCAATGGGCTGGCCAGCGATTGCTGGGGTTGTGCGCCAGTCTCCTGGAGCACAACACTCGGGTAGGTGGACTGGGTACTGAGATTTTCACCTCCGCACAGAAGTGACCAGCAGAGAAGAAAACCCCACTGTGTGTTTATCAGACATTAATAGCAATAGGGCAAAGCACGGTCAAATACTTCAGCTGTCCTGGAAGTACCCATTCATCTCAGAGCATGGGGATTTGCTGGAAAGCATGTCAGGTTCTCAGAGCAGTCCCCCCGAGGGTCCTGCTGACGTAGCAATTACAGGTATACCCTCTGGCATTACATGTACACCCGCAGAAACTAGGTCTTTAAATACCTGTGCTCAGACCACAGATCTCCAAAGATGAAGGATCTTCCACCAGATCCTTCTTCATTCATCACCAAGAAACAACAGAAAATCCCACATAATTCTGCCAAGGGGCCAACAGGGACCTGGGAGCCCAACACAGAGACTGGGACGAACCCAGGGTTCAGACCTTGCTCAGAACAGAGGGTAATGCATTGCCACTGTCTAGCACAGCTCCCAAAGAGGCCAGGTGAGCAGGAAGCACTGTGACAGACATGCTCACAGATGGAAGGACACTTCAGAAAGTGAGATGACAGAAGAGGGGAAGAACAGATGGCGCAGACAAGGACTCTGCTAGAGAAGTGAGAATGGCTGAAGAAAAGCGGGGAAAATGACTGAACTGTGAGAGGAGCCATCAAGGCCCACAGCTTATGATCCAAAGCATGATCTGACTTTTACAGAGAAGTTGAGAACCTTCAGATCATAATAATCAACCAGCAGTTCTGCCCAGGATGTCAAACCTTGGGCTTCAGGGGTTAAGTCAACCTCCACCCATTAGAGACAAGGTATTGTACAGCTATCTAGGGCTAGGACTTCTGCAGGGTCCACAGCGTCTAGTCCTGGCCACTGTCAGAGATGCTGGACTAGCCAGCCTGTCACTCTGAGCCAGGACAGCAGTTCGGAGATGACCACAATCACTATGGGTGTGGCTAGCTGGACCCTGGAGCAGCTGGCAGCACCCCAAGCAGAGGTGCAAATCAGGCCCCAGGACTCCACCTGTTCTCGCACATCATGTTGGAAAGCCCCAAGCACCACTCGCAGCTGTGCGGGTAAATCCTGCCACCTGCTCATCCACTCAAATGAGCATGATCAAAGGACCAGGGGCAAAGATAAGCTCGCTTCATAAACCTGCATTCTGCTGCTGAGCTCAGGAGGATCCAATGCCCTTCAGCTGGCCTGCTCCCCAGCCCCTGCATGTGGAAGCCCTTAGGACCCTTCCAGAAGGCTAGTGTGGACTACTTCTCCTCTAACCTTTCAGGGAATGGCCATCAAGAAGCTATGAAGCAAGATCTGCATTTGAATGGTAGGTGGGACTCACTAACACCCAGCCCCCGCCCCTGGGAGGTGGGAGGGGAACTGTCAGAGAGATCCTTACATGGGCAGAGAAGTACATTGCCCACCTGAGATTACATCCAGCCCAGGCTCCTTGTCTGTCTTCACAACTCCAAATCTGCTCTGCTCTTCTGTTTGCCCTTGTCAAGTTCCCTGCAGCTCCTACCACTGTCAACCGCTCCCACCTGCGCGTCAGATTCTCACCTCCAAAACCAACAAGAAAAAAACACAGGGAAAAATGTGGAGAGTTCTGGCGCTCTGCTCTGTAGCTTTTGCACCTCCCTTCGGTCTAGTCCACCAGGTGTTACTAACAAATGAGAA
>NW_017728964.1:14608958-14612386 GCF_001723915.1 Gavialis gangeticus
TACGCTCCTCCACACACAACTTCCAAGCTCATCCACGTGTCCCTCTGGCCAGTCCACACTTAAGTGCACCAAAATCTAACAGGGAGCTTGTATTTGTGGCACTGTTACAGTCCTGACAGGCATTTGGGGACTTGTAATTCCCTTGATGGCTCACAGCACCCAGTGGAAGGCAAGGTAGATTTGCACCTTATAGAAACCAAACACACAGAAGCTCACTTCATCAGATGCTGTCCCAGCCAGAAGCAAAGCCTGCACAGCGGGAATGGAGGAAGTCAGGTGACAGTCACAAACAGCATCTATAACAGAGTCCACAGCTCAATCAGCCATGAGCTGCACAGGAAGCCAAAGGTCTCCAGGGCTCTAGTATTTGGCTGTGGCAGGTTGGAGAAAGCTCATCAGGAAATAAAGGGCTCCTGGTGGGACAGAAGCTGGACAGTGTGTGCAAGGGGTTTCAGGAGGCCTGGAGTCGCACCCTAGAGAAAGTGGACCAGGACAAGACTGGCATCAAGTGGGTTTAGCAATACATCCCCACCACGTCAGGGGGTCAGACTTGATGATCTGTTCAGGTCCCTTCCAACCCTAGAAACCATGAAACTTCTCATCACTTCTGAGAGCCGTGCAGAGAACTCCACGCTGTGGGAGATGGGGCAGGCTGCCAAGGACGGGACGGTGCCAGGGCGCAGGACCAAGTAAGCAATGTAGCTCTTTCACAACCCACCCAGGCATAGCTGGGCTGGGGACTTCAGCACTGGGATGGAAGCTGGAACCACCAAGCTGCTCTGCAGAGGACATTCAGAGGAGCTTTCTGTCTCTGGCCTTCTTAGCTACAGTCTGTGTACACTGACAGAGCCAGAGGTTGCAAGGATCTTCTGTGAATGCGATGGTGGTAAGAAGTTTCCTTTAGGAGCTTTGGACAAGGGGCAATCTTCACAAGCCACACTTGGAGTTACCACCCAATCTCTTCAGAAGCTCGTCATGAATTGCTGGTGCTTGAGGACATGTGGATGGTGTCTACTGGAGCCCCTAGAGCCTGGGTTAGAGGCAGACTGCATGAACTCCTGCAGAAGAGCTAGCCAGAGCTGGGTTTCCGAGCCTGCACGTAGGACCTGTGTATGAGGCCTCTTGCAGGAACACAGGATTCTACTAAGCAATGCAGTCACCTGGTGAGCCCATCTGATGCAGGGATAGCATCATGGCAAGACCAGCACATCTGAAATCCAGGCAGAAGCCATGATAGGAACGGTCCAAAGCTACGTTCCTACCTTCCCTATCCAAGGAGGGAAGCAGGTGTGAGAGGTGGGGAGGAGCCCTGAGCCAGCACGGCCAGAGAAATCAGAGTGGGAGGGAAGGCCCAAAAGTCACATAAGCCCCACCAAGAGACAATGACTCCCAGCAAGGAAGTGTTCTCTGAGACAGAGAGAGAAATAATGACCACCACTATTGGAAGGATGAGACGCAGCCCTTCAAAGAGAAAAGCGGGAGAAAGCTCCCTGTCTGCTCAACCTGAGAAGGGTGCTCCTTTGCTAAACGCAGCCACAGAGAGGAACTGAGGATTAAGAAGTGTCCCCTGCCTTCTATGGCCTTTGAGCAGGGAATGAAGAGGGCAGGACCAGAGCGCTCTCTGAAGCTGCCAGATGGGCAGTGGTGAGAGAGAGGGAGGACAGAGCCCCCAGGCTCGCTGCCACAGGTGGGGTGCTCAGGGCTCTGCTGTGCCCGAACCCAGTCTTCTGCATGGCAGACACAAACTGAAGATCCCCAAGAGACTTGTTTTTGTGTAACTGTTGGGAGCCAGGAGACTCCTCCTCCAGCTGCTGCTAATCCATTACATGCACTCCGTGAGGCAAGCAGACACATCAAACACACTGTCATGTCTTTGATGTGCTGTTCTTCAGAAGGGGAGCGGCAGACAGATTAGATTCCCTCATGTAGTGATCTGACAGGGCCTGTAAACATCTTGTGCAAGGACTGCAGCACACCGAGGAGGAGGAGCTGCCTGCAATAGCTTCCAGACCTTCTTCAGACCCAATTAGGCGAGATGGACACCGGAGACCCAGGGGAAATTCCAGTGGATTTAGAAGACTTTGCCTCACGCACTTCCAGCAACACAGCTCTCCAGGAAAATGTCTCCAAATGGAAAGACCAAGCAGGATTCTGCAAATGCCAGTGACTGGGGAAGTAACCCACAACTACCAGGGCATCCATTCTGAAGTCACTGTGAGTCGCTGTACGCTAAGCAAGCAAAGCAGCTGGGCCTGCAACTCCAAGCAGGGGAACACTAACCCTGATCACTAAGTGACCAAGTCATACATGGCTGCTTTGCTGCTGCTCAAATCTAACGAGCAGTCCAAACGGCTGAGCTCACCTCCCAGAGGGCAGGAAATGCCAGCTGCATCTTATGAAGTTAATCATAGTTTGCAATTCAGTCGCACTTTGTGTCTTCAAAGAGCTGTACGTACATTCACTAGCAGCATCACACTAACCTACAGCAAATAAAAGTGCTTCAAAGGAACCAACTGCACAAGAAAGCTCACTCATTTTCACTGAGGAAATACCAGTCAGTGTGAGCAAGCCACACGAAGGTTATTTGTCACTGCCCACAGGTGGCTCCCCACCATACAGCAAGTATTTCCTCATCTGAAAGAGGAAATTAATGATAGCAGCATTTCACCTCTGGGTCTCAGCTCCTCAGCACGAGACTGAACCTCCTCTGGGTGGGGGTCACGCACCTGGAAGACAACAGTCATAGGATATGGGTCAGATCAGACCCCTCCTGTGTGTCCTGGAGCTGAAGCCTATTCAACTGACTGCACTGGGGATGCAAATCTCAGGACACTGAGTCAATCAAGAAAGGAGGAAAAGAAAAATTCCTAATAATAACAATAGGCACCACCCAAATGAGCACCTATCACAGCAACAGCTCCGAACTCTTCTGGGGGAATCATGAAGAGGAGCACAGGCTCTTCAAAGGAATTCTGAGACAAAATATTCTCTTGTCTAAAGACACCTTCCATGTATCTGGAGGAAAATCACGCAAAGCTGCAACAAGTGACAGCGATAAAATCAGTGCCATGAGCAAAGACAGAGAGGGCTCAGGCATCTTAGGATTTTATGTCAAAGAGCACTAAGGCACTGGGGTTCTCAAGAGCAGGGGAGCTCAGTGCCCAAGATGATTGGTCGTTCCTTAAGGAGATGATACTCAGGGCCCAAGGGGTGACCATCCCAACAAGAAGCAAGGGGGCCAGGAGTGCCTGAAAGCCCCCCTGGCTCACCAAGTGTGTCCGGGAATGCCTGGTTGCCAAAAAGGTGGTGTACAACCAGTGGAAGGGGGGTGCTATCTCCAAAGAGGAGTATACCTCCTCTGCTCGGGCCTGTAGGGAGCTGTCAGGAAAGCTAAGGTGGACATAGGGCTAGGACTAGCGTCCAAGATC
>NW_017728964.1:14612798-14619908 GCF_001723915.1 Gavialis gangeticus
ATAAGATGGGAAACTCCCTTCTCGAGAGCACAGAGGCAGAAAGGGATCTTGGAGTCATTACTGACTCCAAGATGAACATGGGCCGACAATGCAAGGTCACGGTTGGCAGGGCTAACCGGACCTTGTCATGCATCCACAGACGCATCTCAAGCAGGTCCAGGGAGGTGATCCTCCCCCCCATGCGACACTGGTCAGGCCACAGCTGGAGGACTGCGTCCAGTTCTGGGCGCCCCACTTCAGAAGGGATGTGGACAACATGGAGAGGGTCCAGAGGAGGCCACCCGCACGATCCGGGGACAACAGGGCAGGCCCTACAATGAGAGACTGCGGGATCTGAACCTGTTCAGCCTTCACAAGCGAAGGCTGAGGGGGGGACCTGGTGACCATCTATAAACTCACTAGCAGGGAACAGAAGGGTTTGGGAGAGACCTTGTTTCCCCGAGCACCCCCTGGCATAACAAGGAATAATGGCCACAAGTTGTTGGAGAGGAGGTTTAGATCAGACATCCGTAAGAACTACTTCACGGTCAGGGCGGCTAGGATCTGGAACCAACTTCCAAGGGAAGTGGTGCTGGCTCCTACCCTGACCATGGGGGTCTTTAAGAAGATGCTTGATGCCTACCTGGCTGGAGTCATCTGAGCCCAGTTTTTCTCCTGCCCAGGCAGGGGTCGGACTTGAAGATCTACAAGGTCCTTTCCGACCCGACTTCTACGATTCTATGCTACCTCTTGATTATAAGACTCAACATTCAAGACTAAAAAGGAATCAGTAATGAAGGGAAACAAGCACATTCAGCTGGCCACATTTTACACAAGGCACCCAAGTTTGAGGGGTTGGCAGAGATTGGAGCAGGGCCAGAACACAGCTCCGCCAGCAGGCGATGTGAGCAGCAACAGCTTCGTAAGTCTGAGGAGGAGGCTGGTTGCCAGTCGTGCACAAGACCCAGATGCACACTGGGGACAAGCAGGGCTGGCTGCTCTGCTGGGAAGGTGAGACCTGCCACAGCTCTCCAGCTGCAAGCCATACAGATGACAGCACCATGAAGGGTGGTCAGCCACCTCCCAGAGACACAGCCTTCAGCAGCAGCACTGCCAAACAAGTCAATAGCAAACTGGCTGTTCCATAGAGGACCCTGGGACCACGTGACAGAAGATACAGGAATGGGCTTTGCTGCCACCAACAACTATGGGATGGCAGGATCACTGTGGGCCCTGCACGAGGGAACCATACCTTCATGAAATACTCGGGCAAGGAGGTCCCAGCCAGTCCAGATACACAAGGAGATGCCCGAAGAGCAACGCCTGCTTCTCCTTGGAACAAGTGCAGCTGGGAGCTGATGCTAAAGGCTAGCTCTCCATGGCTGTGCACACCATGCAGTCTCTCAGGCCTTAACAAAGCAGGCAGAAAAGACATGAGCAAACTCTTGGTGCTCCTGGCCACTGGATGGCAAAGGAACAATCCTGCACTCTGTCTGTCCAGATGGGACGCAGCCTTCTACTCCAAAGGCCATGATGCTATGAACAGATGTTCTCTGCCACTCTAAGGCCCAGCACATCTAAGCCAGCACATGTGTTGCTGCAAGTCTGCAAGCACAGCAGCTAGCAGGGGCCACTTTCTCCTCCAGCTGCAGCTACAGCAAACATAGCAACACAAGAATCAGGAAAATCCAGCCCCTGCCAAGGCCTGTCTCAATTTCTTCCATCATATCCTTGGACTCCTCAGTCATTCCTCCTCTCATCCACAGGCAGCCAGAGTGAGTGCCTTCTCTGCCTGTTCCTATCCACACCTCCTCCACCTAGTGCCTCATGCCAGAGTTCCAGGAGCCTTTGGCATGACAGTGGGTCACTGATTTCTGAATGGATATTTAAGTGATTTGGTACCAACCCCACCACTATCAGCTGCTAGTGACAAACACTGCACCACAACATCTGCACCACAGAGTAAGAGCTACAAAAGTTCTCCACTCGCCTTAGAAACAGCCAACAGCAAAAAGCAGGAGAGGACTGGAGAAGAGAGAGAATGAGCTAAACAGACATGGACATTGCATCATCAGGGTAGGTAAAATCCTACTAAAACAAGGAAGCTGATGTCCCCTTTTTGCTGTTGCCTCAAGAACCTCAAGCTTTCCAAAGCCACAAAAGAAGAAAATCAAAGAGAAGAACTGACCTTGGAGCACAGTTTATTAGTTTGACATTTCCAAACAATAGCGGCATTTTTTAAGTCAAGAAAAGCCAGAAGGAAGCACCAAATATAGGTTGTAGCAAAGTGGAGGCAAACAAACCAAACTTTGTAAGACTTACAAAAACATTTAGTGAGTGTATTTAGGTACAGACAAAAAAGGAACAGGAACAGGCAGGAAGTTTAAACAGGACCTAATCAATGGTTTGAAAATGCCACTTCAGGCTACAAGGGCTCCGGGCTTCCTTGAATCACCTACAGAAAACCAGCAGCTTGTCCAACAAAGAGCCTTGCGTAAGGACATCTGAGACAGCCAAGCAGACCCTCAGAAGGCCACCTGTCTCTGATGGCAGCCAGCATTTCAACAAAAATCCCTACAAGGGACACCTACAGTAACATGTCCATGGGGAAACATCATCCAGCATTCAGGCCATCAGGGACTGAAAGACCAACAACAAGGGAACACTGACTAAGCTAAAAAGACATGAACGCAATGCAGGTGGTAAGGAATACAGTTAAATAGGGCTAGTGCTGCAAGTCTGAGAACTCTGACTGTGTCCCTTGAACAGCAGTAACTCTAGCCCCTTTGCCAAGTCAGGAGTCTGCCTGAGGACAAGCACTTTCCCCCTGCACACTGTTGTTTACCTGCTTTGTGTAAAATGTTGGAGAAGGTCCCACAGGGTCTGACTAGAGTGAAAGGTGTCTTGCAAACGGGAGCCATCATCCAGCTGCAGTGCAATCCGCACCTGTAAGGAAAAGCCACCCAATTAGACCAGAGTTGCAACAGACTCAGCATCTTCACAGTGAGACATGTCCACATTGTACCCACCTCGAGACCCTCCCGATCCTGAACAAACCTGGCATTTTTCATCCTTAAAAGACAGAAACCAGGCCTGCCCAGTGAGGTCCACATGGGTACCATCATTCTCAAGTCATGTGGGTGGAAGCAGAGCCAGCACCACACTGAGTCATGCCACGGTACAAGCAGGCACTGTGCATGTACCCAGCTCTCCAAAGGGCAGGGCTCACTGACATGCCCCCAGTGCTGGGCTAACAAGGCTACACTGCTTCTACCTCGGGTGCCAGCACATGCAGAGCAGGTGCAGTGCGTCTTGGCAGAACACAGCCTCGCCCCATACAGACACACTCTCACCGGCAGGGCTCTCACTTGCACCCTTGGCCTCCAGCTGAGGCTTTAAGTTCTTGACTAGCAGCCAGCGTCATTCTAAGCCTCACAGACTGGGATCACAAAGCAGTCTCCTGACGCTACTCTCTGAGTCTGTTCTCTGTTCCAAATGGTCTTACCAGATACAAGGCTAAGGGTACTCCTAATTCCAGGCCCCAGATATGATACAGGGGACAAATATCCCACAAGCAACTCTCCCATGAAGAGGCAAGCCTTACAAAGGAGTGACTGTAAGCATACACTTCTCCTCTCGCTGGCTGCAACACCCCCACCCTTGAAAGAGGAGGGGAAAGCAGCTGGACGAGATGCAAAGATGGGACCAGTTTTCAGGCTGGATTTTTGAAGCTCTAACATGGACTGAAGGGTTTGAGTTTGTAATACAATGTAAATAATTTCTGCTGAGAGTTGTAGGATTTCAGTCTACCCCTGCATCTAGTTAGAGACCCACAGAGCCAAATCAACAGCTCTTCCTTCAGTGCCTGTCCCCCAGCATGCATCCAGCACTGTGAAATTCTGCACTTAGAATCATCTCTGGTGGATCCATGCCTTCCATCCACACCCTCACACGAGCTGTGCAGCATCCCCAAGCTGTCAGATTTCACCCAGGGCACAAGAGTCCAGTTTCTTCACATGTGTGCACTGTCAGATACAGCGAGACTCATCTGAGCACAAGGGCCCAAAGCCTCCCCTCTGCAACGAAGCCTTGGGAGGAGACTGCCTGCAAAGAAGCTCCATTAGGGAAACCTTATGGAGAAGCCGCTGTATCCTCCCATGGGAGAGGAAGCCAGCTGTCCTCCCCTTCTCACAGAACAGTGCCCCCAAGCCTGGCTGTGCTACATGCAGAGTCGCTCTGCACTCCAGCAAAGTTCTGGCCCTCAAGAGATTCCTGGTTTCTGATCAAAACCTCCTCAATTGCTCTGTGCTCAGAACTGAACCATCCGTAACACCTGCAGGGAGCCGTGGAGAGAAGGAGCACACAGACTTTTTATAACCCTGCTCTCAAATTTCAGTACCATGAGGGGGTGCTCATGCAGCTGTAGCAGACTGCCCTCCAGATAGTTTTCATGCTTCATAGGAACTTCCCAAAGTGAGAATAAGCAGAGACCACTTGGAAGACTTTGAGATTCCTGGTAGTTCCAAAAGACAGTAGTTTTTTCTATCATAGACCAGGCAAAGCTATTTTCATTCTTAACATTTCTTCCCACTGGGTTTTCCTTAGTTGACTTCTTGAGATCAGACATCCTCAGAACATCCCGTTTTAGGAACCTAACTCTGCTGAATTCTAGCAGCTCACATTCACTGCTGCCAAGCTTCTCTTTTGTTTTCAACCGATTTCTCCATTGACTGCGGTGTGAAGAGAGGTTGACTGCACTGGTTGCGATCACCAGGTCCTGGCAGGGAAGCAGCCTTCTAATTTAACACAGATACCATTTTGATGATGCCGTTTGGTAGCAAATGCAGCAAAATAGCTCTCCAGGTAGGCAGAATCTCCTGTAACAGCAGCATCTCTCAGTTTCTAGAAACCCACAGCTTTCATTAGCCTGACAGAACTGACTGTGAACGAAGAGCCCAATTAGGCCAAGCACTTATGGCAGGAACAACTGCTTTCTTCCTACAGGGATCATTCTGTGGGCCTTGCCTCTGCTGTGCTTGAGCTACTGGAGGAAGGCAGACAAAAATCAAACTGAAAACCTTAAGCCTCTTTTTGAACAGAAAACATGCTTAAAAAAAAAAGCAGACACCAGACAAGACTTCAAACAATCTACAAGGATTTCCTTGGTGGGGCTGGTGCCATCTACCTCAGACTACTGCAGAGAATGCTGGGAGCCACGAACATTTCTGCACAGAGAACAGCAAGCGTCCACAGCTACTAACAGAGGAGCTAAGTAGTTTCATCCCATCACTAACACGACCTCCTGTTTTCTTCCTTGCCCGCGACCAGCCTTAGATTATCCTCAGCTACAGAAGAGTGATGACAGCTGACATCACCATGCTACAAGACTCTTGCCCAGACAGTCAGTCTGCCAATTGCATCAGATTTTGGGCAGCAGTTCAAAGCCAAGCATGTCACGAAAGTCATATTCAGTCAATTAAACAGTCTTAAAAATCCCAGGCTGAACATAAAGTATTAGAGAGAGCAGTGCCAATTAGCTGCTAAGTTTACAAACATGTGAGTAAAAGGCTGATGACTGGATCCCTAGGTTCATTCTTTGTCATGGTGCCACACCCCTGGTACAAGAATCTGTTGGGCACTGCACTAGATATGTTTTGGAGGTCAAAGGTCTTTACAAACTGTGGATGGCAAATCCAAGGGCAATTACCATTCACCTGCAGAGACAACAGATCTGCTGAGCTGGGATGCACCTTGGGAAATCGCATCTCCTCCCATCACACAGCCCCATCCTGGACCTTGGCCCCCATCCTATGCTGCACTCTGGAGAGTTCATTCCAGCTCTGCCACAACCAGCCCCCACACTTAAAAACCAAGCTTGACCAGCTCCTCTTGGCACACAACTATCACTGATGAGTTTGCTTATGAAGTTACCCAGCAGTTTTACAAAATGCTTACTGTACGTGACACTGATTGCCTGTGGCAGTGAATTCTTTTAGTTTTCTATGTTCAGCAGAATTTAATGGCTGATGCCTTCCCCTCATCCTCTTGCTATGGAGTTCAGTTTACACCGTGTCCTAACGCTTCTTTAGAATAACACTAGCCATTTTCTTGCACCATATCTCTGTGTACTGCTCAGCCCAAGGAGCGCTCGTCACCCACAGCTCACAGGCTACACGGTGCCCAGGAGACCCTTCCTGCTTTTCAGCCCTTGTCTTTTCCAACCTCATCTTTAAGATGGGACAACCTGACACAGATGCTTGCTCCAGGTTGGGTCCTCTTTCCAGAGCCCTGGCAGCTCCACTACCCTATGAGAGCGAGCTGGGTCCCTTGTTAAGTTAAAAATGACTGCAGGTGATGCCAGGCAGTATTTGCCAACTCTCATAATTTTTGGCATTGTTCTTAAAGTCTATGCTTCAGAAACGTGAAAAAATATATATAAAGGAAAAAACTAAATTTATGTTTATATACCTAAGAAAGAGCTAAGTTTTTCACATTCCCAAAGCACAGACTTTAAGAACACCACCAAAAATCATGAGAGTTGGCAATACTGAGCCAGAATAGCTTCCATTACACTGTCTGTCATGAGATCACAGTACTAAAATCTGCACAAAACACAACAGAGCCACGCAGCACGGAGGTTTGGATGTCAGGGCAGTATGGCGATGTGACATACGGGAGAACACTCTTCCAACAACGGTTAGCAAGCGGAAACAGGGAGCTAGTGCTGTGTTATCTGCTTGCCTTCCACAACATTTGAGAAAAGTAGATATGAGAACATCAGCTACCAGTCACCATGACAGACAGATTAGCATTTCCAAACTCTCCTTAAGCAAGATCTCACATATCTTATGGGTTTATTCCCATAAACAGCTATGTATCGTGTCTAATGCTTTCTGTAAATACACACCTACCTGCTACCATGAAAAATATTCTAAAAGCTTTTAAAGAAAAACAGACATTGTGAGATCACGTGACAAAGACAGGTACTCGGTAAAGCAAAACATCCCTGGCACCTTACATTATACCAACACGAGCCATTTGACCGGCTGCTGAAACACATCCACCTGTCAGATAAACCAGCTCCTGAGCAAGGCGGCGAGGCTCTGACGTGACCACAAGAGATCGGGGCCT
>NW_017728964.1:14630041-14630735 GCF_001723915.1 Gavialis gangeticus
ATCGTGTCTAATGCTTTCTGTAAATACACACCTACCTGCTACCATGAAAAATATTCTAAAAGCTTTTAAAGAAAAACAGACATTGTGAGATCACGTGACAAAGACAGGTACTCGGTAAAGCAAAACATCCCTGGCACCTTACATTATACCAACACGAGCCATTTGACCGGCTGCTGAAACACATCCACCTGTCAGATAAACCAGCTCCTGAGCAAGGCGGCGAGGCTCTGACGTGACCACAAGAGATCGGGGCCTTAGCTTTTCATTGTGCTGAAAAGAAGCCCCTGCAACAGCACCCCGGACACGAGGCCGGGATCCCAGCTACGGGGGTCCCAGCAGGAAGGGCCGGGCGCCGAGCCACCGACCCCGCTTCCTGCTGCGCCCGGTCAGTGCCCCTCGCCAGGCCAGACGACGCGACCCTTGCCAGGCCGGACTTGGGCCTGCCCGCACTCGGTGGCCCGGGCGCTGAGCAGGAATGGACGTACTGTGTTTTCCGCTTCTGCTCGCTGACAAGAGACTGGCACCATCTCCAGCTTGGCATTGTTGGGCAGCTTGGCAAACCTCCACTGCACAGAGAGATCGAGCACCGTCCTCTGAAACCTGCAGAGAAACAAGCCCCGCGTAAGAGCATGTGCGGGCCGCAGGGCAGCGCCGGGCGAGCGTGGCTCCCTGCGGGGCAGCGCTGCAGGGCAGG
>NW_017728965.1:0-15943 GCF_001723915.1 Gavialis gangeticus
AGCGCCGGGTGCGTGGGAGGCGCGGGCTCAGCCCGGGGCCACGGACATGGCAGCGCAGGTCCCGCTCGATCCCGCCCGATCCCCGCCGCGGCGATTGCACAATGGAGCCGATCCCCGCACGCCCCGCCCCGCCCCGCCCCGCTCCGCTCAGGCCTGAGCAGCCGAGCGTCGAGCGCCGCTCCCCCGCCCGGCCTCAGTTTCTTCCTGGCCTGCCGCCCCCGCCTCGCTTCATTTGCATCTCATTTGCATTCAGCCCCCCGATTTGCTGGAACGCACCACTCCTGTCCGCACCCTGGGCCCGGCCGCCTCCGCTTCTCCCGTTGGCCTTTCCTCTGCCCAGCGCCTCTGGACCAAGGGCAGCCCCGCCCGGAGCAACCAATTAGGGCCGAGTCTCAGTCTGCACTTCCTGTCTTAAAGGCGGTCTTTTCCCTCCTCCCCAACTTCTCCGGTTGCTATAGCAACAGCGTACTTCCCCCCCCCCACACTTAACCACCTGTGGCCTGGCCCCCCCGGGGCAGGTGGAGGCCTGTGGGGGGAGTAGCTATTAGTAGGTTTCAGAGTGAACACCCTGACACGGCACCAGGACACAAGGATGGGCAGATGCAGCTCTGCCCCCACTCCCCGCAGCCACCGCTGGTCCCTCTTCACCTTCTCCCCAGACTGCCCTGCCAGCATGCCCAAACCAAGGCCTGGCCCAGACCAGAGTCCCACCACCTCCCTCTGTTCCTCCAAGGCCGGCACTGGCCCTGCAGGGAGGCGTATCCTCCACTGCAGCCTCCCAGAAGCTCGGCCCCAACACTGCCAGTGAACCTGGCACCTCCTGTCCCCTAGCCCCAGGTGCAGAGAATGCTTTTCTGGTGGCAGCACCCAACTCTGTACAGCGGTGACCTACAGCCCATGGGCTCTGGTACAGCTTTGCAAGCCCCGGGGATCCTTCAGGCCAGTGCTTTTGCTTTTCAGCATCATCACTGGGCTTCCCCATGCCACAGAACTGCTGCCTGCCCCAGCCCCCCAGCTACCACAAGCCCCCTAGGATCCTTCTACTGCCAGCATTGTCTTCCTCCCCACAACACTGCCCCATAAACCCCAAGTCCTCCCCTGCCCACATTGAGCCCTGGGCCTTTGAACAGGAGCTGCCAGGCCCAGGCTCAGAGAAGCCAGGCCTAGCCTCACCCAGCAGGCAAGGGGGAAACTGGGAGACGGGGAAAGGAAGCGCCCTAACCCATTGGGTGCCTGGTTGGTATAGGACGGACAGGAAAGCTGAAGGCAGGAGACAGCATAACCTGGAAGAGCCTTGGAGGTTTTATTGGTGAAGCCAGAGAGAAATCAGAACTGAGAATACCCCAAATAAATAAGTCAGGCAATGAGGGCAAGGGCCAGCGCTGCCCACGGTGCCCCCTACCACTTCCCCCAGCTTTGGTACAAGTGAGATCTGAACTGGGTGCAGGTCTGGGAGACCTCACTGCCACACAAGGGAAGTCAGGGCCAAGCCCAGATCCCCAAGCTGAAGGGAGCAGCAGGTGGCACCAGGTGCCAGGACAGCCAGGGGTGGGTGGGAAGTAGAGCTACTTCCAACCCAGGCCAGGGCCACCACAACACTAGGAAAAAAGGTAAAGGCGCTGCTGTGCTGGTGCTAGCAGAGTCCAGCCCCTCCATGGGCCAGGAAGGGCACAGATAGCACCATTTACAGCCAGGCAGGGATGCCAGGAGCCACCCAGGAGTGGCAGGACAGAGGGAGGACCCTGCACCCCCTCTAAGGCGCAAGTGTGGCCTAGCCAGGACTCCTGCCAACCCGGGACATGGCAAGAGCCAGCAGTGGATGGCTAGGAGCTTCCATGGCACAGAGGGACAAGGGCAGTGCCAGGGGAAGGGGAGGGAGGAAGAGTACATGTATGTGTGTGGGGGTTAGGTTTCAACCCAAGCTTCCTTCAGGGGCAGGCAGGGTCCATTGGAGAGCACGGGGCCTAGGCCAAGGCCTTGTAGGCATCCAGGTTGAAGGCTGTGTCCACGAGGCGCTGCAGCTCCGTAACGTGCGTCTTCTTGTTACCTGTGGCTGGGGCAGCTGCAGGGTCACGCCCAGCATACCTGGGTGAAAAGAGAGGTGTCTATCAGCTCCTCAGTGCCAGGACTCCAGATAGAGACAAGACTGAGAGGCCGGTTGGGATCCCCCCAGGTCTGTCCCCCAGGTTGCCACTACAAGCTGGTACACACACTCATGTTCAAAGGAGGAGGGGGAGGGCCCAACCACAACCAGAGGCAGGAGTGAGAAAGCAGTGATGTCACCATATTTCCCAATGTACAAGACCCCCAACTTCTGGACTCAGCTGTGCCCAGAGTTTCTGTGCCTTGGCAGAGGAGGCACCACCCTTGCCCCCATCCCAGGTAGCCAGTTCCATGACCTGCTAGTCCTTGATCCCACAAACCACCCCCTCCCCCAACCAAGGGGTGGGGAGGGGCTCGTACCACACGGGCTTGGCTCGGTTGATGGTGGTGCGTAGGCGTGGCTTGACATAATCATAGTAGCCCTGGTTCTTGTGCTCCTCCTGGCACCAGGCCAGTTCAGCGTTGGGGTACTTCTCAGCTTCCTGCTGGAGCAGGTCGAAGGGGAAGGGGGACAGCTGTGGAAGGAGAGATGGGCATGGATACAGCTGCCTGGCACTGAGGTTAGAGGATGGAAGTCAGTGCTCCCTGACAGCTTGGATGGGCAACACTATGCCGAGGAGGCTCAGGAGGGATAGAGAACCCATGGGCACCCCATCCTGAGTCCCATATGCACAGCATCAGCCCTGCTGCCTCTCTAGAGAGTCTCTGCTACACCATGGCCTCTAGCCTAAGCCTAAATCACCTTGGCTTTGGTGCCCAGGGTCAGCTGGGGCACTGGGGAGGGGGAGGGGCAAAGGAAGCTGTGATAGGATGAGGGAAGCCACGATAGCAGGGCGAGGGGGTTCCCAGATGCCTGGGTTTGAGGCACGCTCACCTGTTCCACCCGCGTGATGGCCACCTCAGCCTCCATGTGACGAGCCTTGCGCTCCCGCGTGAGGTCATAGTACACCTTGCCTGTGCAGAACAGCACCCGCCGTACGCCCGTTGGGTCCTGGGCTGCCGCACCGGCCTCTGGGATCACACGCTGGAAGTGGGTGCCTGGGAGGAGAGCCAAAGCATGACATTGCCTGTTTGGAGGTAGGGGGGCATCTTATACATTGGGAAATATGGTAAAGGAGAAGTGAGAAAGTGTGTAACATGCCCCCACAGGACTATCCTCATCTCCAGCAGAACCGGCCAGAGCAGGGCTGTTCAAGAACACTGTTACTTTACTCCCCATGTACAAGATGCACCCCACCCCCACCCCCTCCAAAGAACAGGGCGACAAGAACATTATGAGGTTACCATAATCCCCAACGTAAGACACCCCCCTCTACAAGACTGTCCCCACCCTGAGGAACCTGGAAAGGGCGCGGGGTGAAAGCAGAAGATAAAAGTGCAGCAATCCAGTTTTTATTCCAATTTTTTTTTTTTTTTTAAATAAAAGTGACCAAAATTCAAGGGTTTCAACTATTTTTGTTTACTTTGGTGTATAAGACACACCTTTTGTAGGGCAGTCATAGGGGGAAGGATGTCATACACCAGGGGGTCCCAACCTTTTTATGCTGCAGACTGGCAAACCGCAGACTGGACACCCCCCCCCCCCGAATATACAAAAGGGTTGGCTGCCAGTCCACAGTATGCCAGTCACTTCTGGACTTCTGGTCCAGCAGCCAACCCTCCTGCGGACCAGCAGCCAACACTTTGCAGCCCAGTACTGGGCCGTGACCCGGGAGTTAGGAACCCTGATCATACACCATGAAGTATGTTACCCCACAAGCACCTCCCTCTCCATGACCATCTCCAGCTGAGCCCTCGCACTGGCTGGGAGAGCCCAGCCCAACCCTGGCACTCATTCAGCCACCTTGCAGGCTCCCTGAGGTACTCTGCCCTCGGCCTCATGGGCCCATCGGCTCAGGGGTAGCAGGATCAGGCAGGCACCAGAGCTAGAACTGGCTGGGGCTTCAGAGTGGCATAGGTAGACCCCTGGGAAGGCCCTGTTGACCCAGAGCCAGTCTGAAGTGGCTCAGCAGGGGGATCTCTGAACAGGAATATATCAGGCTGTATCAAGGGCAGCCATGTTTGAGAATAGACTGCCCCCCTGTGGCATGAACTGGGCACACCTCCATGTTGCTTTATTTCCCAACCAGGCAAGGGCAGAGCTGGGAAAGCAATGGTATTACCATATTTCCCAGTGAATAAGAACCCTTCCCTGTCCCTAACCCCCCCCCCCAAGAAATGTCCCCACCTCCAGGGGACCAGGCAAGAGCTGGGCTCTCAAGGAACAATGTTCTTATTTCCCAGCATATAAGCTGCTCTACCCAGCACCAGTCCTACAGGATCCACACCCCCCCAGGTCTTTTTCCCCCCCCTCTACATTGCTTCATGCACCTTTCATACCTGACAGCATCTCATCAAAGCCAGAGCGAGCCTCAGGGTGACGCAGGAGGGACTTGGGAGTGAAGATAATGAGCTGGAAAGTCATAAGCAAAGCTGTCAGGGTGCACCCAAGTAAGGTGGTGTCCATTGAGGCCCCAACCCCTTGCCAGGGCCCTAAGGCAGCTTCACCTCAGGGACACTGCATTTCCCCCCCCAGACTCTGGATGCTGACAGCCAAAACCAGCTTCAAAGAGGGGAGTGCAGCCATTGGAGGGGGGTGGAATAGAGTGTGGTTGATGAAGAGGGAAGTCTTGACATCAGAGCTTCCCTGATCTCCAATGGAGAGAAACAGGGCGGGGAGAATTTGGGACATACCCTTGTTTTGCTTCGCTCTCTTCCTGAATATCTTGGGGACCGGAGGCTATGCAGATGATGTTCTAAACCAGCCCACAGCATTCTTGAGCCCTCCTCCTACCTGCCCCGCCTCCACAGGGAGTGGGTTTTACCTCCAGTGTAGACGCCACTTTGCAGAAAGCCCGGACACATCCACCAGCCCCCTGGCAACAGGGATCTAGACATGGCTGGCTGAGTCACGGCCAGGCTTGGAGGTGGAGGGCAGGCCAGGGCCCCCACTCACCGGCTTGCGGAAGGGCAGGAGGATCTGTCTGCGCAGGACGTGGAAGAAGTTGGCTGGCGTGGAGCAGTTGACCACGATCCAGTTGCAGTCGTACAGCTGACGCACATCACTGAAGTCCTCCAGTTTCTATAGCAAAGGGAGCAGGGTTGGGGGATGAGACCTAGCCTGGAATGGTTGTAATCCTTCCACCCAACATGGAGATGTCCCCTAGGGCAGGGCTGGGCTGGGCTGTGGTAGCCCTGGGCATCAGTGTGGGACTCATACCAGGGGTCCATCAGGGGCACATGGAACCTCCAAGGCTGGATCTCCCCGCTGGGGTATGAATTTAAAAGGTTGGCTTTCCCATCCCATAGGTGATGGCAAGACCAGGAGAGGAATCCCCAGCTCTGGGCCAACACAACTCCCAATCCTCATCTACTGACCACCTCTGCTTTGCTCCCCACTAGGGCAGCATCAGCCTGTAACTGTCCTGTGAGAAGTGGCAGAGGGGTAACATCCTCCCCGCATAAAGTCAGGAGGCCATGCCCTACGCCCGCCTTTCTCCCCAAGGCTGATGCAGCCCGACACTTACAGGCAGCACATCTGGGTCATCGTTGCACATCTGGAGGAACCGCTCTGGCCTCGCTGACGAATGCTCAGGGCCCTGAAAATGGGGTCAGAAGCCGTAGGGGGGTGAGGTCAGGGTAGAGGGGTGTCAGAATGTACCCCTAAGCACTTCCCTTCTCTTTAAGTGCAGCCAGTCGATGTCACGTGCCATCAGCATGGGCTTGAAGAGCTTGATATCTTCCCATCCCGGCCGCCAGAAGAGGGACTAGGATAGCTCCATGTCCCAGTGACACAGGGCTTGAACCCCATTGCTGGCTGCTTATAAATGGCTAGACATGACACAGCTGGCACCAACCCATGGCACACAACAGACATCCACATCCTTCGCCTGATACCCTATCTTCTCACATATCACACCCCACCCCACCCCCAAAAGCACATGCCTTGTTTTTGGCAAGACAAATTCCCCCCTCCCTGCCTGCCAAGTTACAGCTGCATAGAGCATGGATACAGCCTAACCTTCAGCTCATTTGCTCACCCCCCTCCACTGGTCAGCCAGAAGCTGAAACCCTAGCTGCTGCAGGAGACTAGACCTCCATGGGCAAATCTGTGATTCTGAAAAGAGCTAAAGACAAGTCTGTAAGGCTGTGAAATTATAGAAGCACAGAAAATTAGGGTTGCCAGGGACCTTGGGAGGTCATTTTTCCACCCTCCTGCTCAGAGAAATAGGAGAAGAGACAGGCTACCAGCCAGCAGAACTGCCAAGAGAAAGGTTAGCTTGTTTAAAGGAACATCAAGGCCATTAAAAAAAAAAAAAAAAAAAGAGAGAGAGTTAACATCCATGAGGCAAAGTGTAACAGGCCAGGAAGTGAAATGACTCCCTCAGCTGCATGAACAGAAATGCTGACAGAACAGGAATCAAAGGAGGGTCCTTTGATTCTGGGAAGCAAAGAAGCTTCCCTGGTTAAGGAGAATTTGAGAGATGGGGGCCAATTTTTTGGGGGGGAGGGTGGGCGGGGGTAAAGGGTACACATGGTATTTAAGATTATAGAGCAATAGGGCTGGAAGTGACCTGCAGAGGTTTCATCTAGTTCAACCCTCTTCCTGGAGGCAGGATCAGCCCTGTCCAAACCATCCCAGGCACATCTATCATCTAACCTCTTTGTAAAAACTACCATCAGACCTGACAGAGCACAAGACATCACACCTGACTCTGCCACAGGGAAAGCAGGGGGACTACTGTGGCCGATGCCCTGCTGCTGTAAAAGGTTTTTATAGACACTCGAGATCCTAGGCCAAGGCCATGCCTCACGCTATGGAGAAAGGCAGGCTCTCCCCACACCCCAGTCTGACCAGGGAGAAAAATTCCTTCCTGACCCTACATGCAGCAGTCTCAGCCTGACTGGAAGAGCAAGACCCTCTAGCCAGAAAACCTCCAGCTTTGGTCCCAGCAGAAACATTGGCACAGCCCAGTCACTATCCCCAGCCTGGGCTACAGCAAACACCCAAATGTCTCCAATGGAGGTTTACAAACCCCCAGACACATGGAGCAGAAAGCAGGGGGTAACCAGCATAGCCCAGAAGCCTGGGAAATTCCCATGGTAGAACATAGGCATCACTATGCCTAGATCATCCCTCACCAGTGCCTGTCCAACCTCTCCTTGAACACCTCTAGTTATGGAGAGTCCACCCCTTCCCTGCATGTCCATTCTACACCTCTCCCTGCTCTACGAGGGAAGAAGTTTTTCCTGAAATCCAACCTAAATTTGCTTTACTGAAACGTCAAGCCATTGCTCCGTGTCCTGCTCACTGCAGCAAGAGAATGGGTGCTTTCCTTCTTCATGGCAGCCCTACAAGTCTTTGAAGACTGCTATTACGTCCCTTCTCAGAGTGAATATGGTACTTCCAGGAAACGCCTGGCTCTAGCTGCCCAGGGGAGGGGTCCTTACCATGCCCTCCATGCCATGGGGCAGCAGCAAGACAATGCCATTTTGCCGGACCCATTTGGCCTGCCCAGGGCAGATGAACTGGTCGATGATGCACTGGGCTGTGTTGTGGAAGTCACCAAACTGGGCTTCCCAGAGGACCAAGGAGTTGGGGCTGGCCATGGCAAAGCCCAGCTCGAAGCCTGTGGAGGATGTGGAGGTTAGCAGGACACCCGTGCTACAGGGCAATACCAAGCTCAGTTGTCATCCCCCTCCTGCAGCTTGGTGCCCACTCACCCAGAACACCATACTCTGAGAGGGAGCTGTTGCAGACTGTATAGGAGGCTTGGTTGGGCCACAAGTGGTTCATTGGGATGCAGGTCCTCTTATCCACGTTCTGGTCATGGAGGATGTGGTGGCGGTGGCTGTGGAGAGAGGCAGAGAGGGCAAATCACTAGCACGTTCGCCTCTACCAGGAGGTGCCAGACCTGGGCAGCTCCAAGATGGCACCCATGGGTTAGGTGCTGCAATGGGGACCTCTCCATGGGCCTTCCAAGAGGGCTCTATCCCCTGCACCTGTCAGCCAGAGGGACGTACCTGAATGTGCCCCTCTCAACGTCCTGGCCACTGAGACGCACATGGATGCCCTCCTTGAGGAGGGAGCCAAAGGCCATGTACTCTGCCAGGGCCCAGTCCACCGTCCTAGTCTTCACCATCTCCCCACGAGTCTTCAGGATGCGGCTCAGGCCTGTCAGACAAGACACCGGTTGTTGCCTGCTTGGGGGGGGTGGTGGGGGGAAGCTGATGGAGGCACCATACAGGGCCATAATTAGTCACAAGGGGCTTGATTTGCAGTCATTAGGCCAAGTCACTGAGCCACCTGGATTCCTTGTGGATGGAACATCAGATCATGGCCCAACCCGAGTGCCCTGGGCTGCAGAAGCTCGGCCAGTCACCTCACTGCCTTCCCAGTGCTGTGTAGGGCCCCTCCGTTCCCCCACAGACCAGTACATGGCATCACCCTGCAGGCCACGCCAGCATTGAGGCTGCTTTGTGGAGCTTCCACCCCTACATGGCATAAAGCCCCCACCTCCGTGGATAGTGAAGTCCTCCACAGGCACCGAGCTGGCCACGCTGCCAATGTGGGTCAGGTCTTCCTCACTCAGGCCCGTGGAAGGGCAGGTCATGCTCCGGGGCTGCCCATCCAAGGTAAAGAAGCCTGGAGGGGAAAAGGAGACAAAGTTCAGAACCTAGGTCCAACAAAGATGCGGGTTTAGGCATGAACAGCAACTCATGCCCCTGGCACCTGGTGGGGGAGGGGCGCAGCAGCAGCAAGTGGGGGAGTTCCCACAGATGCTGCTGGCGCTGTTGGGCAGGGGAGGTGGAGGGGGAGCACCAATCAAGGGTCAACAACCACCTGCAGCCACCGCCAGCAGCGTCAGAGGCCAGCAGGGATCACTGACCACCTGTAGGTGCCGCTGGCAGTGTCAGTGGCAAGGTGGCGAGTGGTGACCACCAACTGTGTCAGCAGTGCCTTTTTGTAGGGGATGCACTGCCACACTCAGGGGGTGCATGTGCACCTGCATGCACCCCCTATGTGTTGCCCCCGGGTTTAGAGATGCTAAGGCCATACAGAACCCCATGTCTCCAAAAGGGGTGGCTGTCCATTTCTGAGCTGGGGCCACAACTCTGTGGACACAGGAACGGGGAAACTGAGTCACCCAGGCCTGGGTTGTTGCCTGCCCCCCAGCCGTGAGGGGCCATCAAGAAGGGGAAGCTACTCACCAGGCCAGGGAGAGTCCAGCCAGTGCTTGATGTGTAGGATCTTCTCATCCTTGGACCTGGCATGGGCTTCTTCACAGATCTTGTCATACTTGGCAATCTCCTCCTGGGAGACAGAAGGCTGGGGGTGAGGGCCACTTCTGGCATCCACCCACCCACATATCACCCAGCCCCACAGACAAAGCTGTCCCCAGCCCTGGCTTCAAATCGCCAGCTCCCAGCAAGCAAAGACGACTCCAAAAGGAGTTAAAGATGGCCTTCAGCAGCATGGATGCAAGGGCCAAGCTGGCAGCACTGCCCAGTACCATGGAAGGACTGGCTTATCTGACAGCTGCCTGGGCTACACCCCCAGCCCCAAGCCAGTCTGACCACACCCACTCTAGAGATGCAATCAAGCATGTCACTCCCACATGGCACCCACCACTGCAAGCTCCAGCACCCCGGGGCACCAGCCAGGTCTATGAAAATTTGCCCCCAGACCCAAGAAATGCCACAAAAACATGGCTGTGCCCAACTGGCCACCATCCTCTTGCCAGCTGTTGCTGCTATCCCATGAGGGCATGGTGAAGAGGGCACCCCCCATTGTAGAGCTAGCATTTTCCAAGAGGGAGCTTTGAGTCTACTGAGGGGCATCTCAATTCTAGAAAGGTTGAGAACCAATGATCTATTCCAACCCCCTGCCTATGGGTGATCCTGCCTCAGGCAGGGGGCTGGACTAGATGTGACCTCTGGAAGTCCCCACTTCTCTGCGATTCTAAGTGCGTGAGAGGAAGCAGATCCTGCTCTCAGGGAAGCAGCTGATCCCTTGGGAGGATTCCCAAGTGTCTGTACCTCATACTCTGGCTGATTCACCACCCCCTGGGAAATCAGCAGCTCAGCATATTTCTGCAGCACAGGCTTCTGCTTCCGGATCTGTTTGTACATCAGTGGCTGGGTGAACATGGGCTCGTCCATCTCATTGTGGCCGTTGCGCCTGTAACATACCTAACAAGGCAAAGGGGCCGTTAGAAGTTGCCAGCCAATGCTGCCCTGCGTGCCCAGAGCTGCGCACAATGCACTGGCTAGGAAGGAAGCCTCACTCATGAGGTCCTACACTTAGCTTCTGCAGAGCTGTGTTGTAGTGGACACAGGGCAAAACCAGAAGAGAGTCTGCCATTGACTATCAATACCCAGCAGGCCATCAGGGTCCTCAAGAGGGTCACACCTAGTGCCACCCCAAGCGCCAAACAGCATTGCCTTTCCCTAAACCAGCCCAGCCCAGTGCCAAGGCTGGGGATTCTCAGGACAGCCTGTTCTGCGGCTTTCCTTCCATTACTACTTCTTTTGGCATGCCTTCACTTCCCACCGAGATCCAGAGAAGAGGGACTTGAACAAGCCACCAAACATGTACAGCACATCTATCATAGCTTGCTGGGATACAGCTTTTATACTGTTCTGCCAACACACAACACCTTGCAAGCCAAGACAAGGTGGTGAGACCTTTCACCTATTCCTTATTTTCATCCGTGTCTACAAGTCTCTTCCCCTCTACACTGGATTGACAGCATCTTCTATTCTGTTTCCCACCTCAAGGCAGCCAGATGGTTTCCTGCAGGAGCTATTTGTGTGCCCAGCATTGTGGTATTTCGGGGAAACTTTTCCTTTCCAAATAAACCCACATGAAAAAGCTAATCTGGGAGGATTATGGGTTGTAAATAAAACTAGCTATAAAACGGATTGCGGAGGTCAAGGGCTGAGCACATTCATTCACATCCCCATGCAGGCTGGTAATGTGTGCTCTGTCACTGGTTTGCTAGCTATGGCCTGTTGTGGCCCCTGATCAGAGCTAGCAGAGGTGTTGTAGACTGGCCTTATCACATGTTACATCCACAAATGACTCTAGGGGCTTTTATTTTATCTGAGGAAGTCCAAGACAAGCCAAAGTGACTAGAGATTGGTTTATGGGGACACTGGTAAAATTGGATACAGTCACCAAGAGCAGCTACACCCAGATATAGCTCAGACAAAAATCACTTGTGGTCTTGGTCTACCTGGGAGGGGAACAGATGGCTTCATTCCTCCTCACAGGGAGGCTGATCCCAGGACTGACACACCTAGAACTGAGGGGTTTGGAGTCTCAGCACCCCTCAACATAGTCTTAAAACAAAGGGTTAACAGACATGGCCATGGACCAAAATCCCCTGCAATGGGATAAAGACCCGAAGTTGCCACTTCCCCACTGGCGAGGGCCCTGGCTCAACCCCAGCCACCTACCAGGTCCACAACAACATCCTTGTGAAAGGTGCTCCTCCACTCAGCTGCCACGTTGCACACATACACCACAGCCTCAGGGTCATCAGCGTTGACGTGGAAGATAGGTGCGTTGACCACACGGGCCACATCAGTGGGGTAAGGCGAGGAACGGGCCATGCGTGGGTCCGTGGTGAAGCCAATCTGAGGCGAGAGGGTGGATAAAGAAGGGCTCGGAGAAGGGAAGCACATGAGGGGCTCAGGTCAGTCAGGGTTGGGCAAGGAGGTACCTCCACATATCAGATATTGGAAGGTGGCGGGGGGGAAATGGACATGGCTTCAGTGTCGGGGGCAACCTCCAGGCCAGTCACTGGCACAACGAGAAGGCAAGTCTTGGGGGTTCCCTACTGAACACTTCCCCTCACCTAGCTACTGGACATAGTGCCTCCATGGCAGGCCAGGCCAAGAAGCTGCCAGACAAGCTTCTTTTGCCTGCCAGCTCCTTGAGCTAAAGGCACTAGCTTTCTGTGCCAAGAATAGAAGTGTGGAGAGACTGTCAGGTGGCCAGGGCTTCTTCCCCTTCTCTCCCCCACTGCCTGTGGCCACATAGAGAAAGGGGGAAGAGTCCTGTCTGCAGCTGGAGCTACAGTTTTGACCCCTTTCACAGTTGAATTGATGGACAGAGCCTCACCTTCAAGGTAACTGAGCTGCAAAACAGAGTTAAAACTGTAGCTTTAGCATGAGAAAAGGTGGGGGCTGGGGAGCAGGGGGCTAAGATTAGGCCCTGACCACTCCGTGCGGCCATAACTCTGAAAGAAGCAAAGATTTCTTCATTCTGCTTTCCAAGAGTGGCTGATTTGAATGGTACATGAGATATGAGAAAATACAGCAACTGAGCTGAGTTTGGAACTGCTACAAAAAGAAGAAAGTGAAAGCTGGGAAGGTGGGAAGAGGATTAAAACAGAGTCCGCAGGAAAGGCTGTGTATGCAAGAGGGAAGATTGGAGAAAGGCTTGTTCACCAAGAGATCAAATATTCCATTTCCTGTCCCATCAGCCTCTGCTCAGACACCCGCCCCCCAGTACAAAGGCACCAGGGAACAGTCATGTCCAACAAATTCCTCCCAGCTCCAAGCAAGACCAGGGCACACTAGAGTGGCCATTTCCAGAGGCAGCCTCCACTGGCATGAGCCTGGCTGGGATAACTGGCTCCCCAAAGGACTCATGACACCTTTCAAAAGGGCTGTGAGGAAGCTGTTGGTGGGGGGGCTATGATCCCTTGTGAACCATGGTTGGGTCAGGAGTTGACAAGCATCCCAGTGCTCCTGCTCTCTCAAAGCCAGAGGGTCCTGGCTAGAGCCTCTTGTCTCCCCATTCAAGCCCAGACTGATGCCATGCAGAAATCACAGAAAATGAGGGCTGGAAGGGACCTCAGGAGGTCATTTAGTCCCACACCCCTGCCCAAAGCAGGGGAGAGGATTGGGGCTGGTCCACCTCCCTAGCCCTCCCTGGGTTTCTGACACATTTGGAGTCAGGAAGGAACCTCACCCCCTGGTCATACTGGTAAGGGGCTGGAGGGGTTTCACCTGCCTCTGTAGTGGGGGCATAGCCTCTACCTGGGATCTCTGGAGAATATATTAACAACCTTTTATAGGAGTAGGGTACTGCCCCACCACCACCCTGCTTGACTAGTGGGCCAGCTCGGTTGTGATGCCTTGTGCTCCATCAGGGCTGACGGTAGTTTTATGAAGTGTTTAGATGATAGATGCATTTGGGATGATTTGGACAGGGCTGATTCTGCCTCAGGCAGGCGGTTGCACTAGGTGTGATCTCCAGAGGTCCCTTCCACCCCCACTGCTCTAGGACTATGATAAGATTTTTCTAAGGAGATGAAACCGGAGTCCTAGAAGTTCCCATCCCTCTGGTTCCACCCCTACCCTCCTCCCAGCCACCACTGCCTCCACCTTGGCTCACATAGAGCCCAGACATTAAGGGAAGAACAGCCTGGCATGAGGCTGCTTACGGCACGGTGTCACCATACTCCAGTCACCAGCTCTTCCTTCCTCCATGGCCCCACCATTACCTGGTTGTTCACCACCACATGCACAGTCCCATGAGTGGTGTACGATGGTAGGTCACTCAAATGGAAGGTCTCATACACTATGCCCTGCCCAGCGAATGCTGCATCTCCGTGCAAGAGGATGGACATCACCTGTGAGAGGAGGAGACAAAGGGAGCAGAATCAATGAAGGCAGCCTGATGACTTCCCTATAGTATGGAAGTCCCTCAAGGTAGGAGCAGGGGAAAGGGTATCGGCTGGCATGGGGCACCGACTGAGAGCCCACAGAAAGTCATGAGATGCCTCCTTGGACCCATCAACTGCACAACCAGACTCTTAACCCATGGACGACTATAGTAGTGGGGAGGGCCTCAGGCTGATGGCTTCAGGTACCAATAAGTTCTGGCTTTGGGAGGTGGGATTTGAGTAGACAAGGGGAATGTCAGGCTGGGCGGGGCTCCAATTCATAGACTGTAAGGCTGGAAGGGACTTTGGAAGATCATCAGGTCCAGCCCCCTGCACCAAGCAGGAAAGATAACTAGGGGTCAGGTGACCCCAGCAAGGTGACCGTCTAGTCTCCTCTTGAAGATTTCCAGGGTAGGTGATTGCATCACCTCTGGAGGAACCTTATTCCAGTCTGGACACCCTGACTGTAAAGAAGTTTTTCCTTATGCTGCACCTGAAATTGATTTTCCAGGAGTTGGCCACCATTACTCCTGGTTTTCCCCTTGTGTGCCCTGGTGAACAGTTGCTCACCCAGCCCTTCATGTACTCCCCTAGTGTAGTGGTAAGCTGCTACCAGGTCCCCTTCTCAGCCTTCTTTTCTTCTGGCTGAAGAGTCCCAGATCCCTCAGCCTTTCCTCTTATGACTTGTCTTCTAAACCTCTGATTATATGGGTGGCTCTTCCTTGGACTCCAACAAGGACGTGGACAAGCTTGAGAAGGTGTGGTGCTCAGAACTGGATGCAGTACTCCAGCTGCCGTCTCAGTGCCAGGTAGTTCCCTGCACCCACAAAAGCTATCCCCCAAAATAATACTTTAAACCTCACTCCATAGCTAGGAGAACCCTATCCCCTGCACAGAAGCAAGGAGAGAAGGGCACTGCCAACACCATGCTGCTGCTGCATCAGGAAGCCATAGGTTCCTAGATGCTTAGAAGCTCCTAGGAAGCGGAGCAAGAGGAAGGCAAAGCTCTGTGGTTTGTGCCAGCCAGACCTAGGGGAGATATCCCTCCCTGCACCCAAGCCTGGCTATCCTGCGAGGAAGAGCAAGTCGCTTTAGCCAAGAACCTCTGGGTTTCTAGTCCCAATGGGGGTATGAGCACTCCCAAGTCTAAAACCCCAGCCTTGGCTGTGGCCAATGGCCCAGTGCCTCAGAGGAAGGCAAACTGCCCCAGAAACCAGAAGCACTCACAGTGTGTGCGGGGGGGTGGGGAAATAACCCTTTCTGACCCTAACTGGTGTCCAACCAAAGTCCTGAGGCCTGGGATTACCAGACACTTTTCCCACTCCCAGTGTCTCCACTGCAGCCACTCTGGGAGATGCTGAGAGGGCAGAAAGAACTCATCTCTAATTACAAAGGAACCCTCCGTGCAAAGAGTGGGATGTGCCATTTCGTCAGCCACCTACCAGCTGTCACACTGGAGCCAGGGTGGTGACTGAACTTCACAAAGCAGCAGCTGATGTCTCACTTGCTCATCCAGCTCCAAGAGAGCGGGTGGTCTCAAGTGAGAAATCCATAAAAATCACAGAAGCGGTGCTGGAAGGGACTTCCAGAGGTCACATCCAATCCAACCCCATACCTGAGGCAAGATCAGCCCTGGCCAAACCACCCTATACAAAACCCTTTTCCAACCTCCGAGGAAAAACTAGTCAGCCTCACACAACAGCAGACATCACACAGGGGCACCATGGTGGCCACCATCCTGCTGCTCTAAAAAGGTTAACATATGCTCCAGAAAGCCCAGGCAGAGGCCATGCCCCTCCTACAAAGAGAGAGACAAAACCCCCTAAGTCCATACCAATCTGACCAGGGGGGAAGTTCCTTCCTGACCCCAAATGCAGCATTGGACTGAGCCTGAGCAGAGGGGCAAGACCCTCTAGCCAGGACCCAATGGCTTGGGTCCCGGCAGAAGCACTGGCACAGCCCAGTCACCATCCCCCGCCTGGGCTGCAGTCCACACCTGATGCCTTGGAGGGAAGTTTAACCCCCCACCAACGTAGCATTGTGGGGGTCGGGCGGACACAGGAATTCCCTCCCAGCCTCATAGACCAGTTAAGCCCAGAAGCCTGGAAAATCCCCTTAGC
>NW_017728965.1:20943-25590 GCF_001723915.1 Gavialis gangeticus
CTTGGGGCCCGGCAGAAGCACTGGCACAGCCCAGTCACCATCCCCCGCCTGGGCTGCAGTCCACACCTGATGCCTTGGAGGGAAGTTTAACCCCCCACCAACGTAGCATTGTGGGGGTCGGGCGGACACAGGAATTCCCTCCCAGCCTCATAGACCAGTTAAGCCCAGAAGCCTGGAAAATCCCCTTAGCAGAACACAGGCATTGCTACATCTAGATCATCCCCAACCAATAGCTGTCCAACCTCTCCCTGAACACTTTGTGATGGAGAGACCACCACTTCCCTGGGCATCTATGCTGCAGCCTCCCTGCTCCACCAAGGAAGACATCTCCACAGATCCAATCTGAACCAACTTTGCTGGCCCATGCCCTAGTCTGCAGCAGAAGCGCTTTTCTTCTTCTTTATGGCAGCCCTTCAAGTCTTTGAAGGCTACTATCATGTCCCCTCTTAGGCACCTTTTCTTCAAGCTGAACATACCTAGCTCCTCCAGCTACCTTTGTTGGTCATTGATGACAAAGATCCTCTCCTCACCAGTGTGGACTAAAAGCTAGAGATGTCCATCCCTTTCCCCCATCCCTCACTCCCAGTCAGTCGTCAGAGTACAGCCAGCTTGTGGGCATGCCAACAAGGGCATCCACTCCTATCCCAGAGGCACTTACCTTCTTCCCTTCTATGTCCCCACAGTAGAACTGCTCCGCCTTAGTCTTGCCCTGAACCACAGGGTCCACAGCTTCCAAGTGAGAAGGGTTGGCAACCAAAGAGAGCGTGATGTTGCGGTCAGTGACACGGTTGATGCGGCGATGGTACATGCCCAAGTGGTACTTCACATCGCCAGAGCCCTGGAGGCAGGGAGAGAGAAAAAAAGAGGAGGAAGACAGTGAGTAGTAAGAGGCTCCAGCTGGCCTGGGATGCAGACAGGGGGCTCTGATGGTCCTCTCAACTGCTCAGAAATATCCAAAATACTGGAGCTGCCTCAAAAATCCATTACTTTCTCTGCAAGTATCATGAAGCCCCTCCCCACACCCCCCCCCTTTTTTTTTTTTGTAAACCAATGGGGTGTCCACACCTTGAATCCTGTGCCCAGTTCTGGTCCCTGCACCTTCAAAAGGATCTAGAAGACCTAGAGAAGGTCCAGAGAAGGATGCAACAAGGATGATTAGTGGTATGGAGAGACTAGTGAAGCCAGGCTTGTTCAGCTTGCAAGAGACACTTGAACAGGGACAGGAGAAGGTTTTACAAAAACATTAAATGGCAAGAGAGAAAGTCAACAGGGATTTATTACTGACAGTCTCTCCCCGGACAAGAGCCACAGCATGAAGCTAAGAGGCTGTAAGTTTAAAACAATCAGGAAGTTTTTTCATTTAACACGTTATTAAGGTTTGGAACTCGTTGCCACCAGACAGGGCAGGTGGGGAGGGAGCTGAGAGTTCGTCCAGATTCACCAAGGGATTGGACATGTTGTTGGAGGAAAAGGGGCATCAGTAGCTATTGAGCATGGGAGCAAGGGGTACAGCCTCTGAATCAGAATGCCCTAAACCTTAAGTTTTGGAGGCTGCAGGTGAGAAACGAACAAGGAAAAAACCCTGGTCATTCCCAGTTCACTCTCCCTTCCAGCCTCTGCCACTGTATGACACAGGAGGCTGGGTGAGACAGACCTGTCTATCCCCCTGAGCGACTGCCATGGAGATGCTGGAAGTTGGGTGCTCCCAGGCCTCAGGTCTCTGGTTTGACTCAGTAAATGGCAGTTCTTAAGAATCTGAACTTGCTTACATCCTAATGATAAAAAGTCATGGGATATAGGTGGGTGGAAAAAGGGACACAGCTAAGGAGCCCCAGACTGGATCAGACCCATAGTCTGTCCAGCCCAGCATCCCATCTCCAACAGTGGCGGGAGTGAATGTTTCAGATGGAGAGCATCAAACCAGACATAGGAGTGATCCATGCTCTACTCAACACCCTCTCTGCATCCACCATCTCTGGTTCAGAGACAGCGGAAATATCAACTGCTCTGCTTAAGCAGCTCTCAATGGATCCATCGTCCATGAATCCATCTAGTCCCTTGTTGGACCTGGCTGTACTCTCTGCCTGTCACTTAAGTTCCACATATTAACGATACACTGCATAAAAAGTGACTCTCTCTTGTTCAGTTTAAACTGATCTCCTGCTCATTCACCAGGTGCTCCTTCATTCTAGTATCCTGGGACTTGGCAAAGAGCAGTTCCCCGGTCACTTGGTCCACACCCTTCATGATTTGTAGACCTCCATCCTATTCCCCACTGTCGCCTCCTTTCCAAACTGGAGAGTCCTAGCCTTTTCAGTTTCCCCTGGTCTGGTAACTGTCTCATCATTTTTGGTCACCCTTCTCCATAGAGAAGGAGAGAGAATAAGAAGCTGCTGAGAGTACTGCCCCCCTCCCCACACACAACCCAGAGATGACAGATGGCTGCATATGTGGCAAGTTTTGAGATGGGTGAATGGAAAGTTCGTGGTTTCTCTTTAACAGACACCTCCCAACAAGGCACTTGAGTTGCTACTAGCTGCATACTGTGCTGTAGCAATTCAGCATGCTTTGGAGGGGAAGATGTCTACAGACTCTTGCAAGGAAGAAAAGTTGGACTTCAGAAGAGCATGGTAAAATGGAGAGAAGTCAGCAACAGGTACAAAAGAACCCAGGGGATTACTCATCTTGGATTCAGAAAGCCTTCAAGCAGATAATAAGCCTCTTGATCTACTGATAATATCACCTATACCGCAACATGGGAACTGGGATGAAGAGGAGGCCAGTTCAAAGGCTGTGAAAACTTTGCACATAGCTTGGCATTGGTGAGGCATCATAGAGGCCTCATCTGGAGTTGTATGTCTAGCTCTGCACCCTGCACTTCAAGAAGGACATGGGTGGACTGGAGAGAGTCCAGTGCTGAGTACCAAAAATGATCAAGAGCCTGAGAAGCAAGGCTGATGAGGAAAGGCTGAAAGAACTGAGGTTACCGAGTCTGGAGAAGAGGAGACTGATTTGATTGCAGCCTTCAAATACTTAAACGGCAATGACAGAGAGGATGGAGACAGGCTTTTCCCTGTGGCTGCAGGTGACCAGACTAGGAGCAACAGCCTCAAGCTGCAGCAAGGGAAACGGAGATTGGAAGAACTTCCCGACTTCAGGGGATGTCCATCCAGCATTGGAAGAGGCTGCCCAGGGAAGAAGAGGTGGGGCCTCCGCTTGGAGGTTTCCAAGAGCAGGTTAGATGGACAATGGGTTGGGATGGTTTAGTCAGGGCCATTAAAACTGGGGGCTGGACTAGATGTGACCTTATGGAGGTCCCTTCCAATCCATTCCCTACCAGTCTTCTTGCCACAAGATACAGGTCAGGAGCCGAGCAGGGTTACAAGAGCATCAGATCCCTGCATAGCTGAAGACATCTTGGGAGAGGAAAGAGAGAAGCACTATGGAGTGGTTCAGACATGCACGCCTACCACTATGGCCAGGGTGGGCCCCCCTGACAGCAAGGGCGGGGAAGCCATGGGGATAGCGCCCCACGCCTGGTACACAGGGCTGTGCTGCGCTGCCATCACCACCAGGTAGGGGAAGTGAGAGCATGCGCACCCAGCTAGGTGCCTGGCAGGCCAAGGGACACAGCTAACAGCACTCAGGGCTAAGGGGATGAGTCCATACAGTGTGCGCTGCTGTGCCTGGGCTGGCCCCAGACCCCACAACTCTCCAGTGGGCAGAAGGGGCCACTGAGCAGAAGCTGCTCCCCCAGCTGCATGCTTAGCAAAGCTCTGTTCCCACCTGGGTTTGGTGCCCTTTTGCTCCTCCCCCCCCCACCATCTGGCCTTTGTTCCTGGGCTGCACCAAGCAAAGCCCTGGCCCCGGTGACTGGGAAGGCACAGCAGAATCACCCATGGCTGGGAGGGGGGTGCTCTGGGGGTCCCAGGCCATGCTGAGCTACAAGCAAGGGGGGAAAAAAGCTGGGAAGACACTGGCTGGGGTCCCTGCCAGCAGCAGAGGGGAGGCAGGAGGCTTAAACCTCCTCTGCCTGAGTCTGCTGTCCCATATCCCCACTGGAGTCAAAAGGGCAGGGGCAAGTCTGACGTGCCCAGTGCCGTGTCTCATGCATTTGTATAAATGGCGAAATGTGCATCAGCACGCAGAAAATGGTGGTGTGCCTTTGAACTAATACCTTCAATGTCTTTTAGTTCAAAAACACGCCGCTGCCATTTTATGCACACTGATGCGCATTTTGCCGTTTATACAAATGTATGCACCGCAGTGCCAGGCACTTTTAAAAGTGCCCGGTGCTGCGGCGCATGCACGTGTACAAATGTCTTTAGTTCCGTTACAGGTTTAAAATGTGCAACTTCTGTCCCTGGCCCAGGTGCCTGGAGTCTGGAATAAGTCCCCATCTCAGTGGGTTATTCCAGCATTGACCACTGGAGGGATCCCTGCCTGTTCCTCCATGCCAAAAATATGACATGGTGTCATAGGGAAGGCTTTGGCTTCCATGACCACAGCCCGATCTTTGGTGAGAGAGGCAGTGAGCTGCTGGGAAGGGACAGCCTCCACCTCTCTCCCCTGGGGAAGAGGCTCTTCTCAGCCACACTGGCTGACTGCTCCACCGGGCTTTAAACTAAGCCTGCTGGGGGATGGGGG
>NW_017728965.1:30590-31125 GCF_001723915.1 Gavialis gangeticus
GCCAGCGGGCCAAGGCACTTAAAGGGAGCCCACCCCTGCCCCAGCCCTGGTACAATCTGTGGGCAAGGCAAGAGCCCACAAAGGGGACACTTGCCTGCCTGTACACAAATGTCAGGAGCTCCTCCTGCTCATCCTCCTGCTTAAATGCAAATAATTATGACATCATAGAGATAACGGAGACCTGGTGGGACTCCACCCATGACTAGACCTCGGGTATAGATGGCTACACCCTGTACAGGAGGGATCGATAAAAAGGGGCAGTGGTGTAGCTCTCTGTGTTAAGGAAAGTTACGCGTCCCTGCAAGCTGATGTTGGCAATCAGGGTGGACGACTGGAGACCCTCTGTGTTAAAATCCATGGGGAACACGGCACAGGGGACAACGGTGGGAGTCTCCTACAGACCTCCCACCCAAAGTCCTAAGCTTGACTAGGAGTTCGCCCGGGAACTGGCTGAGGCCACATGCTCCAGGACCATGGTTGTCATGGGTGACTTCAACTACCTGGACATCTCGTGGGAGGATCACTCAGCAAAATC
>NW_017728965.1:31164-35635 GCF_001723915.1 Gavialis gangeticus
TTTCAGGCTGGACATAAGGAAGAATTTCTTTACTGTCCAAGCCCCCAAGGTCTGGAACAGCCTGCCATCGGAGGTGGTTCAAGCACCTACATTGAACACCTTCAAGAGCAAACTGGATGCTTATCTTGCTGGGATCCTATGACCCCAGCTGACTTCCTGCCCTTTGGGCAGGGGGCTGGACTCTGTCTTCCAAGGTGCCTTCCAGCCCCAATGTCTATGAAATCTATGAAACCACGTTCTCAGGCAGGATTTTGCCAGGACTGAAACCACCATATACTGCCAGTAGAATGGGGAAGCATCTTGCTACATGTTTTCTGCCTTCCACCTCCATGTTCCAGGTCTGCCCCTATATTCAGCTGTGGTTAAATCAGAGCTTCTTGAGCTATAGAAATTTCTCCTGAGATTCCATCAGCAGATTGGACAGGGGAAGAGGAGGGCACTAGGCTTCATTTGTGGTATGTCTGCCAAAAAAAAAGATTGCCTCCCAGCCAGCTTATATGAAGGACACAGTGGAAAAAGCTTGGGACAGAAGTTCCTGTGAGGCCTGGTGTGCTAATCCAATTTGCTCCCTGCCTTCCTCACCCTCCCAAGAACCCCGGTCATGTCCTTGATCAGCTCCAGGCTCACTAGCACTCCTGGGAGGAGAGCCACTCACCTCGTCAGCAGCCTCCAGCTTGGAGTCAAACTGGCAGAAGATCTGCTCCAGCTCCTTGCGGATGACATTGGCCAGAACATTGAGACGCCCCCTGCAAGAGCAAACAGAGTTAGTAATACTGAGAACTCATACAGCCTGCCCAGAGACGGACCCTCCATCCCTCATCCTCCAGGCCCTACCTAGGACTCAGTGCCTGAAGAGGGCAGAGGTGGGGTGCCTTCCCGTGGTTGGTTCCACAAAGAGCTCCTCTCTCAAGCCTGTCTAATTACTGCCACTCCAGCCAGAATCCAGCAAAGATACACCAAGGAACTTGTACACCACACATTTCTTAAGCAACCTGGATGCAACTGGCCAATGACATCCTCGTCATAAGGCCACACCTCCAAGCTGCTCCATGCAGCGCACCCAAGTGACAGGATCTCTTTAGCAGAAGCTGCTACATACACCCTGGAACCACAAATTGTGGGGATGCTCCTCTCCCATCCACTGCAGCCCAGGAATATCCAGGCAATAAAAGCTTTGCAAGCTGGCCAGTTTGTGCAAGATATCTAGAGACCTTCTGTAAGTGGATACTATGACTGTGTAACACAGCTTGAGAGCAGCCATCAGCAAGTGTCCTCAGGACTGGGTGATGGACAATTCGATTTCTTACCCTCGATCAACTGAGTAAAATCCCTTAAAACAATGTAACTGTCTTTGGAAAAAGGCCCACTGACCAGAGCTAGAGAAAGCCAAGTCCTCAACCCCTCCAGCCTGAAACCCAGCTAGCTTATGGGGTTGTGTATTACCTGTGGGGCATGCCCATAATAACATAGTCCACCCCCTTCTCGCTCGACTTGTCAATGATAGTTTTCAGAGCAGGGATCAGCACCTCGCAGCCTTCCAAGCCAAAGCGCTTTTCTGAGGACCATTTTCGATGTAGGAACTCCTCAAACCTGAAGGGCAGAAGCAGAGAGAAGTCACTCAAAAGGCTACAGCTTACAAGATGGGGAATAAACAACTCCATGGGATAGTGCTGATGGAGGATATACATCAAACTCTTCTCTTCTGGGCAGTGAAAACCTGTTGGAGGGCAGCTCCCAAAGTTTTGTTCTGGAGAACATGGCAACACAACAAGTCCAAGATCCAGACCAAAGGAAAAAAGGACCAAATGAGTTTACATTTTAGGGATCTTCCTTACAAAAATCAACACTGTATGGAAAGTATGTACATGCACATACAGAGATGCTCTACACATGGATTCATGCACCACCAACAGCCAACTTCAGAAGAGGGCTGGAAAGCACTTTGAGACCATCAGACCACCGAGATGGGACTCCCACAGCATTCCAGCTAGGGGGACCAGGATGTTACTTTAGACAGGAGAGCTGGCTCTAACAGGACATCCTACGGCTGGAAGAGGACACCCCAACCTATTCACTATAGGGCTGCATGGTAATGTCATTCAAGGACAGTGGAGTACCTGGTTGATCGCACCAGCCTGGCCAGCAGGGTGCGTTTTTCCTCACTGGTGAACTGCATGATTCCTGGGGTCTCAAATTTCTGCCGTATCCATTGACACTGCTCCAGGTCATTAATGAACATGAACTCCACCCCAATGTGCTGGCAGTAAGCCATCTAGGCAAAACACAGTAAAGACGTGTCAGATAAAGCAGACCCAAGGCTGGTTTTTCTCCACCTTGGAAACAGAGTATCCAACTAGAAACTTCCTTAAGACATTAAGTTATAGTGGGACTGGAAAACATCCACCTCATTGCCTTGCAGGTCAATGTTGCCTGTGTTACCAAGACTGAAATGATCAGGGCCTGAACAGTGTTCCCACTGACTTCACTTACTGCCTGGAGTTAAAGCACAGCTGGTAGATGGCCCAATCACACTGCAATGAGACCCTGGTACCCCTAGAACTAGGCTAAGGTGGGTTCAGAAGGTATCCTAGAGAAGCAGGGCTGGAAGGGACCTCCAGAGGTCCAAGGTAGGATCAGCCCTGTCCAAACCATCCTAGACAAATTCATTGTCCAACCTCTTTGTAAAGCTACTGTCAGGTCTGACAACACCAAACATCACACCCAAACCTGCCACAGGTAAAAGCAGGAAGACCAGTGACCAATATCCTGCTTCTATGAAAAAGATTGTTAATAGATGCTTGAGACACCAAGCAGAGGCTGTGCCCCCATTACAGAAGGTAGCAACCCCACTCCCCCCTCACCTCAGTCCATACCAATCTGAATGGGGGGAAAAAAAATTTCCCAACCCCAAATGCACCATCAGTCTGATCCCGAGTGGAGACGGAAGATCCTCAAGCCAGCAACCTCCAGATTTAGTCCCAGTAGGAGCATTGGCACAGCTCACTCACCATCCCCAGCCTGGGCTACAGCCCCATGTCTAAAAGAGGCTTACAAATCCCCAGACCCATGGAACAGCAAGCAGGGGGAAAAGGAGCAACCAACCAAGCCCAGAGGCCTGGGAAGTCTCCATAGCAGAACACAGACAGACTTCGCTACACCTAGATCATCCCGGTCCAGTAGCTGTCCAACCTCTCCTTGAACTCCTCCAGCGACGGAGAATCCACCCCTTCCCTGGGCATCTATTCCAAGTTGCCACCACCTGTCCACTTTTCGGGAAGCCAGGCTCACACAGTGGTGCTCCCTGTTCTGAAATATTCCCTGGCTGAAGATCACACCCCATACAACAGCTGCAGTGGGCCAGAGTAGGCAGTGCCCCATTCCCAACACCCTGGCAGGCGAGGGAGTTCAAGACAAAAGCTAGAAGCTCTGCAGGGTGAGGCTGGAGCAACAGTGCCTGGAACCAACCCATTACGATCCCTTATTCAGTACTACAGACTCACAGCTAGAACCACGTCTTTCCAAGAGCACTCAGCTCCCAACAGGTTTCTTACCATGACAAGATCTGCCCTTGGATGTTATAGAACAAGATGAGGAGGCTCGACTCCTAGGTTAAGCCCAACCCAGCCCTTCATGCTGCCTCAAGCAAAATGTTTGGCAAATCTTTTCATGCAGCATTGTCTACTGCCTCTCTCAGGGAAGAGTGGGGGGTGGGGTGGGGAGGGGTTCCCCTCAGATGAGGTGCAAATGAACACCTTTGGAGACCCAAATATTAGGGCAAGGATGCCAGCCCTGGCAAGCTTTGTAGCCAATGATAAAAACACAAACATTCAGATCTATCCCCAAAAAAGGAACCCAACCCCCAAGAGATGCAGCGATGCCAAGCTGGTTTCAGCTGGGTGCTGCCTTGTTTCTTGGCTAGGGCAGCCATTTCAGTGTTAAGAAGCAGGTAGTGTCTGAGGCACCGATTACACTCGGCAGAAAGGCCCTGCAGGTTGGGGATGGCAACCACAAAACATTTTCATGCTCAAGGCCACCAGGCTGTCCATAGGGTGATGCATGATTGTTCTCCATCCCTTGGTTGCCGCAGGACACGACATCAAGTGTTTTCTAGGGGGTGTGGGTGGCCAACCAACCCAGGCAAGGCAGCTCCAAGACTTTCTGCCCAGCTCCTTAGAAGCAGCTTTCTCTGCCCTCACCCCCCGACTGGGGGCCCCATTTCTCCTAATGCCCAAGCTGGGCTGGGACCCACCGCTACAACATCTTAGTCAACCTACAATGGCTCCTTGGCTGAGGTGAAGCTTACAGCCCCCACAGAAAGCAACTGGAGAAGCAGGATTGCTGAAGGCACAGAAGACAAGAAGACCCCACTTTCCCCCAACTAAGAGGTTTATGGAATGGTTTGGATGGGCTGATCCTGCCTTGAGACTGGATTAGATACAACCCCCCCCCCCCCCAAGGCCCTTTCCACCCC
>NW_017728965.1:35840-36200 GCF_001723915.1 Gavialis gangeticus
ATGGCCACATCCACATACCACTGTGAGCCAGCTAATGTCACTCTGGGCATGGGGGTAGGTAACTGCCCAGACAGACATATGCCCTGCTTGGTGTCACTGGGTACAGTAAATCTATCAGGTACATTTGACCTATAGGGAATGATGGAAGGAGAATCTCGGGCAATACTCAAGAGGGCAACTCAGAAGACATCTTACCTCCAAGCGCCGGATGATCTCACGGAGTGGGAGAGCTGATTCATTCCCTCCGATGAAGGTGGTCGTGGGCAAGTGGAAGACCTTGTCAAGATCCGATTCATCCAGCCCGTAAAACCCTGCAGGATTTTCGGTGGTTGGGAAAAGCCAAAGCGGGGGGGGGGGGGG
>NW_017728965.1:36254-44998 GCF_001723915.1 Gavialis gangeticus
GGGGGGGGGGGGGGGGCAAGGGATTGGGGTCATTGGACAAGGACGGTCACAACAGGAGCCAGAGGGGTTTTTTGTTTTTTTGTTTTTTTTGGAGGGGAGGGGGAAGGACAAAAGAAAGTAGCACAAAACCAAAAAATAAGCATGAAGGAGGTTTATATGGGTACAAAAACCAAAAGAAACAAAAACCAGGCAGTAATTAAACAGAAGATGTCAGCAAAGAATTAACAACCACCAAAAAGACCAGGGGGGTTGTTATTTATGCAGAATACAAAAAAAAAAACCACACACACACACACACACACACACACACACACACACACACACGGCAATACATAGGCACATCAATTGGCAAATTAAAATCCAGCATTGGAATCAGAACGTGATAGGAGCCCCGTAAACAAGACGTGTTCCAGAGAACGTCAAGGGAAGGGGAATAAAACAGAGGCATTGAGCACGTGAGGAGCAAATAAATAAAATCAGATTTCACCGTACGTCAAGAATGAAACGGAAGACAAAGCAGGAAACAAAGGGTTAAAACAGACCCAAACCCAAAAGGAAAGAGAGGGAAGTGAGACAAAGGAAAAGAAAGAAGAAAGAAAAATTGCATCAGCGTCCAGATTCTGCAGTGGACTCCCCTGAATAGCTCACCCAGGGAGAGGAGCATTTGCAATGCAACACAACCTCCGTTGGGTTTGGCCAGCAAAGACAACTGGACTTCCCTTTGTAATCTGCATGGGACCCACTGGCTGATCTCAGAGCTCTTAAGATCTCTCTCCTCTGGAACAGAAGCTTATGGCTATGCCCAGCACAGTGGTGTTGGGGTGGCCTTACAACCTCATGATACAGAGGGGAAGTTTCCAGCTTAACTCTCACTAGATTTGGCTTGTATGAAAGCACAATCTGCTAAACTCCGAGGGAACCAAGGCAAAGGGCTGCCTACCAAGGTCTACGTGATCTGAGACAATAATCAACCATGATCTGAGACCTATCAGATGGGGACTATTGACAAACTCTGGGCTCTGTATCTGCCAACCAGGCCAATAATGTCATGGGATCTATCCTTCTCCAGCTGCCACTAAATCCCACAGGATCCATTTAAAAACACCCCTCACTCTGACAGGATGATTGGAAGCAAACTCTTTGGTTATTGCACTCCCTCAGCCTATATTCACACAACTTCACAGCAATATCTGCCATACATTCAGACAGCAGCCTGCTCCCGAATCAGCAGAGGATCCCAACATCTTAGATCACCTCTCCTTCCAGAAGGATCATGGCTGCATCCTTGCCTGAGTCTCAAGTCCCCTTTGTGGCATTTGCTGCTAGATGCTACATGGGATCAAAAGGCTCAATGAAAGGAGTGCTCCGTTTGGTATTTTCAGTCAATTTTGAGCCGCTGTGTAACCTCCTTTGGGGACAACCACTGCGGGTAGACAGCATGAGCTTCTTTGACCTGTCTACCAGAACTAGCTCTAGTGATAGGAGCTATCTTGCCCTCCAAATCACCTCTCTACTAGGTCACTGGAGCCCCTGCCACATGTCACATAATACATGATTCACCAGTGAATTGCACAATACATTTTCACCAGCCACATGTGCAAAGGAATCATCATGCAATGAACCAATTAATTGTGCAATACCAGCCACATGGGCAAAGTAATTATCATACCATAAAAAGGCCATTCAGCTACAAGAGAACCAACCAGCTACATAGTGCTCATAAACATGTACCAATTTTATAACTGGTTTCTATCTAGCTTTTACCCAGCTAGCACTTTTACCTGAATGTGTGGCAGGACCTTAAGTGTTACCTGTCTTTGTAGAGTAGCCTGCAATATCCACCCTGAAAGCAGAAGGGCCTCCCAGCACCAGGGCTTGGGAGCAAATTGGTGTGGAAGGTTTTGCTCAAACTGCACTGAGAAGTTCTTGAGTTTGAGCGTCCTGGAGGCATATTCACCCAGGTAACCAGCCTCACTGGTACTGCAATAAGTGGCCCACAGAACAAAGCAGGAACTCCACAAAAGCAGCTAAGTGGCTATGGGATAGTTTTAAATCCAACTAAATGATTTTGCCATAAATGGTATAGGAAGAATGCAAATGAATGTTAAATGTGCCTCTGAGGCCAAATGTTATCTTTTAAAATAGGTAGAGAAACCAAAATCTCAAAAGAAAAAAGGGCTTTCTTCAGTCAATGCTGAAAGCCCAATGTCCAGTCTAACCAGTATGTCACATGGAGACTGGCAGTGGCCAGGACCAGTCAGAACCAGTAAGCAGGGTTTCTGCTGGGCTTGGAGGTGGGGCACTCTGATCAGAGCTCTACACTTGCATCTGCCCAATGCTGGAAGCCTAGCAAGGTCACGGGATGAGACTGCAATGTGGTTAATCAGGTCTTCATAACACAAATCAAGGGCTTCCACAGGAAGGACTAAGAACTTCAGGTCAATATCTACCACATGCATAGATGGCAGCCTGCCCCCAAAATCAGGAGAGGATCCCAGCATCTTGGATCACCTCTTCTTCTGGAAGGAGCACAGCTACAGTCTTGTCTGGGTCTGAAGTTCGCCTTGTGGCACGTGCGCCAGACGCTACGTGCTGGGATCAAAAGGCTCAATGGAGGAGTGCTGTTTGGCATTTCACAACCCGAGGACAAAGGTGAGACTTAAATGCACAGGAATGTCAGCCTTGTCACACAATGGCAGCCTCATCTCATGGGTAAGTTAGCTTGAGGTAGTGGCCTGTCCTTTGGAAGGCAGTCTGCTATGATCTCCGCAACTCTGTTGAGCAAGCTAGGCTTGGAGAGACAAGAAGCACAGCCACAGAGCCTTATGGAGAGCTGTGCCAGGAGAAGGGTTGCCCTGGGGTGAGCACAGCTGTCATTTTATGTAGGGAAGATGGCTAGGAACTGACAGAATCCAATGGACTTCATACAGTCCTATTGCTTGAGGCTACACAGAAGAGCATGCAACTTAAATCTCTCAGATCTGGGTTATCCAAGGGAACAGAGGTAGCATGCATTCTGGTGGAGCGAATTAAATTAAAAAACACAGTTCAAGTCAAGTGGCCACTGACATCCAAGCTATACAACATGTGGAAGCTGGGACAGTCTCTGGGCAAGATATGGAAAAGGTGAGAGGTTGGTACCAGGAGGTAGGTACACTCTGTCCACATGGCTCTCAGGCAGCTATGAACACAGCACTAGGCCACGGGGTTTCTGATGCCAATTAAAATGGTTGGACCTGAAGTAACATATAGTTACCAACCACCCTGGGGCAACTTATCTCTCGGGCAAAAAATTGAGTAGGGGGAACATCCATGGGGAAAGTTGACCAAACCAGCTACTATTATTCTAGGTTCAGGCTCTATCGGGGGGGTAGTGTTTTGTCTGGAATACTATCATGCATTACATTTAACCCTTACCTTCTCTGGAAGGTCTTCTCTGTGTAGGCAAGGCCTTGAAAAAGCAAAGATGCATGAACCCAAGCTGGCTCTCTTCAACCAGCAGCACTTTGTAGACAAGAAGCCCAGGTGGCAGGAAGTACCAAGGCCACTGGTAAGAGCTGAGACCGTAGGCATGGGGAGGTTTCCAGACAGGCCATTGGGAAGGAAGATGGCACTTAAAACTAGTGGGTTCTCTTCAACATGTAGGCAAATGGAGAAAAGTTGCCAACCACTGGGGAACTGACTGGCACTAGCCAGGACCCTGTTGCTTTGGGGAGGGAGATAGGCGAACTAAAGACGGAAGAATACTTCTCTAGGCTTCTGGGTAGCTGGCTGGAGGGTAGCTTCATGCCCTAGGAGGTGCCTGGACACAGCAGGGCTGCAGTTACAGGTCCAGGTTTCTCCAGGCTTAAGCTGCCTTCTCACTTCAGGGCAGGTTTAAAGGGCAGCCGGTCAGAGATCCTTCCTCCTCTGCTCCCTCACTGCCTCCATCCACATAAAACCAAGGAGCAATTAATACAGGCAGACAGCTGAGACACGGATTAGCTACAAAGGTGTCACTGGGAATGTTCCTACGTCTGAGATAGTAGGAGATCACAGGTTTCCCACCTTGGGTGTCTCAAAAGAGCCCCATAGCAGCCAGTCTGTTCCAGCATGCTGAGCTCAGGAAAAAACAGTGAGAATAGCAGGTCCTCACAACTAAGCCAATAGTTTAGACCCTAGGGGACTGACGTAGAGGCTTAAGAGGAAGCAGCCAAGGTGGAAAAATTGGCTTCTGGGGACAAAGGATTTTTCTAGTGACAGAAAAAAACATACCTAATTATATGACCAATCAAGGAAACCCAGAGAGGGGTGCTAGGAACACTTGGGTATTACAGCCAATTCAACCGAGTCAGAGCTTCTAGCAACAAAGCCAGGAAGATGGAGGCCTCAGAACACTGTACTACAAAGAAACTTCCCAAGCAAGCTAGACAGGGGGACTTGGACATCCCAAGACTCAAACATTTATCTGGGTTACAGAAACTACAGTGAAAACTTCCCTAGCAAGCTAGACATGGGGACTCAGCAGACATCTATCCTAAGACTCAGTAGACATCTATCTGCGTTATGGGCACTGCTGGCCAACTGTATAGCTCAGACATCTCCCAAGACAGAGGTCCCAGACAAATGTGTGACAGTCATCATAGCAGCCACCTGAGAGACTTATCTGCTGCACCCGATTTGTTCATGCCCCGAATCACCTATTCAGGGAGTCCTGAGCTCCAGAAGGGGTTAGAGGCTCATGATTTGCGTACCTCCTACTGTTAGCACTCTCAGCCGCTCCTTGAACACTGCCAGATCTGGGTGGGGGAAGGGAAGAGGTGGGTTGCAGAAGGGAGGAAGACAGAGATACAGCAGTCAAAGTTAGTTTAAAAACAACACTGGAACTGTGAAAAAGTAGCCATGGAAGGCACAAGTAAAAAAAAGTCACATACAATTCAAACCGGCACAGGAGAAAGGGTTAGAATGGAGGATGACTACACGCTACAGAGGGGGTAGGGGGTGGGAAAAAGATCCAGGTGAATATACTTCAGACAGCCAGCCAGAGAGGGGAAGAGCCCAGGGCGGCATTGACACTGGGTAGCAATTGAGCTGCATGGTTTGAAATCTCCTCTTGGCTGCACATCTTGTTGAGGGAACAAAGTGCGACAGCTGAAGGCAACCATCTGACTAGGGCCCCTGAGAGAGACCATCTCTGTCCCCTGCCAAGTCACCCTGGAGTTTTGTGGTGAGGTATTAAGCATTTCAGGGAGAAGTTAATTGAGCCAGGAAAACAATGTCCTTGGGTAGTTTAGCTCTAGGGGAAGTTTAGATGGTCACCCCTGAAGAGGAAGGGGGGGAGGTGGAAATCCGCGGACAGTAGGCTGCTAAGAGCAACGGACTCCAGTACAGCTATGGACAGAGAGGGGAGTTAAGTGACCCCTGCACTTTAACTCCACTTCTGGACAAGGTACCTCAGGGGTCCCCATCTCTAAAACTTTTCAGATACCTCTGCTAAGGACTATGCCACAAACACCAAGTCAGTTGGACACTGGGAAGAGGAAGCCGGCTGTGTGTTCATGCTGGGTCTCCTCATTTCTGGCTGGTACCATGTTACTAAAGCCCCCAACATGCAGCTCTCTGTAGAGCCAGCTCTGAGGAGGTGCTCAGGACATCATGAGCCTGTCACAAGTACAGGCAATAGAAACTAGGTCATTGCATCAGGTGTGTTCTTGTTTTCAAGCCTCCGTCAGAGGCATTGGGGATGCTAATAGACATGCAGAAAGCATGAGTTACAGCAACCCCCCCCCCAAACAGATGGTCCCCATTTAGTCGGTGGGGGAGAGGCAATGAAGCTCCACTTGGGAGCCAACCCAGGGGACATCCAGGTGACCCTGGCTCCCCTAGCCCCACCCATGCCGTCTTCAGGATGGGCAGGAGGTGGGGAGGAGTAAATCAAGGGAGGGGGCTCCATCTGGGGTTTGCCCAGCCTGTGCTGGGGAGTAGGGTGGGTAGACTGGAGCTCCCGAGATGGGGACAGGGCTCTGATCCACCTGCCAGCGCAGGCTGGGCAAACCCCAGACAGCTCCCTCCTCTCCCATGCTGAAGACAGCACCAGAGGTGGGGCTGGACTGATGCAGCCCAGCCCTGCCCCCCGACAGGGACAAACAGAAGTTAGTGAAGGTGCTCTGCTTTGGAGTACCTTCAGCTGAACCCACATTAAATGAGGACTAATTTGTCCCATGATCAAGCACTTTTAAAGTGCTCTGCAGCTACGTACTTCTGTCAGGGTAGAGTGCTTTCAATGGGCCAAATCGTGTGACAAACAACTTCTGTCATCTTCCTGGGTGCTGGCTGCATCCCAGGTTGGGGATGGCAACTAGGCTGTGCCAGTGCTCCTGCTTGGACCAAACTTAGAGGGTCCTCATTAGAGGCCTGGCATCTCTGCTCAAGATCAGACCAACATCAGATTTGTGGTCAGAAAAGACTTTTACCACTTGGTCAGATTGCGGGGGGAGAAGGGGGGGCAGCACAGGTTGCTTTACTCAGCCAGTGGGGGTGGATCTCTTCAGTGTATTAAAAACCTATCACAGCGCAAGACATTGGCCACTATGGTCCCCTGCTTTCTCTGTGGCAGGTTCAGGTGTGATGCCTCATGCAGCTTTGATGGTAGTTTGGCCAAGAGGTGGGACGATGGATTTGTTTGGGATGGTTTATGCAGGGCTGATCCTGCCCCAGATTTCAGGGGGGACGGAAAATGTATCTTCATGGAACACGGCTTTTGCAGAGATGTGGCTTTCACTCCCCACCCCTCTTTCCAGTCCACCCCTCCAGACGCACTCCCCACAAGCAGCCTGTCCACTCATCCTGGCCACCTCAACATCTCCCAAGAGGACTGCCATCCTGGTCGCTTCATCCAAATCAACCAGCAGGCCAGAAGTCAGCGCCTGCAGGTTTTGAGCAATGAACAGTGAGGAAGTCACCTCCACTTTCTCTTATTTGCAGATAAAAGGAATTTCTCCACAGCTTAGCCACCAGGAGGGGACCCAATTTCCAGATGCATAGGAACTGCTAAAAGAAGCAGCAGCCGAGGCCTGGCCTGGAGGTACCAGAGCCATCACGGAGAAGCCAAGCTGCGTAGCATGGGCTGGGACGCCAATGTACCTCAGTTAACACAGGGCAAGGAAATGTGTTGGTGCCTCTGGATCCTGCAAGCCACACCAATTCCATCCAGAGCTCCTCCAACCCTAATGCTTTACTGTGCTCTGGGAGAAAGCCACAGCATGCAGAGCAATGTGTCCAGCTGACACTCCCCTCACACCACTTACCATTCCTAAATCAGGAATTGAGGTGGAGTTTCCAAAAGAAAAAAAAAAAAAAGAAAAAGAAAGCCTGCTAAAGGTAGGCTGGAATTCAAGTGCCAGAAACGCTGCCAAGTCACTCTCAGACAGGCTCCAAGAGTTCAGCCTTAACATGATCAGAGGGTAAGTGTGGGAATGGCCCATCAGCTAAACAAAAACCAAGCAAGCAGCAAGAGATCACAGCAACTCTTTTCTTAATGACAGCTCTGCCCAAGCAGATTGTTCTGTTATCTCCAAGCTGATCTGTCATGCCTTCAGGAGAAATTAAAGACCAAGTCATTACCCAGCCTGCCAATTAACTAGACCCTCCTGCAAGCATCCCCCACTTTGTTAGGAAATCACTTTTCCAAGCAGAAAGCCAGAGGGATTAGCTTAGAAACTGGCTTCCCCCGCCACAAACCCACTACAGGGGGTTCTTAGACCCTTTGTTTGGTCAAGGGAGATAAGGTTTTCCCTCCCCGCCCCAGCCCCATAGCTACCAGTCAGAGAAGGGGACAGACAAGAGGGGTATACAACTACCACCTCTCAAAGGCAAGATGACTTCTTCCTTGGGAGTTTTGGCAGGCAGGCTATAACCCAAGCCAGCAGATCCCATTTCTACTGCAACAAGCCTGGATTCACCCAAAATGAGTTGAAGACATGTAGGGAGCAGGGAGGGAGCCAGCAGCTAAGAGATGCCCAAACCAGCCACTTTATCCAAGATTGCCAGCTTCTTGTGCTGTTATGCTAGCAGTATTGTACCCTTAAAGGCTTCTAATAGCTCTGGGTTTGTCTCCAGCACTGACCCACTCAATACTGAGCACTCATCTGCTTCAGTCCAAGGCTTCCAGGTGCCAGAATCTCACCAAGCGGTCACCTGCCTTTGACCTAAAAGGCAAATCTCGCATTCTGGGAATGCGGAACACTCACACTATACTGATTACATCGAGTGCATTTCCACAGGTGGCTGCATATGATAGCCACCAGCTTAATTTAATGCTAAGCTTCATCTCAAGAATTTGCCTATTAATTGTTTTCCCTGGAGGAAAAGACAGCCCTAAGTCCTAACCTCCTGATGTGCAGAACCCTACAGCTTGTACACCAACTCAACAAGCTTTCCTAAATTCACCTGTCATAATGTGTGCTTTCACTTCAAAAGGGATCAACTTGAGGAAGCCTAGTTTTCCCAGAGCTAAGCTTTCACCTTGGGAGGATCAGGAACAGCTGGCATACCATATTCTCTTGCATACAATACACTTCCCCCCGCCCCCAAGCAAGCAGAGTGTGACTGTGACAGGGTTAGTAATTAAATTCCCTGCTGACAGAAAGGGAGAGAAGTCAGCAACCACTTTACAACACGGCATCTTTGTCCTCCTATTCCAGCAAAGAAAAGTCAACTTCCCCCACCTGAAACATGGACCCCAACCTTAGAGCACCTTTTTTTTT
>NW_017728965.1:45225-54942 GCF_001723915.1 Gavialis gangeticus
GGGGGGGGAGGGTGAGGCATATGGTATGCTAGTGAATACAGTAACATGAATCCAGTATCACTCTTGCCCACTGTAGCTCCAAAAATAAAGAGAGTCAGTTAAATCTTAGGACACACTATTACCTTCAATACCACAATACAACTACCCCTGAAGTGATCTCTTACACACCAAACAGTCCAATAAATCTCTCCCCAACTGCCCATTCCCCAGTAGATTCCAGCAGGAAGTGATTCTAGATGTGCCCTGGTTAGGTGATCAAACTCATTTACATGCATGCTATAGTCTTATGGCATATTTTGATTACATCAAAGGTTAGTAGTCATTATGGTAGCTCTAGTCTAAGTTAAAAGCATGCCATTTAGAAGTGCTTACAGAACCTGGTCCATGAACCATTAGAAAATACCAGCGAGTGGATAGAGCGCTCAGGCACCAGAGCCCATGTTAGGCTAGAAGGGCAGCAGGTTACAGAGCATGGTGAGAGACACCTTCTGAACAGGCTTGCCAGCACCAGGCACCACACATCCATCTGTGCCACATGCATGCATCTCCCATCTAGAGGCACTGCCATTTTAACCCTCTCTTGTCAATCTGGAAATGCCTTCCAAAGCTTCCTTGTCATGATCACTGGCAGGTAAGGAGTCAGAGCCGGGCATCTGAATGAAACTAGAGAATGCAACATCAAGGAAAGGTGTCTTTTGACTACATTCTCCTGGCATAGAGGACCCCAAAGCTCCCATCTTCTTCAACCACCATGGGCTTCTTCTTGTGGGGGCAATCAGCCCATTGGCAAGACAGTAGCTGCACTGCCTTGGAACCAAGCAGCAACAGGAAGAATCCCAGAGGACCATCATCATGGAACCACTTGGCATTTCCATGGAAATGCAAGCTTTGGTCCCACTGGGTTGATTAGTCAATCTGCTTAATGACTGCAGTGAAGGAAGAACACAACCAGCTTCTCCATCTGGGGAAGAGGAGCATTCCCTGAGGCAAGAGGGGGTCACTAGGCTTCCCTGGCAGCCATGTGGTAAAGCCAAGGTTTCAGACAGACAATTTGGAGAGTGATCATTTCTAAGGAAACTTGAGACCTTTCCCCCCGGCCAGCCCTGGTGAAGCGTTCTACCTACAAAGCCTTGAGAAGTGAGAGGAGCTCAAGCGATGCAGCACAAACTGCTCTCGAGAAGCCCTCACCCAGTTTGTCAGCGGATGTGATTATATCAGCTGGAACGGACGAGTCCAAATCAGCATCCAAGATTCCCAGTGGGTCGAGTTGTGCTACATGGTGCCCTCGAATCTATGAAATGAGCCGGGAATGGAAGGAGGAAAGGAGAGGAGAGTGGAGACCAAAAGGGACAGGAGAAACAAAAAAAGAGGGGTGGGGAAGGGCAGGGGTAAAAAAGTTAAGTTACATTCAAATTAAAATTGGCAGATCAATTCTCACCGACGTTTGGAGAAACAGTTACCGGCGAATCATCAAAATTTACACAGCTAATGCCAAGAGGATCAAGTTTTGCAATGTGATGACCCCTGACCTGGAAGCAACAACATACATTAGTAATTATTTTAAAACCATGGTAACAGAAGAGAGAGAGAGAGACACACATACATACACACACACACACACACACACACCCTCCCCCCTGCTTTGTCAAACCAATTTCTGTCTATTGTATAAGAGGGTCCCAACTTGGTCAAATCACTAGCATAAATAAGACTACCACAATCACTGTTATGGTGCATCTTTGGCAAGGATCTGAAAGCATCTGACACAAATTTTTCAGATTTGACCCCTCTCTCCTGTGTGGGGGCAAGTAATCCCATTAACAGCTGGAAGCAAAATGCAGACGGAGTTACTGTATTTTCCCCACACACAACATCTTTCTTTCCCCCACAAAGTAATCAATGGCTGGAAACTGGAGTGTGTACTGTGAGAATATGTATGGTAACCACCAGTTCTGCTGGGCAAAAGTGAAAGTCACTTTGCACATGATCCCTAGGGGGCAGAATACCTACCAGGCTGGACTCCTGCCCTGATACTACTCAGGTACTTACTATAAGGAAAGATCTTGCCTGCCCCATTTCCTTCTGCCTTTCAAAAACAAAAAGGTGCTTATTATATTCCAGGGTGTGCTGTATGCGAGACACTGTGGTATGTTGACTGGCAACTCTTCAAGGCCTCTACTAGCTACTCCCAGTCTTTTTCAGGCCACTCTAGCTGAGCTTGAATGCCAAGATGGGGTTGATCCCCTAAAGTAATACAGTTGCAACTCCTTTTTCCATAAGCTGGGGGGAAAGGAGGCAGCATGAATCAAACATGCCATCTAGGACAAATATACGGTCTCTGGCTCCTAGTAGACCTGCATCTACTTGGTTTGCAGAGGAGAAATATGCAGTGCTGGGGGCTTTGTACAGGAACTAAGACCTATGGAAAATTCTCAAAGAAATCAGCTCCGAGATAAAAGGTGGCACTACCACTGTCAGCCTGGAGCAAGGGAGAAGAGGCACCCGTTTCACACAGCCCTGAGCTCAAAACAAGCATCCTTCAAAGGGCCAAAGCCAATTCTGGACCAGCTCCTAGGACAAGAGTACTGGCTGCTATTCTGTTTGTCCCAGGGCCTTCATAAATGAAAGACTGCAGCCAGGGGTGTAGGAAAGAGTGCTCTCAGACTGGCAGGCACAGAGCATATGGGAAACATCTAGTCAAAGTATACCTGTCCCACATTAGCAAAGTCAATGGAAAGTCACTTTAGATCCCCATGCATTTGCCTCTCTGAGCTGGCAACTCAAGCCACCTTGTGTCTTTCAATGTTGATCAAAGGATGATACAAAGAACAGGACAAAGAGGGATGGGATAAGCTGTGGCAGGAGTTGCGAGTCAGGAGTCAAGGTCTTGGAAGAAAGGAGCTAGGCCTCTGGGCACTCAAGAGGTTCCAGCTGGGGAAGCAGAGCAGGACTGGTGTCCTCAAGCACTCAGGATGGTCCCATTGCAAGTCTCATAAGCTTCTTCTTCCCAACAGCATGAAGCAAGAAGCCCTGTTCCAAGTGAACCGGGCTGATACCCACGAAGGAGAAATATTTCACATCAGCTTGGACCTTCATGCCAAGCAAGAAGCCACCAAGCAATAGGTACCAATATAGCAAGAACCACAACACAGATCAGTCTCTTAAGGCTGCTAAGGCTTTGGGTTGAGTCTCACCTGTACTTGGGACTACGGTGCGGTTATTACCTACAAGGGGGCTGCAAAGGTCAGAGGTAACCCAACACCTGGCCTACATCATCAGCAGTGTCACTTCCTCTCCCACCAAGTCAGAAGCAAGTGGTTTCCCACTCCCCACCCCCACAGCTTCCTATTAGGTGGTGGCCACCCCCATATGCTTCCTCAGCTGCCCCTCTACAACCGCAGTCAGAAGCTTTTAATTTTCTGGGTCTGCCATTTTACCCAACAGAGGAGATAGTTTTCTAGAAGCTACAGAACCAGAGGGGAGGAGGGGTGCCTGACCAAGGCTTCGGATGCTACCACTTTTTACTGAACTGCTGTCAGCTCATTTTGAAGCAAGCTCAGGGACTCTGGAGTAGCGTCTGCATTGCCGAAGAGTTCTCCAGCCCTATTTAGGTAGCCACACTCTGCAAACTGTTGCACTGATTCCCCGATGAGACTGCAGTTCTAAGAGCTGTGGCCCTCATGTCTCATTAGCAGCTCATTCTGCTTCAGCCCCTACAGCTCATTCTGCTTGGCTTCTGGGATGCGATTATTTAAAACTTAAAACAGCACAGCTGCTTCTAGTGTGAAAGCAGTGAAATATGGGCCTAAGCATTTGTTGCCTTTCCTCTATGGAAATCACATGACTAGTAAAACCACCACCCCAGTAATGGGGGTTATATATTGCTTTATCCTAGTGGAATGGAAGGGGGACAACTTGTGTATACATAAAAGGGCACCCACAAATGTGCTGGGGGGGGGGGGAAGAGGTTTGTTTTTTGTTGTTTTTTTTTTAAATTTTAGTGGCTCTTGGGAGCTGCTCTAATTAAAAACACCTGCAGCATCTTGTGTATTCAGCAACCGGTGTTTCAAAGTAACAGCAAGATGCTTTAACTAAAGCTTGTTCAATGAGCTTTAGTTTAAGCACCCCTGCCACCCTTTTGAAACATGGGGACACTGAATACATGAGGCATCGCAGCATACAGGAGCATTCCAATCAGAACGCATTGGAGAACATGTAAAGTGCTCAAAGGAGCATTCAGGGAGCCCTAGCCACAATTTGGTTCAAGGGCTGATTTGTTTTGGCTCTTTGATGAAGTGAGGGGAACTCACCAAGTGGCATATAAACCCCAGTTAAAGTTGACAAGCCTCCAAAGTTGCTCTGTGGTGATTCTCAACTGGGCGCCCCCATGAGGTGCTGTGAGAGCCTTTTAAGGGTGTATGAATTACCAGCCCTTTTAAACCTGCCAACACCTGGGTTTCTAATGAATCATCTGTAGAAGTCTCAAATAGGAACCCAGAGTATTAAAGACCATTCTGCCCTCTTATGGCCTGAGTTCTCTGCAATAGAAGCATTGCTCTAATATTTTTCTGTAGTCAAGAAACAAGTCAAAGCTAGGAACAGGCACCCTCCAGGAGAGCTGGAGCTCTGGAGTCTAACAAGGGAGAAGCCTCAAGTCTAAATAGCTTGAGAAGCACTGCCGCAGAATTTTGGATTTCAGCAGTGAAGTAAGAGGATATATGAAACCAAACCTGCAAAGAGGCAATAAGCTCAGCTGGCCAAACCGCATGTGGTCTTGGGTCCCCATGGAAGCAGTCCTGTTCTGTGGTAGCCACGAGTCCAAGGAAGGTTGGCTTAGCTCGGGGCGGGCAATTCTTTCAGGTGGGGGGCCGCTCACTGACTTTTGGCAAGCCATCAGGGGCCATACGACAGGCAGCCAGGGGCAGATAAATATTAATTTTCTACATTTAAGGGCCCCGCAGGCCACATTTTGCCCAACCCCGGCTTAGCTGGAAGAAGCTCTTCAGCAGCTCAGAGCAAGAGGAAGGAGGAGATGGGCCTCTTTTTATCCCCAATAGGCACACTTCACTCTGCAGGCAGACAAAGTGTAGCATTTCACCAAGGTGGAGGACATGACATTTGCCCTCTTGGGGTTAGGATGGTTTCCCTGCCCTTGAAGAACTAGCACTTTGTTCTGTGGTGATGCAGAAGCCATGAATAAGCACATTCGGAGCAGGGGAAGGTTAAAACTTGAGGCACCCCAGCTCCATCCAGTCAAAGCAATTAATTGCCAGGTGCATGAAAGTGGCAACTGTCCCATACATTTGGTTGCACAGACCTCCATAGCTTTTAAGGCTGTCTATATAGAATTACAACCATGGGAACATTGCTAATATGGATTATACCAAGCTAAAAGTAAACCTCTACAAACCAAGCCACTTACACATAGAGAGGACCTTAAAACCTCTAGTCTTGGCCCTTCTTCTATTGGATTTCCTCCCCAGCATTGTCATCAGGATCAAGGAGAAAAAAAAGAGAGAGAGGGCTGAGAAACATGAGTCGCTGATTTTAAAGGACTCCAATGAGGCTTCTTTTCTAAATAGCAAATGTGCTTGGTCATTCCTCAAGCCAGGGATGGCAGGAAACTGCATGGTGATGAGATGCCATCCAAGACACTGGAAATAGATTCTAAATGACTCAGAAGATTCAAGCGGCAGCCTGTTTTTCTGCTTATCTATCACTAAGCAGGACAAGGCTGGTAGTTTGGACTCGGTCTCTTGTGCTGCAAAACCGAAAGACAAACGTGTTGCAGAAGAATTGTGTTGCCTCGTGGCAAGAAGGAGATCATTGCACGTTACTTGGCTTGTCTTCAGGAGGAAGACTGCAAAGAAGCCATTGGGGGGGACCCGGTGGCTGCCTATAAATATACAAGGGGTGTACATCAGGATCTCAGGGAACACCTGTTTGCCAGAGAGCCCCATGGGATGACAAGGTCAAACGGTCACAAACTCCTCCAAGACCGTTTCAGACTGGACACAAAGAAGAACTTCTTTACGGTCCGAGCCCCCAAGGCCTGGAACAGACTGCCACCAGAAGTGGTCCAGTCACCTACTCTGGACTCCTTTAAGAATCAACTGGATGTTTATCTTGCTGGGATCCTGTGACCCCAGCCAACTTCCTGCCCCTGGGGCAGAGGGGCTGGACTGATCTTCTGAGGTCTGTTCCAGCCTTAATGTCTATGAAAATCTGTGAAAAGTTGAGGAAGCAAAGCTGGCCATTATCAACAGCACAAGGTTGATCCCACTTTGTAGATAACCTCTGATGAGTTTCCCCTTGAGCAACAGTGCCAGACACCTACTACAGGTGGCAAGAGATATACAAGAGGGTAATCAGCAGTTGTTAACCTGCTGCATAGGCTGCCCGCAAAGGGATAGGAAGTCTGTATATTCTTGCATGTAAACATGCCTTTTCCACCCAAAAAACAGCTGCTAGAAATTGAAGAGTCTTATATGCAGGTTTTACCACTTGTTAGTTCAAACCAAAAGAAAGATCTGCAGCAACCCGCTGGAAGCAGGACAAGAAACAGGCTGTGCTCCCTTGTTACTTACAAGAAAAGATCTCCCCCCACCCACATTTCAAAAACAAGGCGTGTGTTATAGTTTGTGGATGTGTTGTATGAAAACAAATACAGTAGATGTTAGCCCTTTTCGAAGAGTCATTGCAAAGCAGATAGCAATTAGAGAGCTGAATGGAAGATCTGAGCAAGAGGAACTTTTTGCCCCCTGTTGCTTCCTTGACGATGGAACTTAAAGTGTGCATAGACTTCTTCCTTTCAAGAGGTGTGTATCCCTAGCTGCAGATTTTGGCAGCCAGGTCTACGCTAATCCAACCATTATCTGAGAAGCCAGTAAGGACATGGCCCCCACCCCCTTGCCATCAGGGAGACAGAGACATATTTCCTGCACTTGATACACCCTGGGGAATTAAACAATTATGCACCTGTGCACATTATACAAGTATGCATCCCACAAAATCCACACACTCCTTTGCAACTCCCCATCCACCTGCCAACCATACAAAGTACCTGCATATATTTTTCTAAAGAAGGTTCAAATAGTGTTATAGATCTATATATTTAATTTATTTATTTATTTATTTTACAAATTAAACTAAAAAGTAATTAATTTAGCATAATTTTGAGTTTTCCTGTCAGTCATTTTGAGTTTTTATGCACCATAATTCCCTAGGGTGTAACTTGGAGTTCTAGGAGATGGGTGACAAAGCAAGGGGAGGGGGAGAAAATGGGACAGGGAACAACCACACCAGGGGGCTTGAATGGAGTGAAAAAGTGGTAGCTGCAAGGGTAGAGTTAATAACTCTGCTAATTGCCCTGTTGGCTGACAATATCTTTAAAAATGTTATTATTGTCTAGCAAGGATCAGCTGATTCCTTCCTCCCGCCCTCCAGGTTAGTAGCTTGCTCATCAACTGACGCACAACAGTCAGAAAGGACACAGCTGCCTCAGTTCGCAGGTTGACCTGGATGGATCTCTCCAACACAACACAGCACACAGTTTGCTTTCGCCAAGTTACTTAAAGCATAGCCCAGGACCCGAGACCGACTGTACAGTACCAGGCTGGATTCCCCGCTGCCCTGAGCCAGGTCCAGGCAAAGAGGAACCAGCCTCTCATCACTACCACCTCTTACCTGGTAGGCCCTGACGAGTGACTGTACGGCAAGATGGTCTTCCACCAGCTTATCAACATTAGGCTGTGTTTGGACAAGGGCCTGGGCGTGGGTCAGTGCAGACAGGCTGGCGCTCAGTGGAGGGGGGCTTTGGTAAGCAGTGCCTGGAGCAGCTCCAGCATTGGCGTTGCGAAAGAATATGTCCCATGACTGCGGAGATAGAAGGAAGAGCAGAATGAGTTCATCTGCTGCATGGATTATTCAAATGCATGGATCTGCCCAATGCCATGGCTGTACAAGCTCCTCTGGCTCAATGGATAACCCAGCTGTTGGGAGCTGCTCCACACAATTACAATTTGTATGTAGCCTACATGACACCAGGGACAGCTTAAGAGGGCAGGACATAACTGGAGAAACATATGGCTCCACTCCCCAACCATCTATCGCCACAATCCACTAGCCAGTGACAGGAACTAGAGAGGGTACAGCTAAGCGCAACAGGATGACTGATATGAAGGGGTTTCCCTATGAAGAGAGACTAAGAGGCCAGGCCTGCTCATTTTAGAAGAAATGCTTGAACAGAGAAATGAGAAAGGCTTCTAAAATATTAAGTGGTGAAGAGAAAGTCAATAGGGATTTATTACTGATGGTCTCTTCCCATACAAGAACAGGGGTCACAACATGAAACTAGTAGGCAGTCAGTTTAAAACTAACATAAGGCAGTTCTTTTTCAACCAGGAAGTCATTTAAGGGCAGGACTCATTGCCACCAGAAGTAGGGGAATCTGAGCATTCAGCCAGATTCACTGGACATGTTCTTGGAGGAAAGGGGCATCAGTGGCTATTGAACACAGGAGTGAGGGGCACAGCCTCTAAAAATTAGAACATCCTAGGTCTTAAAATGCTGAAGGCTGCAAGTGAAAGACAAATGGGGAAAAAGCCTGGTCATTCCCAGGGTCAGTCTCCCTTCCAACATCTGCCCACTGTGACGCAGGAGACCAGGAAAGATGGAACTATGGAGTGACCCAGGCCATGACAGTTCTTATGCTCTTTATACATCTTCAGTTCATCTGCTCCACACAGATACAGCTGGTAGCCTATAAGGGGTCATCTATAAAGGGGCACAGCTACCATATCCTGCCTGCTCCACATAGCAGCCAAAATACAAGTCAGGCCCAGTACATGGTCCCGTATCTTACATTTTTATATATTATGCTGTGGTGCCCAGGGATGCCACGAGACCCTTTGAAGAGCAACACACAATATTGGCATTGTTAGATATTCACGTACAGTGGCCAAGAGAAACCCAGTGATTTCTAACAGGAATCTGGAGCATCCAAACTATTCTGACCTGCCAGGGTCTTTGGAGGTTTTTTGCCACAAAAGAATTGCTCTGGTATTTTTTCTGTATAAGAATGAAAGTCAATAAAAGAATGGAAACTAAGCTGGCATTTTCCAAGGGGGCATGTAGTATGCCAATAAATACAGAGGGTGGGGTTCACTGTGATATTACCAACACCCGTCTTTCACAGCACTGTCACAGGCATCAGTGATGTCAGCAAGACTCACGACCTGTGGGAGCACTGGAAAGTCTTATGGATACTGTAGGAGAGCAAGCATTGGCTTGCAGCACTGTCAGTTATGGAGCCATGCCACACGTGTCCCCAATGGAAAAAGCTGACAGACACCTGCCCAGATGTAGGCAATGGCGGGGGGAGGGCGGGTGTGTGGAAACCCTGCTAGAGAAACCGGAAACCAAAAGGAGACCAGAGCCAAGCGAGTTGGGCACAAAGCCTGCTGACTCCAGCATTATTAAAAAGCCTCCCTCAGCTTAAAGGGTTTCCCTGCTGACACCAGTTTAAACTTCCTCTCTGCTCAGCTGCCATCTACCTAGCAATAAAACCAGGCCTCCCATCTCCAAGGCTAGGAACCCAAGGAGAACAGGATTTTGAGAGCTAAGAGCACCTCAAGGGGCTGAGTTTGCAGTTCAGGCCTGAACAGCCAGCAAAGTTAAAGACACACCACAAAAAAACCCAAAAAACAAAACCCAAAA
>NW_017728965.1:55126-62350 GCF_001723915.1 Gavialis gangeticus
AAAAAGATGGGGAATAAGCAAATCAACACTGCCTCAAGCACTGAGCTGGTAACCCAGACTCTGCCTTGAAAAGCTCTCGCTCCCCCCCCAAGCAGATCCACCAAATTATGGGTGCAGGGAGGGGAAGAGGTTGACATAGTCAGTTTTGAGAGGGGTGATGAAAGGGTATGGGATAAAGCTAGAAGGCTCCCACGACCAGAGAGCAGGGCCAGAGTCTGAGGGACAAAGGTGCATTTGGGTGGAGACGGCATGTTCTTCTCAAGACACATGGACCTGGCTCTGGCCAAGAAGGGTGTTCTGGACTGTCCTGTATCAGCAGTCTCCATCTCTACAAGCACTTACTGCATTACTGTAGGATGTGGTTCAGAGCCCACAATCACCCTAGTCCTGTAGAAGAGAGTCCAGGCTCTGCTCCTTTGATTTCCCCCTCCAAAATGACACCATAGCTCCCCACATCTGCCCCTGCTCAGGCCCATACTGCATACCCCGTGCCTGATACACCCTTCTATGTTATTTCTTGCAATCCAGAGGAAAAACTGGCCGCAGCTCTGACCTGGACCCACCAGAGATCCTGGCTGTGCTCAATGAACCCTTTCTGACCTACTGCCTTTTGCCAGTTAGTCTCAGGAGCTGTCAGTATCCAAGGCCAATGCTAGAGCACTCAGGCCAGTGCCTGGGAAACAAGAGTGGAGTCCTACAGGCATTCAGTCAGTAGAGGGAAATTCCTGGGGGGGGGGGGTCAGGTCTGTGAACATTTCACCTCTTCTCAGGCTACCCTACTGCTCACTCAAGACTGTGACGTTTAAAACTAAGCACTTTCAGAGGGAGCCAAGGCTGGCTAGCTGTTCTCTGTCTATCAAAATCACAAGGTGGCAGCCCAACTCATAACAATAGCCTCAGTGACTCAATGGCAGCCTGGATCCATCATCCTTGGCACCTGTCCCTCACCCTCCCTTCTTTAAGGGTTAAAGGGCTTGTCTACATTTCAACAGCATCCAGCCCCAACCCAAGCCTGAAGGGGAGAGTACATGTCACCTCCTCATCTCATAGCACAGTCCAAAAAGACTCCATCTTTGGCTGCTGGAGACACAGGTTAATACAGGGTGTTCCCTGGTCAAAGATGCAGAATACACTGAAAAAGCAGAAAAAAAAAAAGTTGTGGGAGCTCCATCCCTGGAAAGTTTCCGAGGGCAGGGCAGACAGGCCACGAAGAGTTTAACCCTGCCCCAAGCAAGGGGCTGGACTAAGTGACTCTGAGATCTCTCCCAGCCTGACTTTCCTATGATCCAGAAGCCTGAATGCACCCCTGCCAGCCGAACCCAGCCCCTGCAGACAGCAGATACCCCTTCCCCACTAGCAGGACTATTCCAGGAGCTACTGCTCACCTGACACTGCTCTGATCCTGTACTACTGGGAAGTTATTTCCAGCATGTTCAACTTCCAGGCCTGTTGGTCACATGGTGATTAAATTTAGAAGTGAGTCACATAGCAGTGACACAAGCCAAGAGCAACACATGGGTTCTACCCAGATTTCAATCCCATGCATCCAGAATGAACCTAAGAAGGGTTCCTCACTGTTGGAGGGAAGGAAGGACTAGACTAAGAGACAGAGAAGTGGGGCTCCAGAGGTCACACGTAGTTCAAGCCCCTACCTGAGGAAGGATCACCATTGTCCAAACCATCCCAGACAAGTCCACTGTCCGACCTCTGAGCAAAACTATACCAACAACCCCGAAAGCACCAGTCCCTACCCAACTAGATGAAAACCCATACGAAAGCATTTGAGCCATTAGGGATGGGAAAGGGCATCTCAGGCTCTGCTCCCTCAGAGAAGAGGGAAATGTAAAGCTCAGCACAGGAAATGCCAAATACCGAGCAGGGAAACCTAACAGGAAAGACTTCCTCCTGGATTGATGGCGTCCGGCTGAATGCTGAAGACAGCATGGGAGAGACAGGCCAGTCAGCAGCTCCTGAAGGATTCATATGCATCTTCAAGACTGGCGAGTCAAAACCAGGGTGCCACAGCAGTTCTGCAAGGTTTTTCTAAGGGCACCAAGCAACATTAGCACTGTTGGATGTGCCAACATTTTTCAGTGGCTTGAACAAGAGAAACCCAGGCATTTCCAATAGAAATCTAGGAGTAGCCAAACCCTCTGGTCCTGTCATGGGCTTACTGCAGTTCTCTGCAGGCTCTAATATTTTTCCCATAGACAAAACCCAGAGTCACATCTCAAGAACTGGCATTTTACTTGGGGGTGGGGTGGGGTGGGGGGATGGACTGTAGTCTAATGAGACAGAGCTGCTGCTCTACAATGACCCGTTATGCCTTTAGAACTGAGCCAGGCAAGAAGGGCCATGAATGAGGCTTCTTGGTCCTTAAGATCTTAATTAAGAAGTCACCCCATAAAAATTAAAAAAAAAAAAAAAAAAAATCCTAGAAAGTGAGGGTTCGAAGGGACCTCAGGAGGTCACATCTAGTCCAACCCCATGCTCAAAAGCAGGACCATCCCCAACTGGATCATCAAGGCTTTGTCTAGCCAGGTCTTAAACAACTCCAAGGATGGCGATTCCTCCACCTCTCTGGGTAATTTGTTCCAGTGTTTTACTACTGTCCTCATGAGAAAAGTTCTCCTAATATTTAACCTCAACTTCCCTTGCTGCAACATGAGACTGTTGCTCCTTGTTGTCATCTGCCATCACTGAGAACAGTCCAGCTCCAACCCCCTTTCAGGTACTTGAAGGCTGCTGTTAAATCCCCCCTCAGTCTTCTCTTCTCCAGACTTAATAAGCCCAGTTCCCTCAGCTTCTAAGTCATGTCCTCCAGCCCTTGAACCATTTTGGCTGCACTCTGCCAGACGCTCTCCAATTCAGCCACACCCTTTCTGTAGTGAGGGGCCCAAAACTGGACACAGGACTCCAGATGTGGCCTCACTAGTGCCAAATACAGGGGAACAATCACTTCCCTCAGGGGAGAGGTGTAGGGGGTACACATGGACCGCCTGAGCATAGTAGTGCACCCCCTACAAAGAGACACTGCCGACAATGGTTGCGGTGCCTGTGGATGGTTGCCGCTCACCATCCTGCCACCGACAGCGCTGGGGGCTTCTGCAGATGGCCTGCAATGCCCACTAGCTGCTGCCAATGGTGGCTGTTGGTGGTCACCAACCCTTGGTCGGTGTTCACCACCTCCACCCATCACTACCCCTGCTACTGCTGGCGGCATCTGTGGGAGCTCCCCTGCTTACCGCTAGCCACTAGGGGCATGAGTCATTCGTGACTTCCCTCAACCTGCTGACAAACATTCCTACTAATGCAGCCCAGTATGCCATCAGCCTCTCTCACAACAAGGACACAGGCCCATTTCAATTCATTCAGAAATCAGACCCTTCAAAGGGACAAGTGACCTAGGCGCTTAATTCAGAAATCAGCATCTCTCATGACATGGTTCAGAAGAGAAACTGAACAGTGGAGATTGGGGGATTCATTCCAGACCCTGCCAGCATTTTGCAGCCATATGATTGATGCAGTGAAACCATTACAGTTCTAGGATACAGTAGTGGGATGGCAGTGGAATGGGGAAAGCAGAAGGCAATCAAAGCCAAGCTGTCTGCTCTGGGGCTTCTATCAGTTAGCTAAATTATTCGAAGCCTCACTTGCCCCACTTGCACACCAATGCAACCCAGCTAGGCAACTCAGGTCAGAACCCAGTCCTGGGATTCCAGAGGCTAAATTTAGTTGTTTGCTGCCTGAACACGGAGCCATGCTGCCATCTCGATCTCCACACCAGGAGAGTTCAAGGCTGTTCTTGTGTTCTGCAGTGGGGTTGAACTAGATGTATTCTCTGAAGGTCCCTTCCAGCTCTCTCTCCCTCTCCGATTCTATAGCTAAGTACTAGGATGCTCCACTAGACCCCACAGTCCACTGCAGCACTGTACTGACTTGCTGCCCTAGCTCACGGAGCAGGGTGGATCCCAGCACTGACACTAGCCAAGCAAAACGAAGCTACGCAGGGTGAGGACACCAGTGCTTACGACTCCATTGGGTGTATTCCTACAGATCACTCAGCAGGACTTGATTAAAAGAAAGTCTGCTCTGGGCATGTGTCACACACTCAAATCTAACAAGGTAACGGCACCCAGATATTTTCACTATACACATGCCATAGGGCTTACAAGAATTTAGAAATCAAAGAGAAGAGGGGCTAGAAAGGACCTCCAGCAGTCATCTAATCCAACCCCTGCCTGAGGCAGGATCCCCCCTGCCCAAATAGATCCATCAACCAACCTCTTACTAAAACTACACTGCCAGCCCTAAGTGCCAGACATCACACCCCCAGGGAAAGCAGGGGGACCACAGCAGCCAGCATCCTGCTGCTGTAAAAAAAAAAAAAAAAAAGAGGCTGTTAATATATACTAGAGAGATTCCAGGCAGAGGCCATGCCCCTGCTACAGAGGGCAACCCCCACCCCAGTCCATACCAAACTGACCAGGGGTAAGATTCCTTCCCGACCCCAAAAATATCCTCAGGATGATGCTGAGCAGAGGGGCAAGACCCTCAAGCCAGGATCCTCTAACTGGACTTGGGGCACAACATTGTTTGCTTTAACCAAATACTGGTTAACCAAGCACTGGTTACACTGTAGCCATTACACAGGTTGTCTGCGCTGAAGTTACCTGGTGTCAACCTCTGGTCACACTGCTTAAAAAGGGAGACCACAAGACATCCAGGGAGCTGCAAACAGCTTGCCTACTAAAAGAGCAGCATGCATGGACCCCATGCTCCGAGGCACACCTCAAGACCTAAAATGCTGGGGGAAGCAGCCTTTGCCAAGGGACACAGAGACCACAATTCCACTGAGCTCGCTAGCACTGAAGACTTTTGTCCATTCCAGTGGTGTCAAATATATGGCCTGTGAGCTAGAACTGGCTGTTCCACCAGTAGTCCAGTACCTACCAGAAGTTGGTGGGGGTGGAGGTTAGTAGACCCGGCACAGAATTTGAGGTCCCCGAGGCCTGCTGTACCCCTGGACCTGCCACAGCTGCCACTAGCCTTGCAGATCTGAATTTACACCCAGCCTGATGTGGTGGCAGTTGTTCAACATCCCTGATCTAGGCAAAGGAAAGCTGCACTGCTTTCCCCATAGCCTTTGCCATTTCAGCACATACCCAATCAGTGCATGGTGCCCTTAACTAGAACTCACTGCAAGTCTCAGTCTTCTCCTCCAAAGCCAACCCATCCACAGGTACCCTACTGCTAACCCACTTCAGTGCCTGGCATCCTTCAGCCCAAAGGCAAGGCACCTTCCATGGAGTGGAAGAAGCTTAGCACAGGCCACTCCTGCAGTTTATGGGTGTTATTCTATGGTATTTGCTCCCCTTTTGTCAGCCACAAGGCTGGACTTTGACAAAGCACACTGTACCCTAGTAAGAAGCATCACAGATGTGAAGGTGCTTATAAAGCAGAAAGGGAATCAAGCTGTAAGTGTTACTACATCTATCATGGAGGAGTGAAGGCTTTAAAAGAATTCCTCCCCACAGGTGCAACTGTACTGTGCAAAAAGCCACTGAGACCAGATCTGGGGTGGGGGCGGCAGCGCAGTGGCGGGAAGATAGGACACACCCTATGATTTATCCCAGCCTGTGCTCTTCCCCCTCTCCCTGAGCGCTAGTTTTAATAGTGGCAAGTTAGTGGTAGAAAGACGGATTATAGGGCGACTTGGAAATTAGCATGAAAGCAATTCCATGTCTGAGGATAAGTAGAACAGCCCATAATGCCGTTGCTCGGCAAAGTGAGATTCCCCAAGCAAGTCTAGATGCAAGTTAACTCCAGGGGGGATTCTGGTTTCCTGAACTCAAAGGGTAGAACATAGCACACAGCTGCTGCATAACATGCGAGAGATACAGGACTAGGTATGGGCTCTGACAAACTGGAGTCAGTGTTACAGCTATTTACTGGTTGTGCATGCAAGATGAGACAATACAGGGGCAGACAGCCAAAAACACCCCATGGTGTGATGAACCCACATGCCCCTGCCTTCAAAAGGAAGGGTGTTACACAGATGAGTCCAGTTCAAAGGATACAAGACACTCCACCAGCACCACAGGAGAACTGGAGCCTATACAGAGGTCTTGCCTGGCTTCTATCCAGCATCTTAAGGACAGAGTCAGTGGAGACTTGTTACCAAGTCACTTGAAGTCCCAGCTGAGAATCACTGGGTTAGAGACAGATGCCACATAGCCGTACAACCTCCCCAAGCATCTCCCCGCTTGGAAGCCCAGCACCGAGAGGCTTCATTCTTTATATGAATGAAGCACCCACATCCACTGGAGGTCCCATATAGAAAAAGACATCCCTGAATCCAAGTAGACACTGGACTCCATGCCAGTCACCTTGAAGATCCTCATCCTTAAGATCTACTCCAGCTCAAGTGAAACATGGCTGCCAGGCTTTGAAAGCCCAGAGTAGGGTTATTAATTGCCCACAGGAGTGTCCGAGATATTATTCTATGGGTAAGGGGACTGAGAGAACTCCCTGGGAAACTCCCTCTGAGTTAAACAAAATATTTCAATGCAAATTGGACCCCGAGACTTTGAGGACGCCCCAGTCACAGGCAGGACCAACCAGCTGTGGCCAGTGGGAGACTGGAGAATTAGGTTCTCTTTGGTGCCTGCACTATTCTCTGCCAGCCACATTTAACTGATCAGCTGGGCAGGAAAATCTGGTGCACCTATCCCCCTGCTGGAGGGGCATTTCAGCCTACTAGGGACACTGGTGCCTGGTGCTTCCCAGAAGAGCTCAGAACACCCTGTGCTGGAACAGTGAGCAATAAAAACCCGTTGTGTTAATGAGTGCAATGACTGCAACAAGCAGTAAGATACAGATAAGGAAGCTCACTCCCTGCCCTTGGCAGGCTTCAAGCAGAATAGAGGAAAGGAACAGGAGTGGAAGAGCAACAAGGTATCTGGGGCTTTTCAGCTGGGCCAGGTCTGTGCAGGGCAGAAGCAGCAAGGTAAAGACTCATAGCCCAAAACATAAGCAGTTAAACCCCCAAGAGAAAAGTTTCACCCCCACTTTTCCCCTCAAGCTGCAGCTAGCAGATCCTGGCCCCATCAAACCAGCAGATCTGTGCACCTTAGCAGGGCAAGCGCCCAGCCGGGAAAAGAATGATGTCACAGATCAGAGTCAGATATGGGGCAGGAAAAAAAAAAAAAAAAAAAAAAAAAG
>NW_017728965.1:62462-64585 GCF_001723915.1 Gavialis gangeticus
AAAAAAAAAAAAAAAAACAAGGGAGGGAGCTGGGAACCTCCCAGCTGCTTATGCCTTTACCCTGCCATAATTGGCAGGAAACAAACCCCTCAGAGAACGAGAAGGTGGTGGCCAACCGGGTTTCCACCCCAAAGTAAGAGCAGGCATGTCACAAGGCATCAACTATACTGCAATTAAGTCCAACTCCTAGGTTAAATCTCACCTGGAAGCTCTTTGCACCCCCATAGGCTAAGGCAGGGACACCCACCCCACAAGCCCAACCCCCAGCTTTCCAGTGGCAGGCTCCAATGCCCTAGACTCCCAGTTCCTAAAGGAGCCGATTCTCCTTTAGGGAGATTCATGTTTGCCCCCCATGGCTAGAATAGTGTTTTCCCCCCTTTCTCTAATGCATGCTAATACATGGTCATACTCCCCATCAAAAAAAAGATGCCAGCAAAACAAATAAAACAGATTAACTGGTAAGAGAGGTACTATAAAAATCTTGGTGGATAAAGCCCAGGTTTCAAAAGAAAAAAAGTCTGGGGATGGCAGCAGCAAGCACGAAGTATTAAGGGAGATGAGAGGCTGAGACAGCAGAACAGTAAAAACAAGGGATTTCAATTATCCACAAACAGACTGGGTCAACCAAACATCAGGCCAGGATACAGAGAGCAAGTTTTCTGATCCAACAGAAGGCTGCTTCCTGGAGCAGTTAACTCTGAAAGCTACAAGAGGAAAGGCCATTCTTGACCTAATCCTAAACAGTGCACAAGATTTAGTGCAAAACAGTAAGCGTTACTGCAATAGTGACAACAATGCAATTGAGTTTGACATCCACGTAGGATGTGGAAATGGATTTCAGCCACATTCACTGAGGGATTGAACACGTTCTTGGAGGAAAGGCGTATCAGGAGCTATTGAGCACAGGCATGGGGGGCGCAGCCTCTGAATCAGAACATCCTAGATCTTAAATGCTTTGAGGCTGCAAGCAAGACAGGAACAGGGGGAAAAAAGCCCTACTCAGACCCAGCTCACTCTTCCTGACAACATCTGTTCTCTGCTGCCAAGCGACTCAGGAGACTGAGCAAGATGGACCTATGGTCTGACCCACCACATTAGATGCATCACACACTCCCACCATATAAGCCCTGTGCTTGGTTTTTGAAAGGTAGAATGAAGAGGGGGAAGGGAAGAGAGGAAGAAAAAAAAGGGGGGAAGACATCTTTTCTTGATAACTCCAGCTGGGGCAGAGTAGGGAAGAGAACAAAACAGAACCACCTACTGCTTTGCTTTTACTTTCCCCTGGCTGGTACTGTGTTTCTTCACTTATGTGCACCCCAAATTCTTGACAGCTAGATTGGGGGGGAGTGGGGGAGAAGGCAGCAGGCATATGCAAGGTGATACTGTGACTATATATCCTCACTGACTCTGCTGTATATCCCACTGACATCCATGCTGCAAGCCAGTCATTTCCTATCCTGGCACAAATAAAGGCATCAGCAGACAGAAATGCTAACGAAGAGTCATAAGGCTCTTAGCACTTTGGGAAAAGTGAAGTACTTGGGATACATGGACTCAGCCAGGCCTCAAGCCTGTGGCCTGGACCTCTGGTTAGCTCCATAATGCACACACCACTCTCTAAACTTCCACTTGTAACAAAGAGCTGCCACTGGAAAGGGGGATTAAAATCAGTTAGAACAGCTCCCAAAATAGGAAGGTATAGACAGAAGCTGGCATTAACAGGCAGGGAAAGCCAAGCCACCCTGTCATCTGGAAGTGACCTGAGAAATGGGAAGCATACTGGGATTTCCCCATCCTCAAAGGAGTATTTCACCCGAGCAGGTGCCTGACACCCATGAGTTCCAATTACTGGCAGTAGGTACACCTACTAATGAGCAAGTCATGATGTTTCAGCTTTGAGGCAGCAGGGCCTGTTCAGTCAGATAAGCCAAGCCAGTGTGCTGGTTGTATACGGGCCTGTGGGACTTTGTAACTCAGCCACGTAACATGCTTGGCACTTTGGTCCTTAGTGCCAGTAGCAAGAGCTGATCTTTGCCCTCCCTGAGGTCCCTTCACAGGTGGGGAAAAGCATCTTAGCCAGCTCCACACAGCAAAAAATAAAGTCAGGAGTTCTGCTTTCTGCT
>NW_017728965.1:69585-72128 GCF_001723915.1 Gavialis gangeticus
TTGTATACGGGCCTGTGGGACTTTGTAACTCAGCCACGTAACATGCTTGGCACTTTGGTCCTTAGTGCCAGTAGCAAGAGCTGATCTTTGCCCTCCCTGAGGTCCCTTCACAGGTGGGGAAAAGCATCTTAGCCAGCTCCACACAGCAAAAAATAAAGTCAGGAGTTCTGCTTTCTGCTCCCCACTGTGCTTCAGTTACAGTCTGCTGCTGTGCTTTCCATTCCCCTGCCTGTGCTCCCTTCCAAAATCTGCTACTCTGCTGCCCATCTCCAGCCAGATTAGCGGTGTGCCACCTGCAGTGGCTGCCCGTGCCACAAACTGGCCACTTTTGTCCTGGCCCCACCCACCCGTTCCTCCAAAATGACACTATTTCTACAGCTAAGACCATCTACAATGTACCACGGATGCCTCAGTTTAGCCTCACAAGAGGGCTTTTCAGCTCCCCCAGCAGGACCTGCCTTTTGGATGGTGCATGCTTGAGCCATTCTGACATCAGCTTCCTGTAAACCAAAGTCACCCAATGTGAAAGAAAGCTCAAAGGCTACACAGAGAAGTCAAAATATATGGTATAAGCCAGAGAGAAGGGGGTAGAGAGAGCCTTTAAGGAGGCCAAGTGGGGCTACAACTGGCCAAACATGGACATTTTCTTTTAATATTAAACAAAGAACTGCTTGAAGTGGATTTGTTATTTTTCTGCTGTGCAAAATGCAGTCACCCAAGAAATGGAGGGCTCAGGTTATCAGGCAGGCCTCCTTATACACTACAGCTACATCAAGGAATACATTACAGCTACTAAAATAAAGAAATGTCAGCCCAAATTTAAACCTGGACCCAAAAAGCTTGTGCCCCTCCACTCTCCCCCCACCCCCAATGATTTTGTGCAGTGGGGTGAAGCACCTTCGATGTTCGACACCAGAAAGTATGGCAGAATCTTCCTATGGGAAACCTCCCACTCACCTTTATATCCCCAATACAGGGGGTTTTTTTGGGGGGGTTTTTTTTTTTTTTTGTTTTTTTTTCAGAGAGACTTGTCCCCCCAAACAGCCACCTGAAAATTGGTGGCCATTCATTTCAGGACAGCTAACTGCAGGGTACTGACAACGGCTAGAAAATGGCTAGAGCAGAAGTGCTCGATTCTTAGCATGCAGGCTAGATCAGGGCCTCAATACAGAGTTATCTGGCCTGTGAGCTGTGGCCGTGTGCGCTAGGTCAGGTATGCAGGTCCTGATCCTGCTGAATGGAGCTAGGCAGAGGTGGCATGGGTCCCAAATCCTGGCATTCAGGGTTGGGCAGAGATGGAGCAGGGCCCCAATCTTTGCATGTGGGGCCAGGCAGAGGTAGCATAAGGCCTGGCATGCCAAGCTGGGTGGAGGTAATGCCAGGCTCTAGAACACCCATCATGGCACACAGGGATGGGCGTGAGCAGCATGGGGCCTTGATCCTGGCACGCAGGGTCTATTCTGGCCCATGGACAGACCAGCCTGCCATCCACCTGACCCACAGAACCAAAACATTGAGTACCACTGGACTAGAATGATTATTTGCTTGCCTCATAGTTTCATATGCAAGGCTATTTCCTGAGTGCTGAACGAGTCAGCAGCCAAGACTGGTGCACAGGAGCATGTGGCCTTCTCATGATGCCAAGCATTTCAGTACACAGTCAATCACAGCAGGGTACCACTGCCTGCCAGAGCCACAAAGCTTCATATGGGTTTTAAAGCAAGAAGCCTCAAGGCAACATGCCCCTTCTCTCAGCTCTGGATAGGAGACAAGTGGGGGCTTGAACACAGTTTCTCCTCCCATCCCAAGAAATCCTCCCTCTCCCTTCCTCCCAAGATTTTATTAGGAGGAAAAAAAAACCAAAAAAAAAAACAAAACAAAACCAGCAGCTTCTTAGAGAAGGTGGGAAACTCCACTATTCCCACTCGTATCCTGGTTCCATTCACAAAGAGGTGCGTCCCGGATAAACTCCAAAGTCCAATGCATTTTGGAGTGGGAAGGGATCTTCTCATTGGGCTTCGGCTCAGCCACGTGCTGCCAGTGAGTAGATAGTCCATTCTTCACAGGGTTCTTCAGACAGGAATCTACCCTCACTTACCCGGATGCCCCACTCAGCCCCCACCACCATGGCAGCGGGAGGTGGAGACCTGGTAGAGCTGCTCCTTACCTTATGTACACTTTTGGGATTTTCCAGCCAGGCATAGTACATTTCCTCCACATAGTTTGAACTAGTCCCACTCAAGAAGGGCTCGGCAGCCACAGGCGCACTGTAGCACCTGATGGGTTGAAACGTCCTTGGGGCTGCCGGCCTGTGTTGGGAAACTGTCTTAATAGTCTGTGAAGCCGTCAACGGCCTCAATTTAGTGGCACAAGTCCTTAAGTGAAACATGGTTTGTCCTGCAGCCTCAGCCTCCTAAAGGGTCCTGTTGAGATAAGAGCAGAGAAGAGATTCAGATCAAGGGAAGCCTTCCTGAATCTGCCCTTTAGATCAACCCTTCCCCCCACCCATCCCAAAGCACTCTGGGGCTGAAAATGGACTCAGA
>NW_017728965.1:72139-79868 GCF_001723915.1 Gavialis gangeticus
TCTCTAATTTGTCCACATCCTTTCTGTAGTGGGGGCCCAAAACTGAGCACAGTACTCAAGATGTGCTGAATAGAGGGGAATAATCACTTCCTGTGACCTGCTGGCAACACTCATACCACTGCAGCCCATTATGCCGTTAGCCTTCTTGGCAGCAAGGGCACACTGCTGGCTCATATTCAACTTATTGTCCACTGACACCCCCAGGTCCTTTTCTGCAGAACTGCTGCCCAGGCAGTCAGCCCCAGCCTGCACCGGTGCAGGGGATTGTTCCGTCCTAAATGGAAGACTTTGCACTTGTCCTTGTTAAACCTCATGAGATTTCTTTTTGCCCAATCCTTCAATTTGTCTAGGTCACTCTGAATCCAGCCCTATCCTCCAGCATATCTACTCCCCCTAGCTTGGTGTCACCTGCAAACTTGCTGAGTGTATACTCTGTGCCATCATCCAGGTTGTTGATGAAGATATCGAACAAAACCGGTCCCAGGACTGACCCCCAGGTCACTGCACATGACACCGGCTGCCAGCTAAACATCAAGCCATTGATTACTATCCTCTGAGCTGGATGCTCCAGCCAGCTTTATATCCACCTTACAGTCCATTCATCCCACCCATACTTACTTTGTTTGCCTGAGAGAACATTGTAGGAGACCATATCAAAAGCCTTGCTAAAGTCAAGGTGTACTACATCATCTGGTCTCCTCTCATCCATACAGCAAGTCATCTCATCACAGAAGGCAATCAGATTGGTCAGGCATGACTTGCCCTTGGTGAATCGATGCTGACTGCCCCTAATCCCCTTCTCCTCCTTCCAGTGCTTAGAAATGGATTCCTTGAGGATGTGCTCCACAATTTTTCCAGGAACTGAGGTGATGCTGACTGGTCTTTAGTTCCCTGGATCCTCCTTTTTCCCCTTTCTTAAATACGGGCACTATATTTGCCCTTTTCCAATCTTCAGGGACCTCTCCCAATCACCATGTGTTCTCAAAGATTATGGCCAGTGGTTCTGCAATCACATCAGCCAACTCCTTCAGCACCCTTGCGTGCATCCCATCTGGCCCCATGGACTTGTATATGTCCAGCTTTTCTAAATACCCCAAACCTGTTTTTTTGCCACTGTTGACTGCTCACCTCCTCCCCAAACTGTGCTGCCAGATGCAGTAGTCTGGGAGCTTACCTGTGAAGACTGAGGTGAAAAAGGCATTGAGCACTTCAGCCTTTTCTGCATCCTCTGTCACAAGGTTGCCTTCCCCATTCAGTAAGGGACCCACACCTTCCCTGATCCTCCTCTTGCTACCAACATATTTGTAGCAACCCTTCTTGTTACCCTTCACATCCCTTGCTAGCCACAACTCCAATTGCACTTTGGCCTTCCTGAATTCATCCCTGCATGCCTGAGCAATGCTCTTATTCTTTCCCAGTTATTTGTCCAAGTTTCTACTTCTTGTAAGCTTCCTTTTTGTGATTTAGTTTACTGAAGAGTTCCCTGCTAAGCCAAGCTAGTCTTCTGCCATACTTGCAGCAACAAACCATCCTGATGCACAGGAAGACTAGCACTCTCAGTAAGGCTTCTTTGAAGTACAACCAGCTCTCCTGGACTCCTTTCCCCCTCAGTCTGGCTTCCCAGGGGATCCTGCCCATGAGTTCCCAGAGTGAGTCCCAGTCTGCTTTTCTGAAGTCCAGGGTCCTTACTCTGCTGCTCTCCATCCTTCCTTTCCTCAGGATCCTGAACTCAATCATCTCATGGTCACTGCTGTCCAACTTGCCATCTACTAGTACAGTCCCCATCAGTTCTTCCCTGTTTGTGAGCCGCAGTTCAAGAAGAGCACAGCCCCTAGCTGACTGCTCCAGCACTCGCACCAAGAAGTTGTCCCCAGCCCTCTCCAAAAACATCCTGGATTGCTTGGGCACTGCTGTATTGCCCTCCCAGCAGATGTCACGGTTATTGACATCCACCATGAGAACCAGGGCCTGCAAGTAGGAAACTTCTGCTAGCTGTTTATAGAAAGCCGCATCCACCACTTCCTCCTCGTCTGGTAGTCTGTAGCAGACCCCCACCATGACATCACCCATGTTGCTCTCTCCTCTGATCCTAACCCAGAGAGTTTCGACAGGCCTATCTCCAGTTTCATACTGGAGATCAGAGCCATCATACAGCCATTTTACATAAAGTGTTGCTCTTCCTCCTCTTCTCCCCTGCCTGTCCTTCCTGAACAGTTTGTACCTATCCATGACAGTGCTCCAGTCATGCAAGCTGTCCTACCATGTCTCTGTTATTCCAGTCATGTCATAGTTGCATGACTGTGCAAGGACTTCCAATTATTCCTTCTTGTTTCCAAGGTCCATGCATTCATGTACAGGTACCTAAGGTAATTAGTTGATTGTCCTGATTTCTCAGGAAGTATGAGAGCACTTCCCCTGTTGGCCCACCCCTGCTTGCTCTTCCTCCAGGTCACATGCTTCCCCACTCACCTCAGGGCTTTGGTCTCCATCCCCCTACAAACCTAGTTGAAAGCCCTCCTCACTAGGTTAGTGAGCCTGTCTGTGAAGATGCTCTTCCCTCTCCTTGTCAGGTGGATCCCCTCTCTTCCCAGCAATCCTTCTTCTTGGAACATCATCCCATGGTCTAAGAAACCAAAGCTCTGCTGGCAACACCACCTGTGCAGCCGGGATGCACCCACTGTTGCCCAGACCTTTTCCCTTGACCAGAAAGATCAAAGAGAAGACCACCTGAGCCCCCATCCCCTTCACCCTTGCACCCGGAGCCTTGTAATCACTTTTGATCTACTCAGGGTCTCCTCTGGCAGTATCACTGGTGCCCACATGAGTGATCATCATGGGACTGGATGGGTCTCAGTAATCCCTCTCTGTCAGAGGGCTGGATGAGTCTCTATAATCCCCCTGTGACATCTTGGACTCAAGTCTGCAAGCAGCAGACTTCAAGAGACAACAGGTCAAGTCAGCAGATGGATCCCTCCATCCCCCACAGAAGGGAGTCTCCAATCACTACCATCCTTCACTTCTTGGTGGCAGTGGTCTCGATCCTTCCCACCTTTGGGAGGCCTGGCCTCTCCTCCTCCACCAACTGAATGTGCTCCTTGCCCTCTGTTGCTAGGGCTCCATATCTCCAGATGAACTGCAGAAGGTGGAGATAAAGATTTCTGCCTGCTGCTAGAGGTCACGAGCTTCCAGCTAGTCCATGCCCTCTCCCTTTTCTAATGCTGCTTCTGGCAGTTCTTCCTCCGCAGTCCCAGAGGTCTCCTCTAGCAATCAATCGATGAACAGGAGTTGCTTGGTCCAAAAGGGCCCCGTTTCCTTGCTTCCCCACACCAAGTTGAAAGGCTCTCCCCTCAGAGGGGAGACAGACTGGCCTGAGAACTGACCAGCAAACTCGGTGCAAACTTCTTGCCCTGTTTACTGCCCCTGTTTGCTCAGGAGTCTCATTTTATACCCTTCTGGGCCTGAACTGGCTCCGCCCCCTCGTTAGGGTTTCCATCAGGCACAGGCAGCAATTACTCAGCAATCAGCAATAACCCAACTTCTCAGAGCACACACCCCAAACACACACAGCCCACCAAACAAACACTCAGCAAGCCAAAGGCACAGGCAGCTCTGGATCACTCACCTTCCCCAGATAGGATCTAGTACCTGGTCCCTTCCTCCTCTTGCTCCCAGCAAACTGCTTGCAAATTGCTTGCCCTGTTTGCTGCCCCCGTTCAGCTTGCTTCATGATAACTTGTTCACATGCCCCCATACACAAATGCAATAGAGGTACATTGAGGGGGAGTTTAGCTGAAGTAATGAGCCTCAGGAGTGGACCTAACATGGTGAATAAGAAATCTCAAGGATAATTTAACTCAAATACATCTGTAAAGAGGGAAATGCACGTATGTCCCCAGGAATGGCCTGAAAAGAAATCAGAAAAGCTGGAAGGGAGACAGTCATAAATTTTGGCTGCAAATACTGGAGCTTGCACTAGAGGGAGTGTGGAAACCACCTTCCAGTAAACCACTGCTGTGACTCAAAGAAGTTAGAGATGGAGAAGAGTGTGGAGCCTGGCTCGTCCAGTGGTTCCAATCTATTCCATGCTATGGCAAAAAGGGAGAAAAAAGTTTCACGCCCCTTCATCAGTTATGAAACACATTGCAAGGCAGCCATAAAATAACAGAGAGATCTTTCATAATTATCTAAAACCGCAGTTTCAGATTTAAAAGTTTCTCACGTTTCTGAAGCAGAAGATAGTGTTGATTAGATTATGTATCATATATACTCTTCTACGTTGTTATTTTTGTATTATAACAAAAAACTGCAGGGGCAACAAATAAACCACATTCTCTTTTATTAAAAATATGTTTATTCTTAGATGAAGTCTCTGAACTTTCCAAACAGTAGACATCAGAAGGAAGAACTGTTTTTTTGTATATTAAGTCTGGTTTTACTCAGGTATTATTTCTAGACTTGCTTGGGAAATAAAATCCTAAAATATGTTTATTACCATTTCCTTTTGGTTGAAAAATATTCCTATAAAATGTTTTAATAAGAATTTAAATCAATTATAATAAGTTCATTACCATCAGAGGATCACCAAAATGAATCACTGTCCCCCGAATCAGAAGACTCCAAATCTGAAGTGGATACTAGCTGCCTCACGCAGGCCTACAGCACAGTAGAGCTGCTGTCATGGGTCATGCCGGGCAGCACTATGGTGCTGCAGCAATGAGCTACTGCGCCATAGAGTTTCATGTAGATGTGCCCACTTTGAACGAGATCAGGTTGATTGTGATGGGATACTGGGTACAACTACACATGCATTAATGTGTCTTTTCTAATGCACGTTAAATTTAATACCACCAATGTGAGGTAATAAATAAAAGTGCATTCGTTTGTAGTTTGTGCTAATGCACAGTAACACATTTGCATGATTTTTTAGTGATGCTTAATGTGCAGCAGACTATTTTACTGTGCATTAGCATAATATCATGGTTATTTATGTGACACTTTAAAATGCAGTAAAATAGTCTCCTGCATGTTAAAGCACACATGTAGATGCTCCCACTATCTATTAATGTCATTCCATTTTCTGTTTAAAAAAAATGAAAAAACTCAGAAAACCCCTGGTGCTTCATTGAGTTGCATCAGGTGAAGAGCTGGCCTTTAAAGTTCAAATTTCACCCTTTACACAGAATTACTAGCAGGAATTCCTGAAGCAGTTTAAAATACTATTGAATATCGGAATTGCTGTGCTGAAACAAACCAAAGTCTATTTAGTTCTGACAGTGTTGCACCAACAAAGTATCAAGGCTTTGATTTTCATTCATACAAATCTCAAGAGACTGATTCAATTTGCTTTCAGAATAGCTCATGGAAATTTGAAGTCAGTTGTGAACCATTTCTACACTGCTGCAAAAACTAATGGGCGCATGTACACACAATGTTTACTGCACAGTTGACTATTTATGTGTGCAGTAAGCATCTCAGTATCTACACGTGCTCCCCTATTAGGGTGCATGAAACTAATAAACTCCACAGCCAATCAGTTATTCTAACGTGTAGAGACTGCCCCAGCTGGTGCCTCCGCCAGCCCCTCCACAACACATGGAGTTGACAAGGCTCCATGTGCTGCAGAGCATCTGGTTGGGGCATTACAGTGCTTCAGCGTGGGGGCTGCCTGCCAGCTAGACCTCCGTTAAAGCACCCTCGTGTCTCAACCAGCTCCCTCCACAGTACATGGAGCCCCATCAGAGCAGCCATGGGCTGGCAGGCTGACCCCCCCCTTCCCCCCCCCGAGGTCCCCTACCACCTGGGCTGCTCCAATGGAGTTCCATCTGCTGTGCACAAATAAACTCTGAAGCAATATGCTTCAGAGTTTTTTGTTCCCAGGAGCACATTCAAACAGCATGCCCAGGGCGAATAAGTTCCAGAGTTGATTTGTGTGCATTAGTCACACATGTAGGTGCACCCAATAAGTATCAGTTTATACTGGCTAAGGCAAAAACCGAAACCCCAAAGCTGAGAATTTGGAATAAAAGACTCTCAGTCTGTATTTCAAAGCTGGTTGCTTTGTCCCATAATGAAAGAATCAAATGCCTGAATCCAAGAACTTCCAAACTTAAAGTTTGGAACCAGAGCCAGTCAGAAAACACTACACATGTTACCTTGTGGCTGTGATACCTTGAGGAGGAATTAGGCTTTAGAGACAGACAGAAAGACAGAGAGAGATTTAGAAATTCTCCTACTCGGTTACTACCTCTGCTTTTGTGCAATACCAAGTTGATGCAGTATGGCCAACCTCAGGCATACACAAAAAGGGTCAGTTGCACCCCTTCCCCCCAAGTCATTTTTAAATTTAAAAGCTATCATTTTTAAATGACGTTGAACCTTCCCCCATATTCAGATGGTTCTAGAAATAGCAACTAAAATCACAAGAGGGGGTAACATCGTTCATGGTCGTCTTAATAAAGGCACTTACACTGACCCCTGAAATTTCATTCATCTTTAATAATACCTCATTTGTTTTGCAGCAGAGACCAACTTTTTGTTCTGTGCTTGCACAGCACCTAATACAAAGAGGTCCTGATAACTGTGGTTCCAAGGCACTATTCAATACAAATACGAGATTAAGAATAATAGTAAATAATACTTAAGCTACAAAGCTAACACCTGCTCTACTGAAGTCATTGACTAAATTCCCAAAATGGGACCAGGATTTCATCCCCAATGTACTATGCCAGATTCTTCAGACCTTAAAAACTCTAAAAGCAGTGAAATTTCAAATCCAGGTATGCACTTTGTGATTTGACCCCATCCTTGTTATGTTACCTTCTAACTGTGGTTCTAAGGAAAAAACTTCCCATGGAAACAGGCTCTCTATAAAGTTCCTACTTCAGATTTTTTTTGTTCTTGGCACCCTTAAGTGACAGAGTACCAGACTAGATGGACCAGCCGCATGACTTAGCATGGCAGTTCCTTCATTTCTGAGATGTATTTGCCTTAAAACCTATGTTCTGAAAACTCACTGATATTTTAGCACTGCTTGAAAACACTCTGCAAGAGGAGTTCCAGAAAAGAGGGGTAGAATTAAACTTCAGGATGGCCACCTGGGGAAATTATTTGGAGACATTAGGCAGAAGAGAGAAGGAATACATGAAACTATTTTTAGCTTATCCTACTCAGAGATTCATGAGTCATTCTTTCTAACTTGTCACAAAATCATCTTGTTGACTCTGCAATGAGCTTAGTGCAATCAATCACCTTTTTAAAACAATGATAATGGAACTGATAGATGAAATGAAGGGTCAAGTACAGCTATGCAAATTTGCTGCCTGTTACTCTGAAGTTTCTGAAAGCTGCATACAAAATTCAGGTAGTGAAATATTGCTATAACTTCAAAAGTGACAAAATCAATGCATCCTTCACACATGGGGACCTGTGAAATCACAATTCTTGAATATGCAGCTCAGGTGAATCCAACTGCAAACTGGTATTTCTAAATAAAAAATGGATCATGATTTGCCTTTCCCAACCCATTCAAAAACATCCAGCCTTACAATAAAGGGACCTTAACTTTGTCATTGCAACTTCTTTTTCACAGTTTCCCATCTGTGAAATGGAGATAAGAGTGTTATATACCTCCCAAGAATGTAGTGATGGGAGATTTGCTAACATGGGTGACTGATTATTGTGGTGAGGAGGAACTCCTTCACTAATCAGAGCGTCCTGCTGGGGCCTGACC